>NC_092352.1:68237981-68578917 GCF_963676685.1 Mytilus edulis | reverse complement strand
TAAATTTTATTCCTTTTCTGAATAAACGAACATCAGCCTTTTATTTATACGTTTCTCAGTCAACAGAGGACATAAACCTGGACATTATTTATACTTCCATAGTCAACACTATACATTAATGGTAGATGAAAACAGGATGCATGTCGTTCAGTTCCTGATGGGCGTTGGTAGAGATCCTCTGTGAAAATGTGTCGATCGTAAAAATCCGATCCACATTTTTTTTTACATATTTCTTTCTTGTACGATATAATTTCATTTTAATATTCTATAGTATGAATTGTTGAAATACTTCTTTTTATATTTCGCCGAGGACTTTTAACGAGCAGTAAAATACGGGTTGCGCCAATCCAATTTTATTTTAAATAATAAAAGATCAATAACAGATCATAACAGATATAAAACACATGATTTTATTTCTTCATATAATTAAATAAGGTTGTGATTATTGTGTTGTGTCTGGGCGGGGAATTATCTCAGTATTTATGAATATAGGGCTGCCACATTGCATACAAAACTATTTGTCACTTTACAGTTTCTTTTTTAAATTCAAATATTTCAAGTCGGTAATCTACCGAGGTAGTGAAACATAATATTTTACATTTCAAAATAAATTGAAATGAACTCTAGGGTTTGATTTAGATTGGACAAATTACCGTAAAAACATAATTTTGTTTTAAGTCAGTTGATATTAATTATATAATATTGAACTATTAATGAACCGGATATTGCTCACTGAGAAGGTCATAAAAGGTTCTCATTGTGGTAAAATCGGACTATAATGAAAATACTAAATAAGTGTTTTATTCGTATTTTTATACGTTTTTACGTTTTATTTCATATGACAATGACATGGGCATATACATACAAGAATAATTATCTTATTTTAAATAAAAATGTCACACTTTTATCTGACAATGAATGGACATTTAAATAACGTATTTTAAAGCACACAGGTGCAATCAAGATCGATTAAATGTACAAAGGTAATAAATCTGGCTAATCCGATTATGTTGTCACGCGTCATTAATTTTCAGTTCATCCGATGGGCAATAAACCAATTAACAGCCACGCGGTGTTGGGAGAGAATCTTTGGAGGAAATTGGGAGTAGAATCCGTGATTCGCGGTGTCACACCGCTACACTCGGAAATCGGTGATAAAAGTTCGCGATTACAAACTCTCTGGGCGTACTGTATTGAGGCCACAGATGATAGTTGGCAAGTGTCTTGCAGTTATTGCTTTCGAGACATAATGTCCATAAACCTGTTCGGCCATATGTCTTTGTGGTCATACACCACTTTGGCCATGGTTGGTCCAGCATGCTTTTTACTATACATCCCTGCTGACCATGCCTACTTGTCTATGTTTTGATTAAATAAATGCAGAATTTGTCCATTGAGGCATAGGGGGCACGTGTCCATTGAGGCCAATTTGAGGCACAGACTGTTTTGATTAAATAAATTGGGAATGTGTCCGTTGAGCAAGTTGAGGCCACAGACGATGTACCCGCTGGGCTAACAAATAACATTATTTAAGGACATAAGTCAGGAAACAAAAAATTCTACAATTTTCCAATTTGTGAAGGGGCATAACTTTAGAACAGTATACTTTTAAAAAAAAATTTGTAGGTGTCACTACCAAAATTCAATCTTTATCTATAGTTATTTATATAAGTATTGTGTATGTGTTTCAGAACATTTGGTTGAGGCAAATTTGAAAATTGAATTGTGCCTTCTGAGCTACTCCTATATATTGTACAATATAATAAGTTAGTTTTAATAATTAATTTCATTGAACATTATGTATTTTTAGGATGAAGAGTTGGCTAGACAGGTTGTTGAGCTTGGATACAGAGGTAGTGGAGAAGTTTTGAAGCGTGAAGAATTTGAGGCTCGTAAACAGGCTGCTGAAGCTAGTCGACTATCTAAAAGAAGTCAACAGAAGTATGTGAATAAAAATGAAACCAACAAAAAAGAATTGATCAATGCATCATGCATTTACATGTACAAATGATTTACAAAGTGTATACATAAGATATTTGCAACTGCACATCAAGCAACCAACAACCAAGTCTTCTAAACTTCTTATAAATTCTGCTTTTATAATTCTTACTGGCTTTACTGGCTGGCAGCTGACAATAAGAAAAAAATTCTCTGTCCATCAGGCAAAAAAAAAATATGTCTGTTTGAGGTTATCAGACTGACTCAGCCCAAGTATTTTTATTTCAGTGGTTAATTGAACTTTTTTCAGAAGTGAGACCAATAAAAGAAATTAATTTTACTGATACATCATAAGTAAACAAACATGAATATAACAGTTATTTTGCGAAAATATACTACTTCTTTAAAAAAATAAACATTTGCTCACAATTTTTTACAATCTATAACAAAGGGAAATAATCCAACTCACCCCATGAACAATTCAGACCACAAAAACACTCATAATCATGTTGCATAATAATGAAATGGAAATATCAACCTACCTCTTGTTTTTTTTTAATGAAGAAACCTTAAGGTGGTACCTAACACTACAGGGAGATAACTCTGTAAAATCAGCTAAACGCTTTAATTACGTTGAGTTGTTAAGGGAATATTAAGCTTCTCAATGATCAAAATTGGTGTTTGTCAAACTGCTATATAACCAGTGTAATTTTTCTGATAAAATGGTTGGTTCAAAATTTTTTAAATTTATATATTTTGGTTAAAGGGTCAAAGTAAATACTTTGTCAAAATTTCATGAAAATTAAACGAGCCAAATTAATTTTAGTGAAAGTGTTGGGTACCACCTTAACAGACATTTTTTGGGAATCGTGTATGTTTTGACATTTTGTTGTGATCATGGTTATTGTCACTTAGATTTAGCTGCTTTGTTTTCCCTAAAGTTGTCTGGTCATCAGTTTTGATGTTTGGTAGAAGAATATTATACTTGTACAGCACTTTTTTACTTTCATATTACATGGACATGTATCACAGAATTTATATTTTTGTCTTTTCTGTGAGCCAGAAAAACTTTGTTTAAATAAGTACTAGAAGTAAAAAATATTCAAAATATCATCATTATATTATGTGTTATAAGATTAATTAACCTTTATGAATTATATAAATTTTGTTTACAGAACTTTGGCACATTCAGGAAAGGAAATAAATGATCCATTTTTGAAAGCTCTGGCAATGAGAGAGGAAGGAAATAGAAGTGGAAAAATGACAGTAAGTGAAGAATGGAAGATAATGAAGTTAAAATATTGTAATAAATTTTGCTTAGAGAATAGAAAAGGAGATTAATAACAGAAGTAAACAACACAATAATAAATGGACATAAACATGCACCTAGTGTCACTTGCTCTGCAGGATGGCTAGGATACTGTGGAGTCATAATTATTTGTTGTATACCAATTATCGTGGATTCCCTGGGTATAGATGAAACACGCAATTGAAATTTCAACGAATGAAAAATTTTCTGTACGCTTACAGTATGCAGGTAATGTCAAAACCACAAAATTAAATATCCACGAACATGCAAGTTTTTCTTAATCCACGAAATTGGTATCCACGAAAATAAATGAATCCACAGTAGTGTTAACATTATATTAGATGTATGTTTCATCACTTTATTCTGATTGGCTAACTACACATCACATGTTATTCCTAAAGCAATTGCATTACTCTTTTCATTCATGATAACACATGGTCCCACAATAAAGTGCACAGGTGAATTAAATAAAAAAATTTATAAAATTCGTGTTTTCATGATCATAGCTAAAAAAATGTAATTATAAGTATTGAATGCTTCTTTTTGTAACTTCATAGGGTTGAAAAAGCGTTGACTGTGCGCACATTTTCAGAATGAAGCGCTGGAAGCTCTTCATACAAAATGTACTTCTGTCAACGCTTTTACGGCCAATGAAGTTACAAAAAGAAGCATTCAATTTTTAAAGGAAATAATGTGTAAAAAACAGGAATAGAGAAAAATTACATATAAAATAGGTTAAATTACATATAAAATAGGTTAAATTACATATAAAATAGGTTTAGAATCAGAAAAGGAATAAGTTGAATCCCCTAACTCAGATAAGAGTGCATGTATAATAAAGATAGTACATTGCTAACTACAAGCACATTAAAAGGGATTGTTGTAACACACAATCAGATTGTGTCAGGATAATATACAATACAATACAAGTTATAAAAAAGTACTTTTTATACCTTACTTTTACTGTTCCTAATCAACATAATAGACCTCATATCTTTTTTCAGAGTATTATATTCATTAGAGACAAGAATGCACGGGATCAGGAAATTTCTGGTTATATAGATTATGCACATAGACTCAAGACAGAAGATTTTGAACCATATTTCTCTGGAAAGAAAAAACTCTTACCAAGACCATCTGATTTAAGGTTAGTTACCTTTGAATTATTAAATAATGTTAAACTTCTCAAAATCAAAAAAAAATTTAAAAAAAAACCAGTAAACAACATATTTTTTTGCAAGTCATTCACGCATTGTCCATTAATGTTTTTATGCTCCACCTACGATAGTAAAGGGGCATTATGTTTTCTGGTCTGTGCCTCCGTGAGTCGGTTCGCTTTAGGTTAAAGTTTTTGGTCACGGTAGTTTTCAATCAACTTGAAACTTAGTACACATGTTTCCCATGATATGATCTTTCTAATTTTAATGCCAAATCATAGTTTTGACCCCAATTTCATGGTCCACTAAACATAGAAAATGATAGTGTGAAGTTCAGGTTAAAGTTTTTGGTCAAGTTAGTTTTTGATGAAGTTAAAGTTCTATCAACTTGAAACTTAGTACACATGTTCCCCATGATATATTCTTTCTAATTTTAATTCCAAATTAAAGTTTTGACCCCAATTTCACAGTCCATTGAACATAGAAAATGATAGTGCGAGTGGGGCATCCGTGTACAATGGACACATTCTTGTTCTATCTGTTGTGATTGTATGGATGCAATTTCATTTTCTTCATTGATTGTAAGTTCTTTCTGCTTAATGATGGAAAATCAATCAGTCATTTATACACAATACAAACTAGGAGTCAGAAAAAAATATTTATGTTAATTTGTGTCATTTGATCAGATACACTTTCAGTTTTATAACAATTGAGATGAAATATAAATGATCAATCAGATTGACATTTTTGCAAAACCAATGTCTCAATCGGCAACAAGATTTAAAAAAGTATGTAAATATTATGGTGGCTGGATGCGGCCATTTCGCGTTTTAGTGTTGTCTTCCTTCACTTTGCAAACGCGACATCGGGAAATCGAGAAAGCGAAATTGAGAAATAGGGAAATCGGGAAATCAAGAAAGCGAAAACACGAAAGCGAAAATGCGAAAAACGTAAAATGAATTTCTAGATTTTGCGTTTTTGCTTTCTCGATTTCCCGATTTCTCAATTTCTTGGTTTTGCTTTCTCGATTTCCCGATTTAGCTTTGGAAAAGTATGAGGAGTAAACACGATAACACGAAAAGGGGAAATGGCCGCATCCGGCCACCATAATATATCTATATATATATTTTTTTTATTATACTGTTTATATGTTTGTTATAGAAATACAATTTTCTTTCTTTTTCAGTTTTTATAATTGGGAAACACAGACATCAACATCAAACCCTACACCAAATTATCTAGTAATGGCTGACAATGCTAAGGGACTGATATTTAAAAATAAGAGAGACAGGAAGAAAGTCGATGTGGACCCTAAAGTTAGTTAATATTAACAGTGATAACTGATAATAAAATGCCTCTTCAAAAGCTGGAATAAACTAAAACATTTTTGAAACCCGTTAAAGCTTTCTGTTCAGTGTCAGCTAAAGCCCTGTGTTGAAGGCCTTTCTTTGACCTGTAATGGTTTAACTGTTTATTTTTACAAAATGTGACTTGGATGGAACTTATAATTCCCCTACCGATGAAGTCAAAGGGGACTGTAGGTTTTCATTCTGTCTGTCTGTCTCTCCGTCAGTCTGGCAAATCAGTTTTCCATTCTTTTTTTCATTCTGTCTAACTGTCTCTCCGTCAGTCTGGCAAATCAGTTTTCCATACTTTTTTTCTTTGTGCTTGAATATATTGATTTAATCTAGTTTGAATTTTGTTCCAGTACAAAACTTTTTAAGTGGACTATGTATTGTTATGCAAAAAAAGCTTATTATACTAATTTCACATTGATACAGGAAGAGAAATAAGGGCAGTTTGATGTTTATATATTCATACCAATATGAATTAGCACAAAAAAATTGGGTACACATCTTTGAGTCAGAAACCTAAAAACTTAAGTCATCTAGAGGTCAACATAAGACTGTTGTTATAAGGAATTAGCCACAATACAGAGACACTAACTTATTTTGTTAAAGTAACGTATTGCAACGAGATATGATTATCAAGTTTTGTATACATAAGGTCTTCAGAAGTATAGTAAAGAGTTAAAAATATACACACATCTTTCTATAATTCAAGCAACAAGCAAAGTACTACCATTTTTTAACCCAAACAGTTCTTGATACAAATGTGAACGTTCTAAAATGATTTATTCTATATATGATATGTCAATATAAATTATGAATATTTTATTTTGCAGGCTCCTTCACCAGGCGATAACACAGAGAGAACAATAATAGAATCTCCCAAATACATACAGATTGTCATATACGACCACAAGACACGAAGGAAAACATAAATAACAAACTACATGTATATTTGTATACAACAACTGTGATAATGAAATATGTAAATAAGTATGAAGACAATATTTTTGTTAGTATTGTGAAGGTCATTTAAAGATCCCTTGGAATATTTTAAAATTAGTTGAATACTTTTGAATATTTTTGAAAGAAAATCATAAGCCCTTACAGGGAAATAAACAGTTGAGAAGATCATATTGCATAAATATTTTGTTAAATGAAAAAAAAAATTCAATATTTTATTCTACATTGTAATTGATAAGTATATCTGATAAATTTTCAAAGATCCATCCATTCAGGGAATGTTGACTGGAGATGGTAGAAACCATTCTTCAGAGCAACAGCTTTTAATTTTCCTTGATTTTTTAATCATGAATGTACACAGTACGGATTTTACTGTCCGATTTGAAGATGTAACTTACTGTGATTGTAATTTTTTATTATGTCTAATTATTTATAATTGTTTTGCCTTAAATATATTATAATAAATCTTGTTTTTAAAAGTTGTCTTTGACTTTAATCTGCGTCAACATATTTCTGTCATCAGGCTTCAACAGTCAACTACTGTATCACTAGCCTGTCAACACAGATTGGATGAAAATTTCAGGGACTGAATTTTCGGCTCTCCCTTGACACCATTTGCGAGTATGGTCTTGAGGAAACAATGATAGTCTGTCGGAAGGGGACGATAAATGGCTGGCTTGTGTTAAGAGAGAGCCATATCTCTTGCACGTTAAAGACACCCTTGTAGATTTCGAAAAAGAACAGGCTAATGCCGCTACAAGGCAGCACTCACACCCGCAAAGTGGAAAGGGATTAAAATAAGTTGCAAAACTTGTTTCCCAATCCACTATAAATAAATATGTTTAAACTAAACTGATGTTGTTAGTTCAAAAGCCTGAACTTGGCAGGTGCATTTGAAGGTTGCAGAAATTTCTCTTTTGCAATCTAGTTTCATTTACCAATAGAAACTGACTGATAAGAAAATTGGCAATAATGCTATAAAAGTATTAAATATCAGGCAAGTTTGACTGGGAGTACTGCATTTTTTATCAAGCTTTTTCTTCTTTAGCTCTTTAGCTTGAGGTAAAAACCAGATTAAGATTTTATATCGGATGAATACTGTTGGCATATTATTTGGTTGAATGCCTGTTTTGTAAGTTTAATGCTGAGATCATTAAAGGGGCATAAGTTGTCAATTTCTTGTTCACCTATTTTATTCAAATTTTCATTTGATTTAAAACATACTAAAAAGTTTATCCAAAAAAGGACCAAACAACAAAAAGTCATGTGTATATTTTACTAGATGTCACCTAGATCACCTACCTAGATGACCTCTGAAACCGCAGACAGTCATATATCACAAAATTCAATTTTATTGAAACTGTTCTTTTCATCACATCACAAATAGCACACATTCAGATTGTCTCCAAATTTAGGACTTGAAACCTGGACCTCATGCTTCATGATCAATGAAAACAAATAATTTACTTTGTTTCTACTAACTTGTATAAATGGCTTGAATATTAAGTTTGTGGAACCATACTCTTTTTCCTAGACCTTAATTTTGTTGCATGTCCAAGACACCCAGTACACACACTGGAGTCCAACATGTCCAATGGTGCAATTGTTATTCTTATAAAAAGGATATAAAGGGTAATTGGATCTGGATAACACTTTTAAAATGTTTGGGAAACAAACTAACAGAATTGGGGATAGAATGAAATTTAGAATGGAATGGTGAATGTGTCAAAGAGTCAACAACCCCACCAAATATCAAAAAACAGTCGAAGGCCACCAATGTGTCTTCAACATAGAGAGAAAATCCCTAACCCAGAGGTGGGCTTCAGTTGGACCTTTCACAAAAATGCTAAAAATGTTAGGAATGGAAGTAGAGATTGATCCTAAGCCATTATCGTTGTTTTCCAATGAAATAAAACACATTTGTATATGACTTTAGTTTTTCACAAAATTTAGGTATTTCCTCAGTATTCCAACCTGAGACATTGGGCAAATCCACCTGCACTGTATCCAGCACCCTAGATCACCCAAACAGGCATTCTATATACAAATATGCACTTCGTAAGTCGAGAACGTAATGCTTTCCTCGTATAATATATAGTAATTGATGGACGTCTCTTGTATAATCCTACGGTTTGCCGAAACATATTCATAGACATAGGGGCGGGGGGGGGGGGGGGGGGGGGTGGTGCAGGGCCCCCCCCCCCCCTTTTGAGAAAAAAAATTTGGTTGCTTATATAGGGAATCACTGAAGCGTGACGAAATCGGGCCCCCTCTTAGACAGCCAGTGGGCCCCCACTTATGAAAATTTCTGGATCCGCCACTGCGAAATAGTTCTTCTGGATCCGGACTTTCTGATTGTTTGTTGGTATTTCCCGCCATTTTCAGCACTTTTAGCTATATGTGGATGTCTGTTTTTATTGGTGGAGGAAACTGAATTAAGAATTCTTATTGGTGGAGGAAACTGAATTAAGAATTCATAGTCAACTTCAGGGTATAGCCAATGGCCCATAATGATAGCTGTTGGTTGAATTATACTGCCACTTCGATACAACACTTCTTACATTCATTTTTAAGTCCATTGACAAAATTGAAATTAGTTAACAGCATTTAAGAGACCAGTAGGTATATTTGAAATCGCAAAACCATCGAAAGACAGAACCATTATAAAATATATATCACGCTTTAGATTCTTGCTGTTGAACGATGCAAGTAATTTCGTGTGTTTAATTTTATATCTATGGTAACTGTATTTAGAATATGATACAGTAAAATTAGAATGAGTTACAACACCATAAAAGTACTTTGACAAAAACAAGGTAAAAAAGCTACACGTCATATTAAAGGTTAAGCAACATGCCCCAGTACACCATCAGAGAATGATAATAACAGGTTTTATTTTAACCTTTACATGCCTTTCAGTGGCGGATCCAGAACTTTTCCTAAGGGGGGCCCGCTGACTGACCTAAGGGGGGCCCTATCCAGTCATGCTTCAGTGATTCCTTATATAATCAACCAAATTTTTCCCACGAAAGGGAGGCCCCCAGGATCCGCCTATATGCCTTTTCAAATGCAATTTACATGTACACGTTAGTTGAACGTTTACTTAGTTAGTAATGTATGTTGGTTTCGTATGTTATTCTCTTCGTGTATTCATTTAGAATATAAGTACACAATATCGTATACACATACGTTAAAAGAAGCGCATAAGAGGTTCTATTATAGGAGACTATCATTTGGTTTTTACGGCGGATCACCGTCAGAGCGTTCCTGTGCTATGTGTAGCCACAGACATTTCTACGCACTTTAATTGCGTTTTTGACTGATAACCGGACGTATTTCGTGTAATTACGCGAATACTATCGAGTGCAAAATAACATTCATTATTGGTTGTTATATAATATATTAATAACATCAATACATATATTTTAAGAACAAGATAATATGATCTTATGTTTTGTCGTGAGATATATATAAATAACTGAAATCAAGAATACCGAACATTTGTGTTACCGCATTCGGAAGAATATCGCAAGAACGTTATGCAACAAACGCGGAAAATATATGAATTGCATGTAACCATATCACACAATACTTGCAGTCTTCCGATATTCAGTACTTCAGTACTTTGATTATCTTTTGAAGGGTGAAGGATTCGTGATAAGTTTTCTTAACTACGCAGATTTTCTGATTTTCGAAAATAAGTCAGTCTAGCAACAAGCCAGTGCATGAAAATCAGAATTCAATCCTTGAGAAATCCTTAGAGTTACCCCTACCTCATTCCATACCATAGACAATTATTGTTTGTCTCTATACATGATATATATACAGATATAGTGAAATTATTTTAGCCAAATAGCTGTACAAACATGACGTCAAAAATCACTATCAGTTTGCATGATATATACAGACAGTGCATATTATTTGTTCACAAGATAAGCAGTGATTCATACATGTCATACTGGCACCTGATAATTCCCGCTTAAATGTACAAAGGTGAAAAAGATATGACAGAAGTTCCGAAGAGTTGTCAGAAGATAGTCGGATTTAAAATTTAGTAGTTTTAGAATTTAGAATTTTTAAAATGAAGTTTATTGCTTTGTTGTTGTTGCCATTGGTTTTTGGTGCAGACCCACAACCATGCTGTACCAGAACTAAGTTCACGACTAGTTTGGTAGAATTAGGAGGATATTTGGACCCCGTATCAAATATACCAACACCCGTAGACGTAAGTATAGTCAATCATTAGAGCACAAATAGGGACTAGCTTATAATCTATTTGGGCATATATACGTTAGGGGCGGATCCAGTAATTTTTTAAACCCCCGAACCCCCCCCCCCCCCCCTTTTTTTTTTAGATCCGCCACTGTATGTGGTGTTCATTGCAAACATTTTAAATGTGAATTCAATAGAGACAGAGTAACACTTACTGTTTCGTTACGTATTCTGAGTCTATTAATTATGTTCTTTATTTTCAATGAATGCATCTTGACCCTTTCTATAATGGACGACAATTTTCAATATACCAATAAATGCCAATTTATCATCGGTAAATAGTTGCAAAATTGTCTTTTTAACGAAAATAAGTCCTCTCGATTTTTCAATAGTAGTTTATATTAGGGTATAAACGATTCCTATATACTAGTAATTCGAAATAACAAGAATATGAAAATAATTTAGCAAAATGTACTAGTACTTAAAATGAATAATTCACAGTGGCGGATCCAGAAATTTTCATAAGTGGGGACCCACTGACTGACCTAAGAGGGGGCCCGCTCCATTCACTTCCCAAAAAGGGGGGCCCGGGCCCCCTGCCCCCCCTAAATCCGCCTCTGATTCAAGTCAAGTCAGAGGGGTTACAATTAATACAAAAATTCAATTAAGGCTGTACGAAATAGCACGTCAACAAATAACAAAAATAGACAAGACGTTAATGCATGCATATAAAAAAAGAAGATGTGGTATTATTGTCAATGAAACAACGTTCCGGAATACACCAAAATGACACAAAACTTACACATGTAACAACTTTATAGGGAACCGTACGGCATGTAAATTATTGTACTTGAAACATATTTCTAACAAACTGCCCATGACTGAACTAAAATAAAACTCGTATACAGTTTTGGCATGAAATTCTAATGAAAAAAAATGTTTTATTATTAATCCATGACAAATTTCATTTCAAATACTTTGTTGCAAATATATGCATGTAACCCGAGCGATGTCTTGAGTTTTATTGTGTTGGTTTTCTTGATCTTTCCGTCGACTTTTATAATTTATTATTTTATATGTGTTGTTAGTTTACAGCCACAGTATATTATGATTATGACAACAAGATGTTACGAGCTGACCGAGATATGCCACTAGCTGCTGATACCATGCGAAGAGTAACAGTTATAACAGACTTTAATAAGGCATGTACATTTTACAGTTAAATTAAATTAACTTATTTGTGTTCCTTTTATTTTTTATGATGTATGGGTGATACAGGTGTCAGATTTTTCAATATTTTTCGTCAACGAAATACTTCGAGTAAACCGGGATTTCGAATCAGCGGAGTTCGACTCATCGCAGTCAAACGTGATTTAGAGAGAGAAAGAAAACTTAATCCGGACTGTCTTTATAAATTAACGTATCCAAGTTTTTCGACAGAGTCGAATTAAACACATCGAGATCCGACTATGTAATGTGTCGATCTTTGTAAACCACCTTTCTTTTAAACATCATCTATCAAGTTACAAATAATCAATAAACCATGTGATGTGTGCATACCATCTCCGCCATTATCATGTGTACTCAGGGTTGAGCTAATATATACATCACATGTATATCTTCCAGGGTATGACCATTAAGCCTCCCTTTATGTTGCAGACGTTTCTATGTATTTAAATTTTTCATGTCTGTATTATTTCTGTTGGTAACGATCTTATATAGTTCAGCAAAACTGATTATTACTAACTTTTACAATGATCGTACATGTATCAGGATTGAGGAATTTGCATGGGATGATATTGTTGTTTATAATGCCTCGTTCACACGTACCTTTAATTCGAATTGAATTCGAATCGAATGCGAATCGAATTCGCTAATCGCGTTCACACACTCTTCTTTTTTAATTCGAATTAACTAATTCGCATTAGAAATACGTTTTTGTTAATCCGAATTAAAAGTTACCGTCGCTATTAGGACAGTAAAGCGAATTTGACGCGGATTCCAATTCGAATTAGAATTGACGTTAGGACGTTAAACGTTTCGAATGCGAATTAAACTAATTCGAATTAGTTAATGCGAATCGAATTCGAATTACGTGTGAATTCAGCATAAATTTGAACAAATGCAGAGGCTACTAGATAAGACATTCTATGGCGGTTTGAGATGGTTAGCGCTATAAAACCAGGTTTAATCCACCATTTTCTACATTTGAAAATGCCTGTACCAAGTCAGGAATATGACAGTTCTTGTCCATTCGTTTTTAATGCGTTTTTTTTAAATTTTGCCATGTGAATATGGACTTTCCGAATTGTTCAGTTCAGTATTTTTGTGATTTTGCTTTTTTGTAATCGGAATATTTTTTTTGTTAATTGGTTTTATCGATAGTCTGTCATACGATGCAGGTCACTTGTGGAAAGAAAATATTCATCCCTTCCGGAGCACTCCTCAGTTCTACTCAGTTTTTGATAGCCGGGTTCATATTTCTCAATCCTTTACTTGATGATTAGTTTTTTTTCATTTACATCCCCCGGTGTTGACTATGCATGTTCTGTCGACTATTTGCAGATGAAGCAGTATACCATAGTTGGGGGGAAGTGTAGTGTCCTAAATGAAACAGCACCAATGACAGCTAACTGTATACCGGGTGAGTCAAGTACTTAATTCGTCGTTTCAGTTCAATTGTATTATAACCGCTAGTTGGTAGGTTTCGTTTTTCGGAGCAGAAAAGACAGACCAATATTTTCAAACATCTTTTGAAAATAAAAAAATAAGGAAAATTGTAGGGAATATTTGATGTTGAATATGAATGAATGCCTTTAATGTTGGTTCAAACATAGTTCTTCAAAAATGATGTCAAACTCTACAATTGTTTTCATTTGTATATACAATGTAGTTTATTGTTTTTGTTTGTTCTACATAAGTTTTGCATGTACAGATTCTAATTTTAATTTTTTATAACGGTGGAAATTCTGAAATTTTCTTCTTTATATTAGTATTATAACTTGAAAATCTTGAAATTTTTCTTTGTTTATATGTCACTCGAAATTCTTACATGTAAATTGTCTTTTTTATATTTCACTGGACACATTATTTTAAAATTTTACACTAAGCGTCAATGAAATGGAAGGACTTGACTGTCCATGTATGAACTGAAAAAAAATAATTTTGCACAAGGCTGGATTAAAATGATCATTTTACAGCACAAAATACGTGAAATAAATATGCAAAAAAAATTGGAACAAATTTTCTTGCTTTAGAAAAAAGATTATGCGTAGCAAACCAATAAGAACAATCCTGAGAAAAAAATCCTCCTGCCCCTTCCCGCAGAATGTAGATGGTCTTCTGCTACACATTTATCCACTTTCTTTTCTTTCAGGTAATGCCACCTACATAGCTACCTCGAAAATAGGATCAGCAAGCAGAAGCTTTTCTGTGAACACATGGAAAATAGCGATGCCAAACTTCTTCATAAAGATGTCGATGACAAAAGACCATTGTATTCCGTTTTCTGAATCAACATGGGGAACTGTAAATAAAGGTGAACAATATTTTATTTCGTACTTAAATTTCGAATGATGTCATCAATTATCTAAAGGTGATTCTCAGATGTTTAGTTTTTTTTCCCCATGGAAATACTCATTTCAGCATTTTTGTAGAAATGGGATACGACCATCGTGTTTTTGTGTGTAAACTTTGAATTCCCTATTAAATATTTACTCGAAAAAAAATGGTTATGCCTCAACGAGATAAGCCTACTTCAAAACATTTCTAGCAAAGAAAGCTACTTACTATAAGAAATAAGAATATTTTTGGTTATAATTGCCAAATAGACAACAATTTTCCAGATAAGCCATTATAGGCCACTATACGAACTTAAACAATGAGACAAAACCATTACCGTACTGTCGGTTATAAAAGGCCCCCATCGAATTGAAACATCACGTAAAACAACTCAAACGAGGAAAAAACCGGTCTAATGTACGCCAAAACAATATTCGAAAACCAATCAGACATATCACAATCCAACGACAAAGACAGATCTGCAGGATTGTTAATTTAGAATGATCTTATTAAAATTAGCAATATTCATATGTAAAAAGACTAATAATCTAATCTGGTATACGTGATGTTTTTTTTGTAGTTGTAACCGAGATAAACTACATGTTTATGGACTTTAAACCAAGCGTTCCTGAGAGAATCTTTGATCTTCCAGACGCCTGCAACGGTCATCAAGTAAGTTAAATCAAGCGTTCCTTAGAGAGTCTAAGATATTCCAGACGCCTGTCACGGTCATCACGTAAGTTAAACCAAGCGTTCCTTAGAGAGTCTTAGATATTCCAGACGCCTGCAACGGTCATCAAGTAAGTTAAACCAAGCGTTCATTAGAGAGTCTTAGATATTCTAGACGGTAATGATCACCAAGTAAGTTAAACCAAGCGTTCCTTAGAGAGTCTTTGATATTTCAGACGCCTGTCACGGTCATCACGTAAGTTAAACCAAGCGTTCATGAGAGAGTCTTTGATATTCCCGGCGCCTGTTACGGTCATCATGTAAGTTCAACCAAGCGTTCATGATAGAGTCTTTGATATTCCAGACGCCTGTCACGGTCATCACGTAATTTAAACCAAGCGTTCCTGAGAGAATCTTTGATATTCCAGACGCCTGTTACGGTCATCATGTAAGTTAAACCAAGCGTTCCTGTGAGAGTCTTTGATATTCAAGACGCCTGTTACGGTCATCACGTATTTTAAACCAAGCGTTCTTGAGAGAATCTTTGACATTCCAGACGCATGTGACGGTCATCACGTAAGTTAAATCAAGCGTTCCCGTGAGTCTTTGATATTCCAGACGCCTGTTACGGTCATCACGTTAGTTAAACCAAGCGTTCCCGTGAGAGTCTTTGATATTCCAGACACCTGTCACGGTCATCACCTAAGTTAAACCATGCGTTCATGAGAGAACCTTTGATATTCCAGACGCCTGTTACGGTCATCATGTAAGTTATATCAAGCATTCCCGTGAAAGTCTTTTATATTCTGAACGCCTGTCTAGATCATCATGTAAGTTAAACCAAGCGTTCCCGTGAGCACCTTTGATATTCCAGACGCTTGTTACAGTCATCACGTAAGTTAAATCAAGCGTTCGTATGTGAATCTTTGATATTCTAGACGCCTGTCAATGTCATCATGTAAGTTGAACCAAGCGTTCCCGTGAGAGTTTTTGATATTCTTGACGCCTGTCTAGATCATCATGTAAGTTAAACCAATCGTTCCCGTGAGCGTCTTTGATATTCCAGACGCCTGTAACCGTCATCATGTAAGTTAAACCAAGTGTCCCCGTGAGAGTCTTTGATATTCCCGGCGCCTGTTACGGTCATCACGTATGTTGAACCAAGCTTTCCCGAGAGAGTCTTTGATATTCCAGACGCCTGTTACGGTCATCACGCAAGTTAAACCAAGCGTTCAAGAGAGAGTCTTTGATATTCCAGACGCCTGTTACGGTCATCACGTAAGTTGAACCAAGCGTTCGTATGAGAATCTTTGATATTCTAGACGCCTGTCAATGTCATCATGTAAGTTGAATCAAGCGCTCCCGTGACAGTCTTTGATATTCTGGACGCCTGTCTAGATCATCATGTAAGTTAAACCAATCGTTCCCGTGAGCGTCTTTGATATTCCAGACGCCTGTAACGGTCATCATGTAAGTTAAACCAAGTGTCCCCGTGAGAGTCTTTGATATTCCAGACGCCTGTTTCGGTCATCACGTATGTTGAACCAAGCGTTCCTGAGAGAATCTTTGAAATTCCAGACGTCTGTCACGGTCATCACGTAAGTTAAATCAAGCGTCCCCGTGTGAGAGTCTTTGATATTCCAGACGCCTGTTACGGTTATCACGTAAGTTAAACCAAGCGTTCCCGTTAGGGTCTTTGATATCCCAGACTCCTGTTACGGTCATCACGTAAGTTAAACCATGCGTTCCTGACAGAATCCTTGAAATTTCAGACGACTGTCACGGTCATCGCGTATGTTAAACCAAGCGCTTATGAGAGTCTTTGATATTTCAGACGACTGTCACGGTCATCACGTAAGTTAAACCAAGCGTTCTTGAGAGAATCTTTGAAATTCCAGACGCCTGTTTACGGTCATCATGTAATTTAAACCATGCGTTCCAGAGAGAATTTTTGAAATTCCAGACGCCTGTTACAGTCATCAAGTAAGTTAAACTAAGTGTTCCTGAGAGAATCATTGATATTCCAGACGCATGCATGACGTAATTTAAAAACCAAGCGTTCATGATAGAGTCCTTTATATAACATACTCTTGTAACGGTCATTAAACCGAGCGTTTCTGAGAGAATCTTTGATATTCCAGACGCCTGTCAGGGTCACGACGTAAGTATAAGCAAGTGTTCCCGAGAGAGTCTTTGATATTCCTTACGCCTGTCACATGCACGGTTGTAACGTAAGTATAAGCAAGCGTTTCTGGAAGTCTTTTATATTCCTGACAACTGTCACGTGCACGGTCGTAACGTAAGTATAAGCAAGCGTTCGTGAGAGAGTTTTTGATATTCCTGACGCCTGAAACAGTCAACGAGTAAGCATAACCAAGCGTTCCTGAGAAAGTCTTTGATATTCCAGACGCCTGTCACGGTCATTACGTAAGCGTTCCTGAGAGACTCTTTGATATTCCAGAGTAGCGGATTCATTCGAGGATTGCCGATTGTTATCGTAAAAAATGAGACCGTTATTAATAGTTCCCTTAAAATCGACCATAGAAATAAAGTTGAACTGTTTCTTCAGATAAATCTGCTTCATATTAGACCTTTTTCTCGAAATGACTATTGGTGGTAGGTTGAATACCAAACTTTATGACAAAAGTGATGATTTTAATTTTCCTATAGTCAACTTTCCATTTCTGTGTAGCAACATCCAAGCGGCACAAGCATATGGAGTATATGTGTCTCAATTGATACGTTACTCTAGAGATAGCTCAAAGTACGTTTATTTTGTTACACGAGGAATACTGCTTTCTCAAAAGTTACTAAGACAGGGCTATGAATCAATCAAATTAAGGTCATCACTCAAGAAATTTTACAGTCGCCATCATGAGCTGATTGGACATTATGACAAAAGTGTGTCAGAAATCATATCTGATATTCTTCCTCAGTCATAATAACCTTCCATCATTACCGAACTGAAAAAAGAAATAACACAACGGGTGCCGTATACGGTCCAGGAAATGCTTACCCTACCAGGAGCACCTGATTTCACTCCCGGATTTTAGTGGAGTTCGTGTTGTTTCTTATTTATTATTTATAACTGTTGATGTAAATGTCCCTTGGTTTTGTGAGTCTTTGTTTACTCCTTGGTTTTGATTGTTATTGTCTTCTCTTTATCTTACTTTTATTACTTTTTAATGCTCCCGCATAAAGATAATCTTTACACTATATACCACATAATTTGCAATGTTTTAAACAAATTATCATAATTTCTTTTTTCATTACAGCCTGGTACTGGTGTTGGTGTTGGCAGAAGATCTGTTATGAAGTCTATGTTTTTACCATAAAATATTCTTAAAAGATACATTTTCATTTTCTTTCTTCATATGTACAATTATGTTACTAGTGTTAAGATTTAGATATTATTCATCCAATCATAGAATTTTGATATCAATTATCCAACCCCAGAACATGTTGTACCTGAAAAAGGGAATACAGTAAAACGTATGTACCGGTTAACCAAAAAAAAATAAAAAATAGAGTCATGCCAATCGACAAAGTTAAACATAACTGCTGTAACAGCAGATAACAATAGCAGGCAGATTTTCCCACTATACGAAATGTTACAAGGTTATAAAATGGACAATGGCATCGGTGGTATTAGAGCTTTCTTACAAATTGACGAAAGTTACGAACGAACGTAAAGGGAGCACGTATTTCATTTCTACAAAAACAGTTATATAAAAGAGTCTTTGTTTTATCCAGTAAAACAGCATTCTTTTCTAAATCAAGTTTATTTAAAAAAAAAATAATATCGCAAATAATACACGATTTTAATATAATCAAACAAAGAAAAATAGTGTCAAATACACTTACGTCCGATACGTTATTTACGTAAACCACGAGTACACACATTTCCGCGGGAATTTTTTAAGCACGAGTTTCACAATTAACATTTCAAAGACATTACTGAAGATCGTTAGTCTAAATTTAACGACAAGATTCACATTTATTTTTATTTGTTACAGTACACTTTCAGCAAATTGTCAAAGTGGAATATCGAGATTTGCTATAAAATGATGATACAATGATTTTAAAAAGTAATGTTGAACAAATCTAAAAAAATAAAATAAAATAAAGACTTTGTATATCAAGAAATAAATCTACAGTTTTGCACCATATATATTGTGGATTTTATAATGACGACTTAACAGTACACATGTTTGGAAGATAGACACGAAGTTGTCACTTATCGTCCAGTGGCTAATATTTCATGAATATTCAGGAGTTAGGCAAAACGCAGTTATACGCTAAAATAACCGTTCCATTGCTCCGGTGTATCATATATCACATTAAGGCGATGATTCAAAAGTTATGAAATGAGCATAGTATAAAGATCATCCTATTTTCTTAATTTTATTATTTTGAGCGTTGCAAATTATGAATCAAGGAAGTATTTGTATTTCTGTTAGGAAAGAAGACATTTGTATTTGCTTTGACATTTTCTTAGGTTAAACAGTGCAACATTGTAATATTAAAAGTGGGGGAGGGGTCGGTTTTTAGTTTTCTAGGGGACATTTTTTCGTCTGACAACTCTATATTTTAAATAGAATACTTTGCAGTGTTACCTCTTCCGACCTGGTGGTATCAATAATCATATTCTAACCTATCGCACGTCCCGAAATCCTAAATATATCTCAAGAAAAATCCAATTTAATAAGTGTCGTAGCATGCACGATTATTGTCCGAAGTTCCACGACTATTATATAAATATGTCAAAATAAAGGATCCCTAAAACGAGTCTTACGTATAATTCGTCAAGCATACGTACCTTTCGTCAATTTGTAAGAAAGCTCTATTATGCATTATAGTCGCATTGGCAGTTTCTGCATCAACTTCACAAATAAAACACGGTGGTCTTGAAGTATAGATTCTGGGTACTGACGTTGTTTATCATCTTAAGAACGGGTTATAGTGTTCTTATTTGTCTTGATGAATATTTATTTAACTGTTTAGTCTTTTTTATGATATCCATTTGGCGTGGCTCGGTACTTACACATCCCGTCATTGTATTATATTGTTCATTGATAGTTTTTGTATTCTTGTCTTTAATTTTTGCTAAATTAATGTGGTTTGTCTATATGCCTTTTGTGGTTTTGTTTTTAAACATATGAGATGGCTCTGTACTTATACATCCCGTCATTGTGTTATTGTTCATTGATATTTTTTGTATTCTTGTTTTTAATTTTTGCTAATGTGGTTTGTTTTTATGCTTTTTTATGTTTCCTTTATTTTCACATGATGTGACTCTGTACTTTTACATCCCGTCGTTGTGTTATTGTGCAATTGTTAAGGTTGTGTTCTTGTCTTTCGTTTTTGCTAGTGTGCTTTGTTTGCATGCCTTTTTTTTGCTTCTTTGATACATATTGTTTCTTTTTATATTGATTAAGGTTATGACACAATGTTGGCTGCTGTGTCCCTATTTGTAACATTCTTACATATTATGTTTTGTTTACAAATCGTTTTCAATGTAATGGAATTTGATGCGACTGTCATACAAGTGAGAGGATTAGCTAGCTATAAAACCAGATTTAATACACCATTTTTTGCATAAGAAAATGCCTGTACCAAGTCAGGAAAAGGACAGTTGTTATCCATTCGTTTAATGTGTTTGAGGTTTTGATTTTGCCATTTGATGACGGACTTTCCGTATTGTGAATTTTGAATTGTGAATAACTGAATGGGTCCATCAATGCCCATGCTACGTCAATTTTTAAAGACCCAAATGTTGCTAAACACCTATCCGACCTCCATGATAAATATGTTGTTGTCCCCGCAGACAAAGCCCCAAATAACATCGTTTTTGTCTGTAAAAGTCATTACATTAATTGCTTGATAAACGAATTAGGTATAAACAATTCACTTGGAAACTCAACATATACCCTCACGACACTTACCAAAGAGGAAATCCTGGATAATCATAGGTCTGTTCTTTGTTCCTTTGGTATTTCAACCAAAGATGAAGAACTGGATCTTCCATCACTGTATTGGATACCTAAACTACATAAGTGTCCTTACAAACAGCGGTATATTGCTGGGTCTTCCAAGTGCTCCACAAAACCTCTTTCTAAATTATTAACATCCATTTTATCAGCAATCAAAGACGGGCTTCAAAGTTATTGTGAAACTGCCTATTCTAGAGGTGGCGTGAATCAGATGTGGATACTTAAAAATTCCAAAGATCTTTTAGAGTACATACAATCTAACTCTCTTTCATCTTGTAACAGTATTAAAACATTTGACTTCTCTACTCTTTACACAAGTATTCCACATTCCAAACTTAAAGACAAATTAAAAGAGTTGGTATTACTTTGCTTCATAAAAAAGAATGGCCAACGTAGATACAAGTATCTTGTCTTAGGGAGGGATAAATCCTACTTTGTAAAGAATCACTCTGATTCAAACAAAAAATTCTCTGAAACCGATATTATCAAGATGCTTGATTTCTTGATTGACAACATATTTGTTACGTTCGGAGGACGTGTTTTTCAACAGACTGTCGGCATACCAATGGGAACAAACTGTGCCCCTCTACTTGCTGACTTGTTTCTTTATTATTATGAGGCTGACTTCATGCAGGAACTTCTTAGGAAGAAAGATAAGAAGTTAGCAATATCCTTTAACTCTACTTTCCGCTATATAGATGACGTTCTTTCACTAAACAATTCAAAATTTGGTGACTATGTGGAACGCATCTATCCCATCGAATTGGAGATAAAGGATACTACAGATACAGTTAAGTCAGCTTCATATCTTGACTTACATCTAGAAATTGACAATGAGGGTCGGTTGAAGACAAAACTTTACGACAAAAGAGATGATTTCAGCTTTCCAATTGTGAACTTTCCATTTCTAAGTAGCAACATTCCAGCAGCACCTGCATACGGGGTATATATCTCTCAATTGATACGATATTCCCGTGCTTGCATTTCCTATCATGATTTTCTTGATAGAGGGTTACTGCTCACAAGGAAGCTATTAAATCAAGAGTTCCAAATGGTGAAGTTGAAATCATCCCTTCGTAAATTTTACGGACGCCATCACGAGTTGGTTGACCGTTATGGAATAACCATTTCACAAATGATATCGGATATGTTCCTCACGTGGTAACTACAATCCCCTTCCCTTTCATGAATTTGACCTACCGAATTAGACTATTTACCGGATTTGTAATCACATAAGCAACACGACGGGTGCCGCATGTGGAGCAGGATCTGCTTACCCTTCCGGAGCACCTGAGATCACCCCTAGTTTTTGGTGGGGTTCGTGTTGTTTATTCTTTAGTTTTCTATGTTGTGTCATGTGTACTATTGTTTTTCTGTTTGTCTTTTTCATTTTTAGCCATGGCGTTGTCAGTTTGTTTTAGATTTATGAGTTTGACTGTCCCTTTGGTATCTTTCGTCCCTCTTTTGAAAATGTTTGAAAATTGGGTCAAAATCGCGATTTCATTTCATGGAGGAAAAATACAAGCCTGATGACTCCCATTTATTCGCATTTCTGGATTCCACATAAAAAGACCTTTACAAATATGTGAAAAAAAAGTAATTCCTACCGAGGGTCCATATTGGGATAAGCTACCTTATAGGGAAAAATGTATGATGATTTTGTATATCTTTCTTCTTTGCTCTGATCAATGTTAAGTTCTTTACATAATCCTCACCAACAATAATGGCTTATTGTGGCATTATTTACGATAGTTCAGCTTGTCTGGCAAAACAGCCGTTGGACGTCTGAGTAATCTCGGACTATCATTACGATAAGAAGTGTATAAATATTCTTAATATTAAGCTTAAAAAAGGTTAAGAAAAAAAAACAACAACTATCGAACTTTTCTTTATAAAAAACAAATTGAAGACATTCAAGTCGGTAACTACATTGTTTGTACATTTTAGTCACATTATTAAACAGAAATAATCAATATGACACATATATCTGGAAACAGTATAAAAAATTATCTATAGTCCCAAATATACACAACTCGTCTAAACCTCAACATAACAATGTTAGATCTGTAAATTTGCTGTCACAATTATTTTGTTCTTCCCTCGCCGGGATTCGAACTCATGCTTCCAGGTTGAATCTACCATTTTCTACATAAGAAAATGCATGTACCAAGTTAGGAATATAAGCGCTGTTATCCATTCGTTTGATTTGTTTAAACTTTTGATTTTGCCATTTGAGTAGGGAATTTTCTTTTGGAATTTTTCTCGGAGTTCAGTATTTTTGCGATCAACTTTTTTTATGCATGTCAGCACGAAGACTATGTTCACCTTTTAACACCTCTCCGTACATAAATTGAAGACTACTTGATTTGAGAAGTGGGAAATGTTACACTATAATGTAGCAATGACAAAATTGATGAAAAAAACATTCTATTTATTTCGTCCTGTATATTGGGGAAGAACAAGACAGATATATATATTATCAGCTTCCCACGTTGTCTTTATTACTTACAATGTACCTTTTGTATTGAATACAGAAGGCGTTATGTATTGATTAGATTTGATTCGAATTGCAGGATGCTTCAATACCCCTGTCATAACTTAACTGTAAAACTTGAAATCGGATACCACTGTTACAAATACTCATTTAAACTGAAACTTATAAACAGTTTGCCAGACCGACCACTATCAAAATCACACAAATGCAAGCCATATATTAACATGAATAAAACAAGTTTGTTATTTCCTTTTCCAATTTTCTTAACCACAACCCTTTCCTTTCTACCGAAGTCTATTTATCATCGTTTGTACGTACACGTTGAAGACAACCATGTACTCACCCCTGTTTGGTAGGGTTTGTGATGCGCAGACGTCAGTTTTCTATGTTGTGTTTCGTTCGCTGTTGTTTGTCTTTTTCTTTTTTTGACATGCCATTGAAAGTTTCTTTTTCTATTTGTGAGTCTGAATACTCCTTTGTCATCTTTCGCATATCATTTTCTATTCATACTCGATCATTTAAATAATTATGTGGAATTAAAACTAAACTGCCGACAGAATGAACACAATCTCCCTCATCAAAGGGTAAACAAGAACACATGGCTATGAGGGTTAATAAGTTAACATGTGTTTTGAAAATATTATTATCTTATTATTTCTATTCACTTTTGATAACAGCATACGTTAGTTCAAAAATGTTAAATTGATATGAACAAATATGCAAATAAGAAACAAATATTGAGAGAATCGCATGCATTCCAACCTGAAAAGTTTTTGTCTATCAGAAAAATATGTCAGTCATTCCTTAAATACAATAATGGCTTCTCAATAGTAAAGGGGTAAACGAACTATATCTCATCATCTTATTTTTTATCTCAACTAAGAAAGCACAACTTATTGAATTTGGAAAATGGTAAGTTCTATAAAATGTGAAAAATTTGACGTGTATTCAGTCACCAAATAGCTTTAGGATGTACTTAGAAGAGATTTTTGAATTTTTGTCAAATGTTCAGACTCCTAGGTTTTTCCCTCTACGATACAGGGTAAAACGTTTTATCTTTTTTTCACCTAAATTTCACATAAGTACATTCATAGCATGCTTAAGCCGATATATACTAAACATAAAGTAACAAATATACAAAGGCACAAGCATATCCTTAGTCTCTGATTGTCATACAAATAAGACAGCCTGAAAAAAAGAAAATTTATGTTTTACCTAATAAGTAAATAAACAATATTTTTGTGTTTCCAAAAGTGCCTTTTTTTCTCAATTCAATATAATAAAGAATAAGGTTATTCAGTTCAATTCAGAAAAGATCACATCGATTCTTTTCTTATACTTAAAATATCAAACAAGTTCTATTCTCCATATGTACAAGCAAAACCTTTTGAAAGTTATGGATTCAAAATTTAAAATACAAGTTTCATTATTATAGTTATTTACAAGGTATGAATGTACATTGTAGAAACATACCACTTTTTTGATAAATGTATAATGGGAAAAAGTATATTTTATCCTTTCAGTTTTTTCTGTAAAAAGTAAAATAACAAAAATACCGACTCCGAGGGAAATTGAAAACGTAAAGTCTCTCAACAAATGGCAGAACAATCAAAAGCTCAAATACATCAAATGAATGAATAACAACTAACCTATTCCTGTCTTGGTACATGCATTTTATATAGGTGAATTTGTTTTATCTCTTTAATGAATATTTGTAAAATATTCAATGATATTAACGGTATCACAGCAGTGGATTCGCATTCGATAATTAATGTATCTTCCGTGGTGCCTTATGTCACATGAAATCACATTAGTTTTTGGTTTGGTTTATGTTGTTTAGTCTTTAGTTTTCTATGTTGTGTTGTGGGCACTATTTAAAAAAAAATTGAGAATGGAAATGGGGAATGTGTCAAAGAGACAACAACCCTACCATAGAACAGACAACAACAGAAGGTCACCATAGGTATTACTCACTTACTTGTCTGTTTGTCAGTTTACTTTTTTAGCATTGGTATGGTAAGTTTATTTTCTACGTATAAGTTTGAAAGTTCCTCTGGTATCTTTTGCCTCAATTAGGCTTTTTTAAATTTCAGAACTATTTATCATAAAATTATAACTTTAATTACAAGTTCTGTTATGTGAAGGTAAAATCGTAAACATGCTTACTTTTTCACATACGAACTTCTTTTCATCCAGACAGGAGGTATCATCAAACTTCCCAGCCCATATCTGAACACACTCTTCTGTTTTTGGTTCACCAGGGGCCCACCGTGTATCATTTGGCAGCAACATTAGACCAGAAGTGGTCCACTCTAAATTTCCATTATAGCGTCTGCATCCAATAAACACATCATCTGAAAATAGCTCCTAGTATCAGTTTTTTCATGTTATTTGAACTTTTATTTGGATTCTATCTTCGTATTTTAACAGAAGGACACAAACTGCACCAAGTATTGCAGGCCATCATTTGATTAAAAGAAGAATGTATGGCATTTAGACTTATATATTCCCTGATTTGTAATCACATAAGCAACACGACGGGTGCCACATGTGGAACAGGATCTGCTTACCCTTCCGGAGCACCTGAGATCACCCCTAGTTTTTGGTGGTTTTCGTGTTGTTTATTCTTTAGTTTTCTATGTTGTGTCATGTGTACTATTGTTTTTCTGTTTGTCTTTTTCATTTTTAGCCATGGCGTTGTCAGTTTGTTTTAGATTTATGAGTTTGACTGTCCCTTTGGTATCTTTCGTCCCTCTTTTTCTGACAAAGAAAGCCTCCATCAAATATACATTAATATTCAGTCTATTATTTTGTTACAGACCATATCAAAAAATGAAAACAACACTTTATGAATTGAAGAGTTGATTGTTACTTTCATCAGCAACAGTCGAACAAATTTTGAAAAAAAAAATCAGAATTTATCAAAACGCGTGTTCGCATGAGGAGCTACTGGAAAGAGTAATTACATTTAGTCCATTGTCAATCTATCTTAGATCAAATAATGAATGATGAGTTTCGAAACCCAATTTCTTGCATGAGAGTTTTGTTTATAAATCTAAATAACGAAATATTGCTCAGTCTTTGTGACAATTTTTCGATGTATTTACTGCAATATCAATCAAGTTCTGTTTGTTTTTTTCAGAATGTTTATGATTGTTTCATCCCTATGAAAGAACAAATGTTGAAATATTTACAAATTAATTTTACAGTATTAGTTTTATTGTAAATCAAGATGAAGTGATATTGGATTTGCCGGTTTGGAAAATTGAATTTATGTTCTGTCATCTCAAAATGAAATCGATCTTGTGCAATTTGATTAATTGAATAATGAAAAGAAAATATTTCTTTCTTTATGTTTAGTTTAAATGTATGCATACCGTTTATTATTGAATTAACCAGCTGAAACTCTACTTCATCTGTAACATCCGCAAGATATCCACCTTGAGACAAACAGTTTAGCTACAATGATCAATTTGATTATAAGATCAAAAACAGAATACTAATGCAGGTAACTTTGAATACTGATTTTTCTTTAAAGGGGCACTAGCTGTCAAATTCATGCTCACCGATATGACTCAAATTCTAGTATTTGTTTAATAACAATGTAAAACATTTATCCAAATCATAAAAAGTTGAAAATAAGCAATTTACATGGCATAGTGTCGAGAATATGTAACTTGGTTTCGTGTGTTTTTTAGTCTAGACGCCATCTAATTATTTATAGACCATATAAGGGATATAAACATAAATAAAGATATAAATAGAAAAAGCCAATTCGTGTAATTAGATTTTTCTATGTCTGTTAAATTTTATATTATATAGATTACAAATGTATGTTAATCATCGTTTTTACCTGTATAAGAATGAGATTTTCTGGATCGAATAAGACAATTAAATGATTGACCTTTGTTTCACTTTCAATGTTGACATTATTTTCCTTTAAATATCTATACACACACAATTCACATGTTATCCATCACTAGCTAAGGGGTTAAATTAAGGTTCACATGAATACTGATTTAATGAGGTTGAATTATTCACTTGCAATTGAATAATACATTATCAATGTTCCTTCACTTATTTTGACAAAATTAACCCATACTGGCTGCTAAAAGCGGATTATTATTTCACTATTTCGCTTTCATTAATGATTGAACAAAAAATATCATGTTTTTGATTTTTTACATATCTCGTAGCTAGTGCCCCTTCAATATCCCATGCGGAAAATGTGACACAATACAAAATGATATAGTCGCAAAAAAAAAACTAGTATGACGAACATAAAAATATCCTGTTTACAAAATTATGAATTTAAAAAAAAACTAAGGATTTTCTTATCCCAGGCATATATTACCTTAGACGTATTTGGTACAATGTTTTGGAATTTTGAGTCCTCAATGCTCTTCAATTTTGTATTTGTTTGGCTTTAAAACTATTTTGATCTGAGCGTCACTGAGAAGTCTTATGTAGACGAAACGTGCGTCTGGTGTATTAAATGATAAGCCTGGTACCTTTGATAGCTATTTACAGCACTTGGTCGATGGCACTACTGGTGGACGTTTCGTCCCCCAGGGTATCCCCAGCCCAGTTGTCAGCACTTCGGTGTTGACATGAGTATCAATTATATGGTCATTGTTATAAATTTCGTGTTTAGAAAAGTATGAATTTTCCGAAATACTAAGGATTTTATTATCCCAGGCAAAAATTACCTTAGTCGTATTTGGCACAACTTTTTGGAATTTTGGGTCCTCAATGCTCTTCAACTTTGTACTTGTTTGGCTTTAAAACTATTTTGATCGAAGAGTCACTGAGGAGTCTTATGTAGACGAAACGCGCGTCTGACGTATTCAGTTATAAGACTGGTACCTTTGATAACTATAAAAAGAAACAATCAAGATTTTTTTGTCAAATAAAATTGAATGACCTCGTGTTATTTTTATTCAAACTTAAATAAATCAAGTGAAATAAAACAAGAAATGTCATTTCGAACCCACTTTAATTCGAAAGTTGTTATTGAGGATATTGATTTTCGGCAAAAATCTTATGCATATTTGATTGTAACTTAAGTGGATTTTTAGAATACTTTTAATGGGCTAATAACCCAGCTCTAAGACTGATATTGTATTCATATTCCGTGTTCCAGACAAACTTGAATTATAATGAATGAGCAAAAATGGATAAAAGCCGCAGAAGAAATTAGAAACGTCTGATATTATTCAAACTATTTTCACTGGTTATAGAATAATATTCGATATAAAAAAGGCTATGCGTTTTAAAAGATATTATACAATTATAGCCTTTGATTGAAGTCAATACATACATGACCTGAAAGAAGTATATTGACCGATTCATTAGATGACATCACAAACTCTCTCGGGCTTAAGATATTCTAAAAATAACCGTGCCATATCAATTTTGCTATCCCACGATTTCTGTCTACCCTCGAAAATATAGTTGAACACGTGACTACCCCTGAACCAATCACATTAGTTAAAATATACGAATCAAGTAAATAAACGAATATACTTACAGCTGCATCATCCCAAGATCGTTTTGTTGTGTTTTCATAAAAATAGTAAGTGTTTCCTAACCTCTGCCAGTCAACTAGGAAATCTAAAGTATATAAAAAAAAAACAATTCTATTATTTTATCCTGCAATTAGGTGTTCTACTATACAGATACAGCCCTACAGATATCGCTTTGCTGTATCTGTATACTATACAGATATCGCTTTAAAGCTCCGCCCACTGTCGGACTGAGTATTGTATGAACCCGCGTGACCTCAGAATGTGTATTGCAATCGCATTCCAACGACGTATCAATTGCGAATTAACGATTTCTTTTATACGTTCTGTTTCTTTTCAAACATTTCTTTAGAGCAATAAGAATCACACCAATTTTGTGATAACATACATAAATAAATAAATTAGGTGTTTTTACTGTCTTCTGATTGGTTAAAATTATTAGTCTTATTTTCAATGTTATTAATTTTGATGGCGACACGCCCACTCTGACGTTGTGTATTCATACGCCAACATGTGCGTACGTTGTTATTGTTGATATAAATAATACACAAAGTTCTTTGAGTCTTATTTTTGATAGAAATTTATTTATAATGAATGGCAATAATTTATTTTGACTGTAAATAAAGCTTTGCGTATTATTCAATGTGAAGAGTCAAAAATTAGTTTTATGGTTCAATACATTCAAAATAAATAATAGCCATTCATTAAATAAACAGCAGTCTTTTCTACGATGACAACTATCGATATCAAAACTTGAATATGTATGATTGTGTAACAAAACCAACCATGTCAATTTCAGCATGCAAATGTCGAGTCTGAAGCGTAGGACAACTCGTACACTCCTGTTTCAAATTGAACAATGTTTTGTTATTTGTTTTTACTGTTGAAATTAGTTGTTATGTTAAAATATATAATTATTCACTTTGAGCGATGTATTATTGTTGACCATTCGAGATTTTTATTTGCTAACCCGTTTTCAGCTGAATGGGTGATTACTGTACATCGTTTTACTACACGGGCCTCAAGGGATTTCAAATCAAAAATAAATGCGAAACATGTGTTTTTGTGTCTTCCAAAACACAAATAGTATACAGAATTAATTGCAGGATAAAGACAATAGCTGTTTAGTGTCTTTAAATATCAGCTGTATTTGTACTCGGCTCGAAACAGGTGTAATAGCTCGCTGAAAGCTCGCATACACCTCGTTTCCTAGCCTCGTACAAATACAGCTGATATTTAAAGACACTAAACAGTTATTGTCTATATACATGTTATATTAAAATGTAAAACACCTTCCACTTTTAGATGGTGATGTTCCTTTGGCAACATCTTACGGTGTTTATATTTCACAGCACGTTCGCTATGCCCGTGTCTGTTATGACGTTTTTGATTTTAACGAACGTAATCTATGACTGCATTTCTTTCTTACACAAACGATGGAAACGACCAAGCCCGCACATGTTTTGATAATTTGTTTCTGAAAGTTCAAACAGGGTCAGTAAACACTGATTAAACGATGTATTTGTTTCTACTTTCGTAGCGTTTAGAAAGCAACATCAAACGCCACACAACGTTTACAAAATTTTGGTTAGAAAGAAATGCACTCTTAATTTTTCCATAGATATAAAAATTTGGTTTTGAAGATTGGTTGTACCTGTAGAAAACTTATTTCAAACGGGATAGAACATCCTCTTTTTACGAAAATGTTGTTAACCGTTCCCGGAAATTTAGAAATGACCCTGGTAAACTTATCGCTCCTTTAAATTAACTTATTCTAAAAGGTTATCAATTCAACAATGTAATAAGTTCATTAAATATTGTTTCTGATAACAGACAAACATGAACAGCAGTATTTTCTACGACGACAGTCATCGATTTCATAACTTAAATGTTTACATGTGTAGCAAAATCAACCATGTCAATTTAATTTGTTTTTACTGTTGAATTTAGTTGTTATGTTGAAATATGTAATTATTCTCCTAGAGCGATGTATTATTGTTGACTATTCGAGATTCTTTTTTTTTGCGGACCCCGTCTTCAGCTGAATGTTTGATTTTAATATAACTACGCGGGCCTCTAGGGATTTTAAATGGGTAATATATGCAAAAATTGCGAGCTTTTGTGTGTTTCAAAGCTCAAACAATATACAGAATTAAAGGTAGGAGAAAGACAATAACTGTTTACTGTCTTTAAATATCAGCTGTATTTGTACTCTGCTCGAAACATTACACCTATATCTTAGCCTCGTACAAATATAGCTGATATTTACAGACACTAAACAGTTATTGTCTATATATACATTCATGGATCTACAATATGTCGATACCTGTATCTTGGCATTGCACAATGTCATGATTTTCTCTGACTGTTTATGACGTCTTTACACTAAATACATTGGATGTTGGATGTGTACGGATCGATAATTTAGTCTTAGATGCATGATTTTTTTTATCAGTTGTTAGTGGCTTTGAACTAGTTATCAGTAAACTTCGAATACTCTCAGATCTGTTCCTAGTGTCTTTTGTTGTTGGGATGTACAGGTACCCGGCCACGTTAACTTGTATATTGTCCATCCGATGAGTTAAGTCTTTTTCAACTGATTTTTTATAGTTCGTTCTTATGATGTACTGTTATACCACTATCCAAGGTTAGGGGGGTTTGGATCCCGCTAACACGTTTAACCCTGCCACATTATGTATGTATGTGTCTGTCCCAAGTCAGGAGGTTGTAATTCAGTGTTTGTCGATTGTTTATATGTTACATATTATTTGTTTTTCGTTCATTTCTTTTTATATAAATAAGGACGTTAGTTTTCGCGTTGGAATTGTTTTACATTGTCATTTCGGGGCCTTTTATAGCTGAATATTTAATATGAGCTTTGTTCATTGTTGAAGGCCGTACAATAGCCTATAGTTGTTCATTTCTGTGTCATTTTGGTCTCTTGTGGCGAGTTTTCTCATTGGCAATCATACCACATCTTTTTTATATGAGTATGTTCGAATTTAAAAATATTTGTGCGTTTTATTGTAATATGCCTAGTACTAGTGCACTTTGTGAAAAAAACACCTCTGAATTGTGTTTTTTATTTGCCTTTTAATCTTTACTTTTATTGCCTGAGAAAGTTTTGTGACTCATGAGTGATCAAGGTCGTTAAAAAATCCCCTCATCGCCGGCAAAACTGGTCTACCAAATTTACTCTTTATGATCCGAAATAGGCAGACCAGTCGATTACATAGAAAGATTACAGCAAAATCAGACTAAAACAGTTATTACAACTGTCCCTTTGGTATCTTTCGTCCTTCTTTTAGGTAAGATGCGCACATCTTTAGAACGAAGCGCTTCCGCGCTTCATACAAAATGTACTTCGGTCAACGCTTTTACACCCCAATGAATTTACAAAAAGAAGCATTCAATTCTTAATTAGGATATATGAGATGTGCGTACTGACTGAAATATGGCTGATTCATTGATACAAGCTTCCTATTTATTTGGCCTTTTTAACGTTTTTGGTTAGAGCGTCACTGATGATTCTTTTGGAGCCGAAATGCGCGTCAATGATGAGTTTATATATCTGACCGTTGGTTTACCTGTTTGAATGGTTTTCGCTAGTCATTTGGTGGGACCTTTTTAGCATGGCGTTGTCAATTTATTTTCGATCTAAGAGTTTGACTGTCCCTTTGGTATCTTTCGCCCTTCTTTTATTTGTGCTGCTAAATTGTGATTTAAGATTTAGCAGTAGATCTTTAGAATTTGTAGGATCCAAATCTGGTTGAGTATTTCTCATAAAAAAACAAATCGTTAAAACAATTAGGTGTATTAGCATTTGATAATTGTGTTAGCTGTGCATATTGTCTTGTGTGTTTTTTTCAAAGAATACTCTGTTTAAGCCCGGAATTGCTTCCATATTTCATAATTTTGTCTTGCACTCTCATCCGAGTCAAATTCAGGGTATTCTGTATATGTCTCATTGTCAATTATACATTACAATTTTTAATTAAAAAGTTGAGCAGAAATCATCAATATACAGATATAAAACGATGTGGTATGAGTGCCAATGAGACGACTTTCCATCCAAGTCACTTTTTATAAAAGTATATCTATCTGATGAGTTAAGCCTACTTCAACTGATTTTCATAGTTTGTACTGGTACATTACTGACCAAGGTTAGGGGGGGATCTTGCTAACACGATACACGATAAACCCCGCCACATTCTGTATGTATATGTCTGTCCCAGTCAGGAGCCTGTAATTCGGAGGTTGTCGTTTGTTAGTGTGTTACATATTAGTTTTTTCGTTCGTTTTATCGTACATAAATAAGGTGGTAAGTTTTCTTGTTTAAATTGCTTAACATTTGTCATTTTGGGGCCTTTCTAGCAGACTTTGCTCATTGTTGAAGGACGAACGGTGACCCAAATTTGTTAATTTCTATGTCATTTGGTCTCGTGTGGAGAATTGTCTCATAGCAAACATCTTTTCTTAACAGTATAGGTCAAAGAACGGTCTTCAACAAGGAGACTTGGCTCAAGCCAGTAAGCTTTAACACAGAAATTACTATAAAATTGTAAAACCATTTAAACGGGAAAACCAACGGTCTTATCTATATAAAAACCGAGAAACACGTATGAACCACAGCAAAAAAAAACAACTGACTTAGGACAGGTTGTAACAATTGCAGCGGGTTTAATTATATGTTTATATATATGTCTATTTCAAATATTTCATTCTGTATAATTATAAAAAAAGAAAACAACACGTTATTTTAAAAATGCATGCATCTGAAGCGCTTTTCTGAATTTTTCTTCACCAGGAACCCTCAACGCGGAATGTTTGAAAACTACCGAATTGTTGAAGAGTCAAATTACTGAAAAGGATATAAAATTAGTAAAATCCATCTAAAGTCAACGTTGCCTGAGAACGATGAAAAGTTATAATCTAAACCTCGAATTCACACAATACAATTTTTTTAAAAGCATCCACAAAATAATGTGTTGGGCATACCAATACATTGATTTCCCTTATGTAAGAGAATGCCAAGCTAATGATACTTGTATTCGGTTGACGAGTTAAGTAATCACGTAATACCTAGAAATATTGGACAAAAATGTTGTGTTTTCTTACCTTTTTCTGTAGTAAAAGTCATTCCTCCATTTTTCTCATTCAAATCACATTTTACTGTATCATTCATCTGATAGAGATGACACGTTTTAGTCAAATCATCGTAGGTAAAATCAGTGCATTGAGCACTTTCTCTGCACATTATGGCACCACCTATAGCTGATTTGCAATCACTTTCTAAGAACGGATTTTTGTTAACAGACGTTGTCCCTACTTGAACACACTTGGTATACGTTCTTACAGTCTGTGCAAGAATTACAGAGACGATCACGTCGTAAAACGTGATACACAATGCAATATGAAGCATCCTAGTCTTTACCTATACACCAGTTGAAAATAATAATCAGGAAAATGCTACAATCAACAACTTAATGAAGGAACTCAATATATTCATCTAAACTGATTGGTTTATTTCATTTAGATTTTTTAGGTTCACATCTGTTTAACCTTTAAACCATTTTTAATAGATAGAATAAATAAAACTTGCATATTGTTAGTATTTGAGATAGTATCTCTAACTGCGCATGGCATACTAAGTATTTTTAAAACATGTGCGTATTAAAAGAACTTTATCTGATTTTTCATGTTGTATTACATTAGATTACTATACTAATTACAAATTAATACAGTATTATATATTATTTTATTTTCAGACATATACAAAACACGCTTCTCTGGTTGTTCTACCAGATGCTGTTTAAAACATATAAAACTCATTATATCATAATGAATTATTTAAAATACCAATTTGTAAAATATATTTACTTCGGTTCTATCACTATGGGTAATTAGATTGTGATCATTCATATAAATGGTTAGACATATATTTCTTACTAAAAGAATAATTTTTGCAGAAAAATGATAAATTTGAGATACCTACAATTACTGCATGGTATTATCTAAACATACACAAATCTAGCTATGTATCACTCGTCTGTGCTCGTTGAATCTTGAGCATTCATGGTTGGCAATATTTTTTTCTGTGTATGGGTATGTCAACACAACAACTACTTTGCTCTAAGACTGACGATATTTCCTTGATAGAGGATTCATGGTCACAAGGACACACACACACCAAGTGTTTCAAGTCGTGAAATTGAAATTATGCCTTCATAAATTTGACAGACGCCATCAAAAGTTGATTGACTGTTATGGAATATCTATTTCATAGATGACAACTGATATACTCCAATTGTCGTATCTAAAACCTCGTTTCCTTTTCCCCAAAGTGACTACCGAATAAGACTTATCACAGTTTGTGTATTCACTTAAGCAGCAAGACGGGTGCTACATATAGAGCTGGATCTGCTACACTTCCTAAGCACCGGATATTTTTGGTGTGGTTCGTGTCGTCAATCTATCGTTTTCTAGGATTTGTTTTATTTACTGTTGTTTGTTTGTTTGTCTTTTGATTTTTAACCATGGTGTTGTCAGTTAATTTCGGCTTTGATTGTTCATTTGTTTTCTTTTGTAAAATTGGTTCATTCAGAAATTATAACTAAATTATTTCTAACATTCCAATATTTTAACATCGGATCAGTTTATCATCAATGATGTACTAGTAATTAAAATGGGATTACTGTTTAAACAATGTTCCCATAGCACTAAGCATGCTCCCTATTTGCAGTTACGGACAGGTAGTTCAGAACCAAAAGCAACTAATAAAAAAAAGCGTCATGCATCTGAAACTAAATTATCAATCAGTGCACACCAAAGTTGGCCATACACTCTATGGATTAAGTGCAAAGACGTAATAAATAGTCGGAGACAAACCTGGCTTTGTACAATGCTAAGATACTTATCTGTATGTGTGTTGGTCTAAGAAATCGTTTTCATATTTTTAGGTTTAAACCTATAGAATGATACAAATTCAATTTTAACACCTGTGTTTATATTCTTGATAGCGACATGTGCATCTTTTATCGGCACTTATTTTAGCTGAATAGTATTTCTTCGAAACATATTTATTTTGTTTGACAAACAATGGATTATTGCTCGTAAGATATATCTTGTTGTTCTAACGTCTTTGAATTCATTATCTGAACTATTTTGGACTTTTCTTTCACCTCCATTTACGAACACTCTGCCATCATGGACAGCATGAAATCTTCTTTATCAATGGAATGATTTTCATTCAATTACAACAACAGATGTTCTCCAATTTGATTTTTTTTTATCAGTAGGGTAACAACTTACCCGTCATTCTTTTAAATGTTCATACAAGATTGTGGTGTGACTAACTGGCTATTTATTTATGCTTTCTTCTGAAGAGCCTTTGACAGACATTCTTTTACTTTCAGTTTAACATTTATTTCCCAAATGTGTGTGTTTAGAACATAGTTTAAAGTTTCCTTCTTTATCGATTATGTCTGTTTCTTTTCATCCTTTTGATTTTTTCGTTCTTTCTTTTTTCTTTTTTTTCATCTTAATTTCATTCTCGGATTTCAGTTTTTTGCTGATTCATTGTTTTTAGTTAAAATCTGTTTTTCCTTTTTGACTTTCCTGTTACCTTCTTATTTCTAGTTTTTTTTCTTCGTCTTGCCATTGAAACTGATAATTTTGAAGTGTAATATTACTTTTCCTTTGTTTTTGTTTTCTCAATTTATTTTCGTTTTTATATTTTAATATATTTTTCTTGATATTTGTTAGTTTTTCCACTCGACTTCCTTGATATCCTTATTCGTGAATTTTCAAATTTAATTTATCTAAAAATGCTACATACATTAGAAAAAATAAAAAAAATATTTTACACTGTTTTATACCTGCACGTTTATATATTGATCCTTTTTATTTTTTTAAAGTTTGAATGATGTTGGAATGATAAATACACTGAATTATTGATTGAATAGACATTTTGTTAGCTTAAAATATAAGTTGTCAGCATTTCTTTTAAATCAAAGTCACCATGTGTTCAGTACAAGATTAATTTAATGTACAATGTATAGATCTTGTTATGCATCATTAAGTAAATAATGTTATATTGTTTTACTTAACATATAGCATTAATGTACTCTATTGTGACAAATATAACCAACAAAAAAATAAAATGATAGATTTAATTCTTACACCACTATTTAAAAATGAGAGGTTAATCTTTCATTTTCATCAAAATCAATTTCTTTTTATAAAATATATATTTATACCCCTGCAGGAACATACACCATCATCAAGCATGGTCTCGCAACATTATTGTAAAAAGGCAAGTACTTTTTGTTGTTGATCAACTTGACAAACAAAATCCGGGTCGTTTTAACAAATGTCATAAAAGTTATCAAAGGTATCAGGATTATAATTTAGTACGCCAGACGCGCGTTTCGTCTACTAAAGACCCTTCAGTGACGCTCATATCAAAATATTTATGAAGCCAAACAAGTACAAAGTTGAAGAGCATTGTGGATAAAAAATTCCCAAAAGTGGTGCCAAATACGGCTAAGGTAATCTATGCCTGGGATAAGAAAATCCTTAGTTTTTCGAAAAATTCAAAGTTTTGTAAACAGGAAATTCATACAAATGACCACATTATTGATATTCATGTCACCACCGAAGTGTTGACTACTGGGCTGGTGATACCCTCGGGGACGAAACGTCCACCAGCAGTGGCATCGACCAAGTGGTGTAAATAGTTATCAAAGGTACCAGGATTATAATTTAGTACGCCAGATGCGCGTTTCGTCTACATAAGACTCAGTGACGCTCATATCAAAATATTTATGAAGCCAAACAAGTACAAAGTTGAAGAGCATTGTGGATCAAAAGTAACAGGCAACTCACACAAATACTTATCATGTTTATTCTCGCTGAATTCAAAGGAAGCCCACCATGAGAACGGGGTTATTCTTATACTGACGACTTCAAAATCGTCTGGTATGTTTATTATGAAGTTGAATATTGTGTTTTGACCGAGGACCATGTAAGGACAAATTTTGTCTATGGTTTTGATCAATTCAGGGCCCCGGTCAGTGTAAGTTTAGTTTTGAGGCACATTCATTTGATATTCACAGATTGATTTGTTGACGGATAAAGCTATCAATTTTGTACGAAAGCCGAGTAGGCTCACCTATAATTCAGAATTCAACATTCGGAATTCAGAATTCGGAAATATTCGTTTTATAATGTTATAAACTAAGTTATTATTGTAATAATTACTATTTGTTTTCATTGTGATATGAAAATTTAATACCTGTCTTTATATCATCTACTCCTCCTTATATCAAGAAATTCTATTTATTTGTCCATGGCATAATTTATATAGGAGGGTTTGCTTTCATTTCATCTTTGTGTGTTTACTGGTTTGAAATCAACCCCTGTAATCCTATGGTTTAACTTCCACCCTTACCACCATCCCAACATACACCACTACACTTTTATATTCCTTGTCTTTATTTACTCTCTAAAAACATGCATGTTCATCAAACCCCGAAAATATCTTATTTTGAACAAAAAGCGAAAATATGATTAGCGTTAAAATTAAATATAGAATTACATAAAACTTGGGTAGTAAAAGCTTTTTCATGATCGAAAGATGATATCTCTGGCAAAACTTTGCAAAAAAAGTATTCTTAATTATCCGTATTTTGACATGTAGATACGGACCTCCATATAGTTTTATATCTATAATTTGGAAGGGATTATTTAAGGGGAAAAAGCAAGGCGACAAACAGGTGACACGGATTCTAGCACTTTTTTTAGCTTTGGGCTTGCTCTCTCTCAACACTATATTACATGCCTATGAGTCTAACTACAATCCCTTTTTTGTCATTTGCCCTTGTATAAACGCATGTTTCTGAAGGGAATTTACTATAGTTCCGTGAAACGTTTTCTCGGAAAGATGTTTGATTGTGAAAAAAGTTCAGAGATATATTATATCCTATATTTATTTGCAATCCTCTTTCCCCTGACGCGATTAGAACGTGTACATACATTCTATCTTGCTGAGAAAGGCGATATCAATTTCCCGCGATTTTTAGTGTGGTGAAAGCAAACTTACACAATACTGAGTACATACAAAAACGCAACATAACAAGTTTGAAACTTTTATTACAGTTACTTCATTATCTACTATAATAAAAGCAACAACAAAAATAATAACCTTGGGTATTGCACATGTTTCTTAATTCAATTGGATCGATCATAATAGTTTAACGAGTGAGTGAATGAAATCTGCTTAACGTACAGAAGCAAATAAACTATATGCATATTCCTGATGTGAACATGTGAATAAATGGTGAATAAACTCTGCTTTGTGTTTGTCCGATATGTTGAGCAGGAACCCAATTTCAAAGTCTTTTGATTGATCTAGCGGACAAAGGTTCGAACTTACAACATTCTGTACTCAGACAAGCATGCTAACAACGAGACCATCTAGTTTGTTTAGTATAATCATGGATGTTTGAATATTACTTTAATAATATTTTTTATAAAGTCCTGTTATTTACAAAGCTATAGCTACTGATATATTTCATGGATGATAAATTGTTTCATTCTTTAGATAAAGTAATGTTCCATTTGTTGTTGCGTTTTAATTGACACTCACTATACAAACGGAAAGCAATTACCGATCATCATAGACTATCAATAACAGAACTATTAAACTCTTTGTGTATGTTTATCTTAAGCCTTCAAATTCTCAAGATTTCTTATACTGTAATCTGACAAGTAAATAATCTGTGTATTGAAGTCGGTCGCTGTTGAAAGTTAGCATACGCAACTATTATCAGCACCCGCAGTGCGCATGCGCTAAATTTGATAGCAATCGATATCGATAAATTTACTATAGATTATTAAAGGAAATATTGAATTTTGGTTAGCTGACAGTAAACAAAAATAAATATATTTTTCATTGGCATCACATTAGAAAATACATTTTCTTAGCTTTCTAATGACATATTTTATAATTGAATCGGGTTTGCAGAAGTTACGGCCTTTTTCATTTTTAAAAAAGTGGTTCATTCCCTATTACTTCATACAACTCAAAACCAAAAACGTGGTCAAAGGAGTTTTCATATATGAATACATATTTCAATATTTTTAGAAATAAATTCATTGGCATAAATATATATTCTCTGCTTTATTATCTTTCCAATGGTATAAATTTGGTATTTTAAAAAAAATTATGAATCGGGGCCTTTTTTATCCAAAAACTGGAGTTGTGGTCATTGTTTGAAGATTGCGAGAAAAGTTCTAAGTCCAATCATGGAGTTATTATATTGATATAATACATCCATGGTCCTACCAAGTAAATCGCTCACAGGTCACAAAACAAAGTTAAACCTATTTGTACATAAAATATTTTTACATTTATAAAATGTTTTACATCATTAATTCAAAAATTCAGTTATAATAAGTAAAAGAAGTGAAACTTTTAATTTAAAATAATGTTTTTGTCCAACTGTCAGTTTTCTTCATTTTTGATAATACAAAATCTTTCACCTCTACATTAACTGAGACTTTTGGATGTTTTTCGTGAAGGATATGTAAAAAATTTGAAATCCCATCTAAATTTCTATATCTTTGAAAAAGTGTTTTAAAATAATAAGGCGGCCGGCCGTTATTAAACAATTTTGATACTTAAACATGTTCACTAATAAATCATATGGAAACAACCGAAATAACTTTATAAATTATAAGGGTTGTTGTTAAATGGAATTATGAAAGATTTATATGACCGAGATTGCGACAAGTTCCTGTATCCAGCTGTTTTTTTTTACTTTTGACAATTTACATGTCCAGTCTTGGCAATAAACTTCCATATTCACTACTGTTTTACGATGTTTTTCGAGACTACCTGCATGATACCTGTATCAACTAATTTTTAACTTATGATGGCATCAGAACGCTCGTTACGACCAAAGAGAGATATAGACTGGAAAAAACTACATTTTGGTGAAGCTTTGCCAATAGAGAAAGCTCAAATTAAAAGAGCAACTTTTGCGGAGACATTTGAAGTAGAAAGGCTTATTTCAAGGAAGATATCCAAGAATGAGGTAATTTCTTTCTTTCATATTATAATTGAATGTACGTTTTTTTATAATTATTATAACTTAATTGTTATCTTTGAGTGATCAATTATTTTTCAATCTTGCAGTAAAAAAGGCCTTTTTTGTTATATATATTTATATATCGGGGCAAATTGGATATTTTTTTCGATAATATTCCTACAATATACAGCTGAGTATAGCAATAATTTTGAAATGAATCCTATTCTTTCCCACAATATACGTGACACATTCATTACATTTATGATTTAAATTTCGAGACAAAATATAGTTATCTAAAATAAATAAGAAAATTACTTTTTATGACTTCTTCCCGTGGCAAAAGGAACAGTAACTGTTTTATCGTGACTAGTAGCATAATGATTGGAAATACGGTCGAAATTAAGCGCATGACACATTACTGTATATCTTTATATTTAATTGTGCAAGTGTAAAATAAAATGGCTGGAAATAAATGATTAAAATTATAAAATACCAATAATATATAGAAATGAATTAATAAGTCGGCAAGCAATTCGAAAAGTATTTTTATTATTGAATATATGCTTGTATAAACGTACAGACAGATCACATATACATGATTAGGATATTTTAAAAGTGATATATTTTAAAGTTGTTTTAAAAGTAAAATTTTCCATATCATATCAGTAACTGAATAGTTCTTGCTGTGATATGACCAAAGAATATCACTTCACACCTTATCTAGAAGTAGTTTGTTCACTAATTAAAGAAATATTTTCCTGTTAGCTGCTTGACTTCTTATGTGACACGATGGCGAATTTACCTATTTAAATATTACACTTAAAGCTGAGAAATATTCTTCGAATACGATAGAAGTACTTGTTATTCCCAGAGTTCGAAAAGTGAACTAAATCGTCTCCGTAGTCCTCTGGAAAGCGTATTTCTGGGAATTTCACCAACTTTGCACCAAACATTTTTTTTCAAATTTCTATTGATTGAGTTCTTTTGTTTCATATATATATTGTTCGTTAGACCGTGAGATTTCACGAAACATCCCCTTTCACTAATTTCTGCCACGAATACTGAATTAGCACCAGCTTTGTATATTTCTAAAACGACATTATGAATATTCTGACATATTGTCCTACAAGAACTGTCCGACCGAATATCATTTGCACCTATGTTGACAAAAACCACATTGGGTCCATACGATTTTAAATCTTGTAATAATTGTTTTGACACGTGTTCCGCTGTCATTCCACCTTGACCGAAAAATCTGCACTCGCCTGGGACTCTCATATTTCCGGAACAGAAGGAAGAAAGTCTATTTACAAAACTGCTCCCAAATATAGCATACTTAACCATGTTTAAATGCTTAACTTGTTTGTGCACGCAATTCAAACTCGAACTTATAAATGTGAGATGGAAGGAACCTATCTCTTTACCTAAAAATATCTATCTGATTATTTAGCTGTCTACAATAAACACGAACTTTTACAGTTCATAATTTACTCAAATCTTAATTATGTTTATTTAACAGTTTTTATTTATTTCCCGTCTTTTGTATTTAATAACAACTACTTCTAATTGAAACCATAAAATATATTTATACTATTATACGTATATGACCCAAGCTCAGGTAATATACGAACTACATATCAATTCTTTATTACTTTGAACAAACAGTAACATATAAACGAAAGTTACAACATTGACATACAATTAATTACTTTACAATCGGGTTGACTATTAGAGATAATTATCGGAATAATCGTTTTTTACAAACATCGTATCATGGACAGTTCATCAGAAATCGGTAACGTCCAATGGCAAATATTTCACACACATCTGAATATGAAAACTGCCTTCATTTCACCCAATAATTAAAAAAAAGCGATATTATTTAAAACTTTAAACTTGAACATGGTCTGCTTAAAATTTTGAATGAATTTGCAGATATTTCAATACTTATTGCTCATCTTCGAAATTTAGTGCCGACTTTTAATTGTCGTCATTTCCCGCAAAATAGATCTGACCCGTGTGTTCAATAACACGGTATTTCCACTCACTTTCAAATTTGGTCAGATTCTTTTAATCATATGCATTTGCTTTGCAAAAGAATGTCTTTCGTTGGCTAATTTATTATTTTTCTTTTTAATAATATTTTATGATAAATTGGGAGTTCAAACGTTTATACTGTTACTTTTGTTGACTAGTATAATAATATAGGCTATGCATTTACCATATATGTATCTATACATAAGGGGGACCAGGCAGCCTCCCCCTTAATCCGCTTCTGTCATGTTTATGCAAACTGACCTATACCTTATTATTAAAAAACGATCGAATATACATGAATCAGACTTTGTCAACAAATAGCGAAAAATATCGAATGATAGGTATTGTCACATGTGTCAGGTTTATTTAAACATTTTGACTTCTTATATAAACGATTAATTTAAAGTACACATTTATTAAGATTTCCTCTTTTTACAGGGACACAGTTATTTGGTGAAATGGGATGGTTATCACATTTCGGAGTCGACGTGGGAACCAGCAATACATTTACCAGATACAATACTGCAGACATTTGAGTGTCCGAACATCAGCAGTGATCGGCTCCAGTATGCATCATTCAATTTGGAAAAAGCCGTTCAACAGCGACTTTATTCTACTGGGAACAGGATTGTTTTAGATTTTGATACTGACGTCTACAGATTTTGCTTCGGTGTCGAGTCAACCCAGATTCTTTATAAAGCAGACTTTTCAAAGCTTCCTATGTCGACTGCATGGTATTACAAACTAAAGAAAAACGGAAGGGGCAGTAAACTGTCTTTCCCAGTTAGGATACGCTCCCATGTGCACATGAGGAAATCTTACAGAAATGAAAATGGAAAGATTAAAGAGTACTGTACACCAATTGAAAGACTAATAATGATATCTGCAGTAGATGCGTTATGTGTTTAATTATTCCAATGAAAACCTGGACGAATCCTTAGACTATTTATGTCCTTTTGAGTCACTCTTTGTAATATATATATTCCTGCCAAATGTTAAAGTACATTTCTGACTGACACATTCATAATGTCTACAAATTTGTCTGAACTTGAACATTTGAAATTTCAGTCCAAACTGTCGGTAGACCAAGAACATTCTCCTAAGCTTAATAAACATTTAGCTCAAAATCCAAATTTAAGTGTCACAGTTGCAGTTACTAGTTCGTTTTTCAAGGAGCTTTCGAAAGCAAAAGATTGCTACCAAGATTTTAGATACATAGATATTCTAAATTCGCAGCTGGAAGCATTCCAATTGAAATATACGGAAAGACTTGAACGCAGACTGGAAAGCAAAACAATTCATGTGTTATGGTTGTACAGAAAAATTACAGGAAGCCGAAAAAGAAAAGCATTTGACAGTACTGTTCATAAATTAGCAATATTTTCAGATGAACTTGAAAATGTTAAGAAATTGAATTATACATTACAAAAATTTCAAATTGAAAATTTAGATTTTGATCAAAGATGTTTCGATTTACATGAAAAGTTAAGGTCAGAAATTGTAGAAAAGAACATTTTAGTTGAGAAAAAACAGTGTTTAATAAAACAACTTGGCATCGTCACATATGAAAATGAAAACCTCCTTAATTATGTAAAAATCCTTCATAAAAGGGTTGCTACCCCAAATTCTGGTAAAGAGTTTACTGAAATCAGTGATAACAACAAGTCTAGAAAAATTCGTGAGTTTAAATCAAAGGCAGAAACTGCACTTTGGTTTGCAGAATCTTATGGCCTTGTCCCACAATATATTAAGTTACAGAGCTCCATTGGGGAGGCTTTTAAAGTTGATTTTCAACCTACTGATTACAATAAGTCTTCATTTCAAGATTTACCAGATGAAGAAAAACAAAAAATTAAGGATTTGTTGTTTATTTTAGAAAAATTCAATGTAAGCGAAAGCGCTTATAGAGAACTTACTTTATATTGTGATGGGTTACCACGAAAATATTTGATTTCCCAGTGTCGAGATGATATTAACCATTTATATCATTATGAGAGAACTCCTGGCAATATCCCTGGTGCATATATTAGCTTAGAAAACGAAATCATTAAATATGTAAAATATCAGGATACAGAGGAAACTGATAAGCTACAAATTAAAATTTCGGGGGATGGGTCAAGAGTTAGCAGGATTTCCAACTTTGTCGTGTTCTCTTTTTCTGTTATTACAGATGGTTTAACTCTCTCTTCAAAAGATCAAAATGTTTTTTGCATTGTTAATTGCAAAGAAGATTATGATAGTTTGAAAAAGTCATGTAAGCCCATATTTGAGGAAATTAATTCTCTGTACAAGAGGGGAACCATAGAAGTTGACGGGAGAAAAATTAATTTGGAAATTTTGTTGGGTGGCGACATGAAATTTTTACAAATTTTGCTTGGCCTAGGGGGTTCACTTTGCAATTACTCCTGTCCTTGGTGTAGAATCCATAAAGGTGAGAGAGAGGACATGACAAAGCCTTGGGACTTTTATCATGGCAATAACATGAATAGAACAGCACAGAACCTGGAAGAAGATGTTGTACGTAATCATTACGGTGTTCGTGCTCAACCTTTGATCATGATTGAGCCTGAGCATATTATAATTGATGAGCTTCATCTTCTTCTCCGAATTTGCGACAAACTGTTGTCTAACTTGATAAAAGATACGAAAACGCTTGATGACAAAAATGTCATTCATGGGGAGAAGACAGATTTTCTACATCAGCTTGTTGTCAAGATAAGAGAGTGCGGTGTTTCTTTCTCGGTATGGACTAAAAAGGGAACTCAAGGTGAAGTGGAGTGGTCTTCATTGACGGGTTCAGACTATAAGAGACTATTGGAAAATCTTCCCTCAAAATTGTGTTTTCTGATCCACCACGATACACATGATCTTACAGTTGAACTTTGGAATTCTTTTCTGAAACTTTACCGTTTTTTAACTGTAGAAGTTCACCAGTTTTCCCACATTGGGGATGTCTTTGAAAAATGTAAGGAATGGGTCAGATCTTATTTGAATTTAGGTACACTTGAAAGGAGGGGTTTCGACAGCGTTACCCCTTATATGCATTGTCTTGTATACCATGTTCCATTCCTTACACAGAAATACGGAAGACTGGTGAAATTCAGCGGTCAAGGAGTTGAAAAAATTAACGATGATATTAAAAAGATCCATCACTCCAAGACGAACAAATGGGATGCAACCCTTGACGCCCTTCAAGTTCGCAAACGCATAGAACATTTGACATCAGAGAATTGCGAACGCGAGAAAAGAGATTACAAAAAAACATCAGAAACATATTGGAATGACGAAATTTTTCAGCAGAGATCCGCCAAAAAGAAAAAAATAGTCGAAGAAATGGCAATTGTGGCAAACAAATATGTGGAATCTAATACCGTCTCAGTTTCTGACGTAGACAATCTGTCTCTAGACGAGATAAGAGAAGAGCTAAAAAAATTAGGGTCGAAAACCAGGTTGAGAAACAGGGATAAATTGTTAGTCCTCTTAAAGAGTATGAGATAGACGGTTTCTTCGTTGCTACTTTCTGCTTCCTCGTGTCAGGAGCCGATTCACAGTCGGTAGTCAAAAGTAGCACGAAGTCACTGTATAATGATTTTCTAGATTCCGGTGCTGATGGTCTTAATGTATATATGCCTACTGAGTGGTAACCCTTAAATGAACAAGTATTTGATTTTTTTTAGGAGGGGTGATTACGGGTTCAAAATTTTTAGAGACAGTTTATTTTTTTCACTTCCTTGACGGGATCTTGAATTTTGATTCTGTTTATTGTGGGTCCTTACCCATTGTTTGTTAAGGAAATCCGTCTCATTGTGATGCCTTAATTTTTATTTGATTACTTTCTAGTGTGCTTTCTATCCGCATGTAGTGTAAAAATGAATTGTATGTTTTATAACAAATTGTGGTGTATACATAATGTAATATTTATTTTTGTACCTGAATGGATTGAAGATTTGAAAATTAAAATCAATTCATAATATAATTGTATTGTGTTTTTTTTGTGTTTTTTTTAAGGTTTAGGTGAGGTTTCCGACTCAAGCTTTCACCACTCGATAATTTCTTTAATTGTGTATACCAGTAGAAATAAGAACTGTGGTATGAGTGCCAAATGAGACAACTCTCCATCAAAGTCACAATTTGTAAAAGAAAAACCATTATAGGTCAAAGAACGGTCTTCAACACGGAGCTTTGGCTCACACCGAACAGCAAGTTATAAAGGGCACCAAAAATGACTAGTGTAAAACCATTCAAACGGGAAAACCATGCAAAGGTCTATATAAAAAATGAGAAACACTTATGAACCACATCAACAAACGACAACTACTGAACATCAGGTTCTGACTTATACACGTATACGTTTTAAGATCGATGATATTCTATTAGGATTTATAAAGTATTTTGAATTAAAAAGATATTTCAACTCTGTGTTCATTGAAAAAATCCATTGACGAATATATACCCCACTCAATGTTTTACATGGTTGTTAAAATTATTAACAAGTATAGTTGGACACATGCTGACATAGATATTGATACAAATATTCCCACAGAGAAATTTATCGCACGCCGCAGCGGGGCGTCTTTATACATACATGTACTTGTATCACACAATCCAAGTGCGAAGTGTACTATCTAATGTTATCAGAACAATACATGGCAGATAATTAAAATAATGCGAGATAACTCGTACTTTCCTCTACTGAGGAGAATAGTTGGCCATGATCTTATAATAATGATAATTACTGTATTTAAAGAATGTGACTCAATTAGCATTCACTAATCTACCTTGAGACTCTCACAAAAATAATACAAAACATATATTATAGATATTACAGTCTTTGAACATATCATGCTATATATATAAATGATTGTCTGTAGAAAAGGAAAAATAAAAACAAATTATTCATTTAATTTATTGCTCATAATTGTATATAAAGATGTCTTTTTTTTGGAACTCATAATTGATAATAAATTATCATAGTTAATATCTTTTTAAATATAACCATTATTATTTGTTCTAGTACTTTAATTTATGATATTGCAGTTAATGACGAGTGTGTAGGGAGGCACCCGCGGGAAATGTTTATTTGTAACAATTGATTGACATACAGTAACACATGCGATGATAATTTTCATTTTCCACATCACGTATCTTGAATTTTGACTTGACTGTATTTAACTTAATAAAAAAAGAGACATATAGAAAAAGTTGGCCAAGTTTTGTAATAAATAATTTTGTTTTGAACATGCTCCAAGTTGTCCACCTGACAGGACGGACTCACATGTACCGGCCGTCAACATATACTCAAGGGGTACACCAGATGAGTAACGGAGTTTAACGGATATGAACGGACACGAACAAATTGTTTGACGTAACAAATTGAGATGCTATCCGTTACTAATCCGTGCGCGTTATGGTGTCAGACCACCAATTAAAAGTCCCTATCTGTTCAACCAAATTTTGCAATTTTCATAGCTTTCTATATTTTTAATCTCAAGTTTAACCTCTTACAAACCAGGTATGTCCTGAATCGTACAGGTATCACATTTTTTCATGCCAATTTTCAGCATACCTTTAAAGCCATATAAGAAAGAAGAGACCTTCCGAACTGATGTACCACTAAAAATAACCCCTGTTTTTCTTGAAATCTTAAATTAGTATACTATGGAGCGCATTAATCCTCAAATTTTAATGTCAACTCATAGACAAGTAAATTTGGGCTCAAAATGGTCTTACTATATTTCTCTTTCATCACAAGTTTCATTTCTGCAAATTTGTTGGGTAGTTTAAGTAAATAATGACATCAACTGCACTATTTTTTGTCCGAGAAGGCCTACGTTCTAAATTTGAGGGAGTAATTGGTGGTGTGACACCTAAAGAGACAAAAAAGTTGATTAGAAATCTTTTATTTTGCTTTATTCTTAATCCTTAGTCAATTTGTAGTTAAAAACAGCCTATCTGAGCATTATGCGACTTATATTAAAAATTTTACAGCTCAATTTAAACTGACTGTAATGCATGACTTTGATAGAAAATACTTGAAAATTTCATTTTGGGCTACAGGAACATAAACTTTCCATATCAAGATCAGTTTGTGCTGATTTTTCCTTGTTTATTCTACTACTTTAAAGACTTTCCACAATTTTTGCAATGAATTTAGTAAAAAATCCAAGGTATTGAAAAGTGTCAATGAATATTGACCCCCCTTTTTTTCATCTGGTGTCAGTAAAGTACTACAAATTGATCAAAAGTGCAGTCATGGTCATTTAACTGTGTTTATTTACATCAGTTAATAAAATTTAAGATATAAAAATTTCATTTGGAATAATAAATGGTACTTTTGTGAGTGTCTGCAGTGTTTACACTAGGCTATGCTATCTGCCAAGTACATATTATTACGCAATGATATAAGGGGTAAAAATCAAATAATTTCATTAAATCTGCATGACAAAATTTGTTTGGGGGTAGTAAACAACCTATGTTTCAATGTTTAACACCAGTCAGAATAACTTTCTGTGCATTTATAACATTATTTAGGACATTTTTTATATAAAAGCATATTGTCAGGGTGGGAAAAGCTAAAAATAGCATAAACTCAAGTTTTAGGCTCTAAATTTGCAATATTTGACATTTTGCCCCCAAAAAGATTGAAATGTGGCTATTATTATCTGAAATGATCAGTTGGGACAAAGAAAACCAATTGTTTCTGATTTTGATGTTTCACCGCATTTTGCTTAAAGAGACAAAAAAAGTTGATTAGAAATCTTTTATTTTGCTTTATTCTTAATCCTTAGTCAATTTGTAGTTAAAAACAGCCTATCTGAGCATTATGCGACTTATATTAAAAATTTCACAGCTCAATTTAAACTGACTGTAATGCATGACTTTGATAGAAAATACTTGAAAATTTCATTTTGGGCTACAGGAACATAAACTTTCCATATCAAGATCAGTTTGTGCAGAGTTTTCCTTGTTTGTTCTACTACTTTAAAGACTTTCCACAATTTTTGCAACGAATTTAGTAAAAAATCCAAGGTATTGAAGTGTCAATGAATATTGACCCCCCTTTTTTTCATCTGGTGTCAGTAAAGTACTACAAATTGATCAAAAGTGAAGTCATGGTCATTTAACTGTGTTTATTTACATCAGTTAATAAAATTTAAGATATAAAAATTTCAATTGGAATAATAAATGGTACTTTTGTGAGTGTCTGCAGTGTTTACATTAGGCTATGCTATCTGCCAAGTACATATTATGACGCAATGATATAAGGGGTAAAAATCAAATAATTTCATTAAATCTGCATGACAAAATTTGTTTGGGGGTAGTAAACAACCTATGTTTCAATGTTTAACACCAGTCAGAATAACTTTCTGTGCATTTATAACTTTATTTAGGACATTCTTTATATAAAAGCATATTGTCAGGGTGGGAAAAGCTAAAAATAGCATAAACTCAAGTTTTAGGCTCTAAATTTGCAATATTTGACATTTTGCCCCCAAAAAGATTGAAATGTGGATTTTATTATCTAAAATGATCAGTTGAGACAAAGAAAACCAATTGTTTTCTGATTTTGATGTTTTACCGCATTTTGCTTAAAGAGACAAAAAAAGTTGATTAGAAATCTTTTATTTTGCTTTATTCTTAATCCTTAGTCAATTTGTAGTTAAAAACAGCCTATCTGAGCATTATGCGATTTATATTAAAAATTTCACAGCTCAATTTAAACTGACTGTAATGCATAACTTTGATAGAAAATACTTGAAAATTTCATTTTGGGCTACAGGAACATAAACTTTCCATATCAAGATCAGTTTGTGCTGATTTTTCCTTGTTTGTTCTACTACTTTAAAGACTTTCCACAATTTTTGCAATGAATTTAGTAAAAAATCCAAGGTATTGAAGTGTCAATGAATATTGACCCCCCTTTTTTTCATCTGGTGTCAGTAAAGTACTACAAATTGATCAAAAGTGCAGTCATGGTCATTTATCTGTGTTTATATTTACATCAGTTAATAAAATTTAAGATATAAAAATTTCATTTGGAATAATAAATGGTACTTTTGTGATTGTCTGCAGTGTTTACATTAGGCTATGCTATCTGCCAAGTACATATTATGATGCAATGATATAAAGGGTAAAAAAATGTTTACAAATTTTAATGGACAATATTCGAGACTTTGTTGTTTTTGACCATCTTTCAAGCGGTCACATTGATAAATCTGTTGATGTCAGCCGGACATGTGTTGCAAGTCTCTATGACCAGAAAACAGAAAGCTAAATTTGACCACAGTGATTTAATTAAATTCCGTGTTAAGAAAGCTAAACAAAAAGTTGCTAGCTTAGCCGAACTGCCCCCATGCGAATCAATTATCCTTCAAAATGACCTGTGAGCTTCACTTCAGACCACTATTTGGACTTCTTCAAATATTGCACATCCACCAAAGCAGTCTCCTTTAGACTCCGGTTAGGAAGACACAAATGGATTAACCCTAATATGTTTAAAGAGAAAAATGTCATCTGATTACCTACAAGATTTACTTTGTACCTGCAATTATAAATCTGTGTGCTCAAAAGACTGTGTTTGCTTTGAACAAAATCTGTCACGCACCGTACGTTGTCCGTGTGAAGGAAGTTAAGCGTGCTGTTATGCTAAGCGTATTGAATCCGCTCCGATGACGGAGAGATTGACCCTTACTTACGATTCTTGTAAACACGTTCCCACAGTACTTTTTACATGTAGTTTATCCGTATTTGTTTTTTGATTAAAACCAAATTTTTTTAATGTAGCTTTGGAAAGACAAGTTATATATGGTTTAATCTATCATTATTATCTTCCATTTTCCTAAACAATAGTCTACACATTATCAGGATAATCCAAATAAGACAATGGTCATGCATTTAATTATTTTGTTTTACTCTAAACAAAACACTTAATACATTCAAGTCACCTGGTCACACCTATGATGTTTCTTAAACCGCGCGTTCGCCTCGGTTGATCATGATTTTTTTTAACTTATCTGTCCGACTTTGTAAATACACAATATTTATTCTATAGCCAGATACTTATTTTCCAAAAATAAGAAACCTAAAAAATTATGAACAATGTTTCAGCGCTGGAATTGTTTTTTCTACTTTACTATATATAAAAATATTAATTTTCGCGAATCGATTAGGTCACAGAAAATACAAATTTTACGACGAGTAAAGAATGTTTTACAAATAATGTGAAAACACAGAACCCCGATCTGATTTATCTTTTGCTAAAGGTGTTCATCATTTTCTGTTTTGTATCTACTAACAAGATAACATTTTTCTATAAGTCCTATTTAAGTGTTCACCAAACTGCTTTAAAAATAGATATTCCCAATTCGACGATTGGTGGAACTACTGAGGTGATCCATAAAATTCACAAACCTAAATAAACATGCCCCGATTAATTGAACTAGTGTGGCGTCGATGTAAAGCAACACAAGCTTGTATGTAAAGCACACGCTTCCCAAGAATAAGGAGAGTTGTACAAATAATGTGAATACACAGACCCCGATCCAATTTATCTTTTGCTAAAAATGATCAAGTGTTCATCATTTCTGTTTTGTTGAGTTTGGAGGATTTATATTTCAACAGACTATCGGTATTCCAATGGGTACTAATTGTGAACCTCTGCTGGCTGATTTGTTTTTGTACTCGTATGAAGCAAAATTCATTCAGAACCTTCTAAAAGACGAAAAGAAAAAGCACCTTACGAAATTCTTTAATTCTACTTTCCGATATATTGATGATGTTCTATCATTGAATAACCCATACTTCAGCCAATACTTACATCTCATATATCCCAGCATAGCCAAAAATTAGTAGTGGTTTTGCTAATTAATATTCATAATATGTAAATGAGAATTGTACCACGTGATAGTTCTTTGAACTGGACTGGCTTGATAGGCTTGATATCATTAAAATCTTCAAAACACGGATATTATAAGTTGCCCGTCACAGAGTCCATGTTTACAATCACTTTGATATTTCCGTAAAGTTGTCAGGCGGTCAAAATAAAAAAAATGAACGCGAATTTAGTGAATTTTTCGTGCTTTCGTGAGTTTATTCTTCTTGAAATAGTGACATTTTAATTTTACGTGGGAACCTAGAGTTCAACGACTACACATACAAGGTTTGGAGTTGCTTATTCTTTGGCAATTCAAGTTTCATATTTCACCCCGGCAACCTGTTTTTGTAATGACCTAAGCCAATTTTCAACACGAAGTTTGCAAATTTGACGTTTCAGCCATTTTAGTCTGTATTTTACACTGCAATGTTAAAAGCCTCTCGCTTTGATTTTTAAAATAGCTCAGGAACCTGTATTTTTGCAACAACAGTCATTATGTTTCGTTTAAATGGTGTATATTGTTGTGCATATTCATTTTCTGCCCCGGCAACCTGTCTATCACTTAAATTAAAATTAAAACAGTCATTTTATCAAAATTCCCTATCATTTTAATGTAATTTACGTGACCCGTATCCGATTTCTTTAGTATAATATTCAAATAAGCAAAGTGGCGTTGATTTCTGGATATGGTGAACTTGAAATTAAGGATACTACTGATAGTAGAAGGACTGCTTCATACCTTGATCTTTTCCTCAATATTGACGTAGATGGACGACTTCACACGAAAGTCTATGACAAACGGGACGATTTCAACTTCCCAATTATCAATTTCCCATTTCTCAGCAGTAACATACCATCTGCCCCTTCGAATGGTGTTTACATATCACAATTGATACGTTATTCACGTGCTTGTTCACACTATACGGACTTCATATACAGGAGTGTGCTCCTTACGCAGAAACTACTCCAACAAAGTTATGAGGAGGACAGATTAAAATTGACACTCCGTAAATTTTATGGACACCATCACGAATTGGTGGATCCATACGATGTGTCTTTAACCAAACTAGCTAAGGAAATTTTTACCACATGGTAGATTGTGGTTTGTCATTATGTCGTCTAATCTTTTAATTACCAAACGTGACTTATTCCCGATTGTGACTGTTTTCACTACTGGACGAAAAAACAACTGTCCATACCAGTAACAGTCATTGTACGACTGTTTTAGTCTGTAAAAGACCAGCAATGACTGTCAAATCTGTCATATTTCGTTGCAACAGTTTATTTATGTCTGTCCCAACTTTTCTACGGGTTGTGAAAGTCAAAAAATGCTACCATCAGTCATTTCAGAACTGTTGCAGTGGTTTACGGTGTTGTCACAGTCAAAATCTATTTATTACAGTCTTTCTAATAGTTGTGGCAGTTGCATAATGTCCGTCCCAACCTTTTCATAGTTGAGACAGTTAAAATTTGTTTGTGTCAACTATTCAGACGTTGATGCAGTCAAAAAATGTTTGTCACAACGTTTTTAGAGTTGGGACAGTCGTTAAATGTTTGTTACAACTTTCTAAGGGTTGGCACAGCCATTAAATGTTTATAACAACTTATAAAAAATTATAACAACTTATAAAAGGTTGACACAGTCGTTAAATGTTTAAAACAAACACTTCATAGGTTGATACAGTCGGTAAATGTTTTAATACAAATATTTTAGCGTAACGGTAGTCGGCCATCAGTGTAAAAAAATCACGTCGCACCCGGCTCTCAAGATTTGATTTTGTTGTGAAATAGTCTTTACTTATAATATTATCGTCTATTGTGCGATTGTAAACTTGTTTTGCTGTTTATTCATTTATTTTGCGATCGTTGTTTGTCTTTTGTCGTTTTCTATTTATTGCCGTAGCATTGTCCGTTCATTTTTGACAGTCATGTGCGTTTGACTTTAAATAATCCTTCTGATATCCTTACTTTTTATTTTATAATATCTGTTTTATAACATTTTCGTTCATAACTGGTTTTAAAAACCAGCAGCTTTTGTTTAAAATAGAGTTTTAATATTATTGCAGAAGAATAAGAAGATGACAATGAATTCATTCAAATTATAATTTACAAGTCTTTAAATTTATTTCAAGTACACCCTTGTACATTTTTCTATCGCGCAGAATAATTTGTACTTGAAATAAATTTAAAGATTATGACTCAGTTACCAATATTGTACAGCATAATAAAACAGCTTTAATTCGAATTTCACCAAGAAGGACATTTCCGATGATTAAAAAAATAATTAGCAAAATCTGTCAAGTTTCATTAAAAACGGAAAACAATTCTTCACCGTAAACGATTTACCCTCTTTAATTTTTTGTCGGCAAAAAACCTTTGACCTCAGGTCGGCAAACTATATTTTTACACAGGTAACTACAGATGTTAGACCACATGTTCAATAATCTTAGCTGGAAATTACAATCGGCGAGTAGAAATTATCAATATTTTATAGCATGTCTATCGAATAATCATGGATTCATAATTTTGAGGGGAAAATGTGCACATTTGTCGGCTTACCACAGGAGGTTGAAATCCTATCAATGAGGGTCTATAAATATGTCAACTCGACTATCACAGTAGAGCTCTTGGTCAAATTAGACACGCTATTTCTTTTTGGCCCTTTATGATGCTTTATGGATGTCACAGAGTCCATGTGATGAAATAATGAAATGTTTCGCTGAAACATTTACTCCCATTTCTCAAAGCCTTTTATTGTCTGAGAATAAATTTCTATGTTAAGACCAAAATAAAATCTTACTAAAAGCTTAAAATCTTTAAAAGGTTAATTTTTTATATAAAATGTGATTGATTATTGTGACATTAAAGTCGAATTCCTCTCTTCATAGCAACATTGGACTTATTTCTAGCTGGGTTCAAAGGACATGGTGTTGTTGCTGTGAAAAAGGAGGCTGTTTTTCCAGAATTCGATTTATTGGAGACAGTGCATTGCCCAAGAATTATAGCCGTATTTGCAGGCCCATACTGTGCTAAAGTTGGGTTTGTGTTGGCACCATTCCTTATTCCTCTTTGTTGGCCAAACAAGTTTTCCACTAAATCGGAATTAAGATACCCAGGGTTAATGCTATTACCATTCTTAAGCATAACTTGACAAAATGAAATAAATCCCATTATTGACGAATTAATGTCTTCTCGGGTTTCTCTGGTTATTAAATTTTTGGAGTCTACCATCATAACAGATTTTTTTACAGTCTCTTCCCACGAATTAAAAAAGTTAAGAATGTTCATTAGTTTTGCAAACTTTGGATTATCCATTGATGAAACTGTCTGATTCTGGGTACAAAATATTTCTACCAACTGGGAGGTATGTTCAAGTAGCTCTACAGTTGATGCCAACATCTGAGGCCTGGGTAAAGTTGCCTGATACGATTTCATGAGATAAAGCATGTCCTTGTTTAATACATGAATTGCCAATTGATTGCGCATTTTTGATGCAGGTGTCAGATATATATGTTCCTCTGTAAGCTTATGATGTATTGCAAAGCCATTTTGAAAATTGAATTTAAATGCTTCAATCCAGTGCTCCCATATTATTGGTTTATCATTAATAATGAGATATCTTCCAGCTTTTGTTTTGTGTTCCTGTTTACTAGACTCTGTATTATTTCTAATTTTTTTAATGACATGCATTATATCCTGAATAGCAAACATTTTGTGACTTTTACAAAAAACATCACGAAACACAAAATCATGTTCCCTGGGATTACATTTGTTAAATAACATATTTGTGAAAGTGCGATTGGTTGAGGCTCCATCAGCCATAACATAATCAATAGTAAAGCCATGATCATCCATTATATCAACACACTTCCAAAATGTTGTGTAAAGTTGATGTGCTGTTGCCGGATAAGATCCAAAATATGCAATAGGCCATCTGAAGCCAGTAAGTCCATGGAAAACAAACTGGAGAGCATGAGTGGCAAGCGCCACAGTTTTTTTTCCTTTACAAATTATATCAATATTATTGTTAGTGGTGTCCATATCAACAAAGCCAACAATATTCCAGGAATCACCAGATTTTGTGATAATTAGGTCATCCTGAATAGACATTTCGTCCATGTTTTCCAAATTCAGAAATTTTTTGTTTTTCCATTTCTTAAGTCATCCAAGTAATATTACCTTGGTTAAAACCAGGAGTTTGTTTTACAGAATTTTTATAGTACTGCAATAACCGTTTTGATGGCAATTCAAGAAATCCAGATTGTTTAAGGTCATTGTATGTTTGTGGAGACCTTATAAAAAGAGTTAGGCACAAACTAATTATTTTAGGGTCCCACCTTCTCTGATGAACATCTAAACCTTTTTTGCAGTTATTCAGCTGCGATATCAATAGAAGTACAAAATTTTCTGAGACATCCGTTTTTAAAACTAATTTCAAAATTTCTTCTAGATCATCATGATCCTTCTCTGAAAGTTGGATTGAATTTTTCACAGTTTCATCAGGAATAGAAATAGGTTGATTTTCATCGATTGGATTTTTCACAGTTTCATCGGGAATAGAAATAGCTTGATTTTCATTAATTTGAGTGGTTATAATTTTATTTTCAGGCAAAGGTTTCAAAGATTCTGGTTCAATACAATTCATACTATTTTTCATTTCTTTTAAAGCTGGTTTTTCATCGACACATTTTTTTTTAACGTTCAGTTGGGATAAATTTTCATTTTCATTAAGCCGTTTCTTGCTTTTATTCTTGGATTGTGTTTTAGAATATGAATCTACACATCTCATGCAGGTTACACTTTTTCCGATCCAGTTTAACATAATTTGACAGGATTTTGATTTCAGTGTTTCATAACTATTTTCAGGGTCAATCAACAAACAACAAGTTTCCTTATGAAATGCACTTGAATTGACTTCAGCATGAGTTTTTATCCCACTACAAAGTTTAAGGGAACATATAACATTAAGCATACCATCCACATTTGCCTGGTTTATCTGCAGTGGAAATCCACTTTTGAAATTTGTATTATTCAGTGTCAGCCATGTGTCATCTTTGCCAAATGTTACATCACAAAATTGTTGTTCATTATTAACCAGAGTTGGTAAAGGACATCTTATTTTATAATGATTTTCTTCCTCAAGAGCTGAACAATAAGCTGGAATAACTACAGGGCTGCTATTCTGAGGCCTCAATTTTAACTGTTCGTATACAATTTTTTTTTTGTAATCACTTTTAAAGAATTTATTGGTAGAACTGACACCAAAAATTCTTGGTATCAGCTTACCTACTAAGTCTTTACTAGGAGGTGCTTGTTTCTTCAATGAGTAGAATGCCAAGCAAGCTTCATATATGTCCAGCAATTTTGTCTCGCACTTCTCCTCCTCTACATTTACATAATTAACTGCCAACCTGCAATATAAAAAATAATGTAAGTGCTCATGTTAACATCTAGAAATATAACCCAAATAAAATATATGGTTTTAATTATGATATATTTTTACAGTATAAAAATAAGATGATGTGTTAATGTGGTATGAGTGCCAACCAGACAATACTATCAAAGACACAATGTAGTTTTATAAATTATATTTTCGCACTTATAGCTTACAATAGGACCTTAAGTAGAGCCATATAGCTTTCAGTAGGGCCTTCAACGTAGATCGGTATAGCTGAAAGTAGGGCCTTCAACATAGAGCCATGTATAGCTTTATGTAGGGCCTTTAACATAGAGCCATGTATAGCTTACAGTAGGGCCTTCAATGTAGAGCCATGTATAGCTTAATGTAGGGCCTATAACATAGAACCATGTATAGCTTAAAGTAGGGCCTTCAACATAGAGCCATGTATAGCTTAATGTAGGGCCTATAACATAGAGCCATGTATACAGTATAGCTTAAAGTAGGGCCTTAAATGTAGAGCCATATAGCTTACAGTATGGCCTTCAACTAAGAGCCATGGCTCAGACCAAACTGTTTACAGTATAAATGAACCCCAAATTTACCAGTGCAAAAATTAAAGATATAGCAAGAAAACCAACTGATAAAAAAAGCAAAACTAAGGACTATCACCAAAAAATCAAAAAAATCAACATGTTCAACAACCCTTTCCTTTTTATTTATATATAAGAGAAGTGGTGTAACAATATGACACACAAAAAAAATACAGACTAAGAATTAATTTTTAAAAGTATAGTCAAGTCTCGAGTTTATATATATTATAAGAATGATCAGATTAGATAAGCTTACATACAAATATTGACAACATGATGCTTTTTAATTAGCTCTAAGAATTGGTTTATATTTCCGAACTAATTGTAATATTTTCTTTATAGAAAAATTGTGCAATCGTTAAAATTAAATCTTAATGTGGCAGTTACTGCAACTACTGGAATGGCAAGTCTGCAGATTGGCCATGGTGCAACTACTTTGCACCATTGGGCCGGGATACTTGATGGTCGTCATACATATGAAAAGTTGGCAGAATTATTTGACAATGATGACCAGTTTTCTAATGCCAAGAAGAGAATTGAAGAAGCTGATACACTGATAATTGATGAAATATCAATGCTGTCATTAAAAGTGTTTGAAATGGTTGAATTTGTGTGCAGGCATGTCAAAAAGAATACCAAAATTTTTGGTGGTATATAGGTATTATTTGCTATTATAATGTGTTTGATAATGTGTATGAAATGACTGACAAAGGTACATCAGCTATGCACAAAGCAAACAATTATACATGTATATATTTTTTTAATTTTTCAGAATAAAGTAGCTAAATTAAGGACATTTAACTTTTTAAGAACATCAGCCAAACAATAGATACAAATATATACCACTATTTAGATGTTCAGCTCACTATGATTTTTCTTAATTGTCTTGTTCTATATGAGTTAAAGAATTATGGTCTTTCATGCATGATTTAAAATGGATTTGTGCAATTAAATTCATAATTATTTATATTAATATAAAAATTCTATCTGTGTCTTCATAACATAGAAACCAAATAATTACAAATGATAACATGTGATATGAGTGTCAATGAGATAACTCTATCCAAGTCACAATGTATAAAAAGTTCAACAATTATAGGTCAAAGTACAGCCTTCAACATGGAACATTAGTTCATATTGAATAGTAAGCTATAAAGGGCAGCAATTTAGGTTTATTATACTCCCACTTTAAAAAAGGGGGTGTACTTTTTTACAAATGTCTGTCCATCACTCAGTCCGTCCCATGAAATTTTTGTCGCATAAATTATTGATTTATATATCACCAAGATCATAGAAAATGTAATTCATGTTTTTTCCCACAGGTGATAGGATGTGGTGATTTTAAACAGTTGCCACCAGTACCAAATCGCCGATATGATGATCACGGTGCATACTGCTTTGAAAGTGATAAATTCAATTTGTCATTTCCTCATCACATCAATTTAATAGAGGTAAAATATGTTCAATTCATGCTAAAACCCTATCAAGTATATATACCGGTACACATTTTTGGATCAGATTTTTCTCCCTTTTATTCAGGTTATTGTGTATGCTATTTTAATTATGCCCCACCTACGATAGTAGAGGGGCATTATGTTTTCTGGTCTGTCTGTCCCATGACCGGTCAGGGTAGTTTTTGATGAAGTTGAAGTCCAATCAACTTGAAACTCAGTACACATGTTCCCTATGATATGATATTTCCATTTTAATGCCAAATTATAGTTCTTAACCCAATTTCAAGGTCCACTGAACATATGATAGTGCAAGAGGCACAAATTTGATACATTAGCATGACTGAGGACAAGACTCATAAAATATAGGGAGCAAACATTTATTGCTATGCCTGTTTATTCCTTGGTCATTGATTTCCTGATGATATCTTGAGTATCTATTACTTGATTGAAATAAATCTTGTACCCATGGAAAACTGTATATTTAAACAAGGAAAAAATTAGTATATTGTAAAAGCTTTTATTTGTCCTTCAAAGTAGTATATAATTAGGGCCCTGTCTAGTGGCAGGTCGACATATATATGAACAGTCTGTCCGTCTGTAACAAACTGTGTCTGCTCTATATCTTGAGAACCATTATCATTTCAAAATTTTGTAGGTCAAAGTTCTAGGTAAAAAACTTAGGTTTCAGTATAGAACCCCATGGCCATGGTCTATTGAAAAGATTGTGTCGGCTCTATATCTTAAAAAACATTATGATTTCAAAGTTCTTACTTGACATGTATATCAATTGACATCAGAGGGTGTGTCCTTTTATATGTAAAAAGATCAAAGTCAAAAGCTTAGTTAACAGTTGAGATTCAAATGTCATATGGTAAAGATAATGTCTTGTTATTTACAGCGGGGCCCACAGTGATGGCTTCTATCTCTTTGATGTCTATATAAAAAAAAAGATTTGGTGTAATTGCCAATGAGACAACTCTAAACAAGAGACCAAATTAAATGACAAAGAAATTAACGACTATAGGTCACCGTACCCCCTTCAACAATGAGCAAAGCCAATACCGCATAGTCAGCTTTAAAAGGCCCCGAAATAACAAATGTAAAACAATTCAAACAAGAAAACTAACGGCCAAATTAATGTATAAATAAAAGAACGAAAAACAAATATGTAACACAGCAACAAACGACAACCATTGAATTACAGGCTCCTGACTTGGGACAGGCACATACTTAAATAATGTGGCGGGGTTAAACATGTTAGCCAGATCCTAACCCTCCCCCTAACCTTGGACAGTGGTGTAACAGTACAACATATAGGAACGAACTATAAAAATCAGTTGAAAAAGGCTCAACTCATCAGATGGATAGAAATACATCTAACAAAAACAGAGTGGCTCAGCACTTAAACATCCCAACAACAGAATGACTATTAGTACTGATCTGAAAGTACTCGCAGTTACTGACAGCTAGTTCAAAGCCAAAAACGACTATTAAAAAAAATCATGCAAAATTTTAGTTAATTTAAAATCTTAGAAATTCAAACAATTTCTGAATTGGTAGCTGCTTCACACTTCTTGTAAAACATTAGCCACTTAAAGTATTTGATTCACTTTTTTTTCAGGTTGTCAGGCAGCATGAGGTTATGCTCATTAAAGCAGTAAACCAGCTTTGTGATGGAATGCCAGATGAACAAACTGTTTCTTTCCTAAAACAACTGGATCGTCCATTGAATGTACCAAATCATGAAGTCACAAAATTATTTGGAACCAATTTTGATGCTCAGTTTATTAATCATGAAATGTTGGAAGAAATAGATGAAGACTTGGTGGTTTACAAGGCTGAAGATGAAGGGAATGTACGTATTTTGAGAGACTGTGTGGCTCCCAAAAGCCTACTGTTGAAGAAAGGTGCCAAAGTCATTTTAGTCAAAAATATTACTCAGGGACTTTGTAATGGCATGCAGGGAGTTGTACACCATGTGGCAAAGGATATTCTTCCTATTATCAACTTTAATGGAAAGTTAGTTACTCTTGAAAGAGCTTCCTTTGATGTTTTTGATCTGAAACAACAGAAGAATTTGGCTAGCAGGAAACAGTTTCCTGTAATATTGGCATTTGCACTTACTGTACATAGAGCACAAGGACAGACACTGCAAAATGTGGAAGTTGATTCTTTTTCATTTTTTGCTCCAGGACAGATGGGTGTTGCAGTTGGGCGTGCAGTCAGCATTGACGGTTTAAGGCTGGTTAATTATAACAGTTCAGCTGCTAATAAGAAACATCCAGATATTGTTTATGAATTTTATGACAGAGTTTTTAATGATTTTTTAGATGATTTATCCTGTTGTAAGGATACATTTGTTATGCCATCTGTCGAATGTCCCCCGCCAGATGACCCAACTGATCAGGATCCAGATGATACTTATATTTGTATGGACATGGATGAACTGCCAGTTTTAGCTTCACCATGGGATATTTTTGAATTTCAAACAGAAAATAAATCTGCGCCATTTATGTCGGATATATCTCCTGATTTCTTCGTATCATTACCTTTGAAAGACCATGTGAATTATCTATATTATAATGTTGATGCCATTGTTAGTGCGAAATTGGATAATTCTGATAATTGGATTAATGCATACACCAAGTTGAATGAATTTGTGTTATCTGATAAACATATATTGTCTATTCAGAAACTATTTAAAGTGAACAATATAAATAAATATCAGAATAAATTGTCCACCAAAATAGTATTTTGGTTAATGAATAAAGAAATAGAAAAAAAAGCTAAAGCTGTAACTGCTAAACAGATAACTGACATTGAGGCTGAAACAAGCATAGAGGAAGAATTGTCCTCAGCAGGAAAAAGCAAAATTAGGTATTTGACTGGAGCCTGTGTCCAAAAAATTACTAAACGTTTAAAAGAGTCTGTATTAAGAAAAATGGGTCAGAGCACCAAAAAAAGCAAGCTGGCTATGAGGATGGACTATAAAAAACAGTGTTTGCTGAAGCAGTTTCGCATTAGTGAATTAGATGTTGCTGACAATGATGAAAGTATGGTTGAAATTGATTTTAAGCAAGGACCATCGAGGGGTTTAACAATACCAAATGACAGTGTATTTAACTTTTTCCTGTCTTTACATAGTGTATTACAACATAAATTAAGTCTGAAACAAATGCATTTATATTTGGAAGACTTGCATAACCATTGTAGGAATGCTGTTGATAATGATGATGTACTAATTGGCAAATGGATTTCATTATTTGATATTCAGGATGATGGTAAAATTGAAGATGAACTATTTTTAACACTTATTATGGAATTATATCGGGATGTAACTGAACATTTTATTAGAATTTCTTTTGTTGATTCTTTAAAATATTTCAAAAGAACCATTCCAAGGAAAAAAAAACAGGCATTAAGGACAAAAATACAAGCCTTGGGCGATAGGCAAACCCCTTCTTCTTCGAAGGTTGTTAGTCCTAAAAGGAAGAATAAATGTAGTAAAGATGATGAACACTTATCTCTTTCAAAAAAGAAAAACTTGGCACATGAATGGTCTGAAAGTGAAATATATATTTGTTCCTTATGTATGTTGGAATGCGATTGGGAACCAGCAGAAATGCAATTTGAAAGTATTGCATGTGACAAATGCAACTGCTGGTTCCATTACAAATGTGTAAATATCAAAGGAACAGAGAAATTTTTGAAGAAAGACCAGAATAATTGGTTCTGTCCTAATTGCAGCAGAAAAGGTAAAGGAAAGGGAAAAGGTCGTGGTAGAGGAAAATCCACTTGATTAATCTAGACTTTAATTTAAAAAAAATATAATATGATGTCAATTTTCATATACATACATATATATGGAAAATTTATCAATTCAGTGAAATGCTTCATTATTTCATCACAAATCAAATGGAACATTGCATAGAAAATTATTCAATTCAGTGAAATGTTTGGTTATTTCATCACAAATCAAATGGAACATTGCAGCAAGATATGTTTTGAGTCAATCGCACGTTTACAGAACCATTCATGTGCCAAAAGAAATCGCAATCAGTGAAATGTTTGGTTATTTCATCACAGCAAAAGTCAGCCATGTATGCATTTAACTTTCAGCAAGATGTTTGGTTATTTCATCACAGCAAAAGTCATCCATGTATGCATTTAACTGTTTCAGCAAGACATTTAGTTATTTCATCACAGCAAAAGTCATCCATGTATGCATTTAACTGTTTCAGCAAGACATTTAGTTATTTCATCACAGCAAGAGTCATCTATGTATGCATTAAACTGTTTCAGCAAAACGTTTGGTTATTTCATCACAGCAAAAGTCATCCATGTATGCATTAAACTGTTTCAGCAAAACGTTTGGTTATTTCATCACAGCAAAAGTCATCCATGTATGCATTAAACTGTTTCAGCAAGACGTTTGGTTATTTCATCACAGCAAAAGTCATCTGCGTATGCATTAAACTGTTTCAGCGAAACATTTGGTTATTTCATCACAGCAAAAGTCATCCATGTATGCGTTAAACTGTTTCAGCAAAATGTTTGGTTATTTCATCACAGCAAAAGTCATCCATGTATGCGTTAAACTGTTTCAGCAAAACGTTTGGTTATTTCATCACAGCAAAAGTCATCCATGTATGCGTTAAACTGTTTCAGCAAAACGTTTGGTTATTTCATCACAGCAAAAGTCATCCATGTATGCTTAAACTGTTTCAGCAAAACGTTTGGTTATTTCATCACAGCAAAAGTCATCCATGTATGCGTTAAACTGTTTCAGCAAAACGTTTGGTTATTTCATCACAGCAAAAGTCATCCGTGTATGCATTAAACTGTTTCAGCAAAACGTTTGGTTATTTCATCACAGCAAAAGTCATCCATGTATGCGTTGAACTGTTTCAGCAAGACGTTTGGTTATTTCATCACAGCAAAACTGGGACATGTTTTTTTGAGAAACGAGGCTTGGAAGAAGACGGTCGCACTGAAATTGCTCCTGACTTAGAGGAAAATTTTACCAAATTAACATTGTTTTAATCTATCCTCACCTGTATATATATTCATTGGAGTATTTTAACAAAGTAATATTGACTTTTTTAAATAGTAACACAGTGCAACAAGCCGTTGTACATATTATTTTCAAAGCATACCTTCCTTCCCGGGTCGGCCATATTTGATTTTTTTTGGCGCCCTATTCAAACATGTAAATATCTGTCACCCTGGTGTATGTGACCCTTCACTGATATTTTAAACATAAAGAGGTATTAGCTGTACATATATATAAAAGACTTTTACTGTTTATGACCATTTGAACTTTCCATTCATAAATTATTTATGTCAGAGAAAAAACTTTTGGACTTTTTGCAAAAACCGAGGCGCCCGCTGGTAGGGACGAAACGCTTCACGCCTGTTATTTTATCGGACAGCAAAGGATTACGCCTGGCTAGTCAGGTAGTTCATCCGTTTGATAAGAACATTTTATGGTGGTGTGCAAGTGACAGAACAATTCAACAAGGTTATGACTGGCTAATAAAAAACATCGAAGATAAGATTAAGCTTCACGGAAATCTGCACATATACGTATGGCTAGGCACATGTAACACAACCACAAGAGATAAAAATAGATATATCTCCTTAAAATCTCAAGAAGCAGATGCTGCCCAAAACATCATCACTTTATTGCAAAACTTTGACTCCATTACAGAAAATCATCCTAACTGCAGGCTAACATTATTAGAAATTCCCATCTACTCAATTTATGAATGCAACAAGGCAGCCAACCATCCTAACCCTGAAATTTTTAAAGAACAGGATATTCAATTACAGAAACAAATAGAACAAATTAATGAAAGTATAACATACATAAATAAGAATTCTGATTGCCACTCGCCTCACTTCAGCCATCACCTTTATACCAGGAAGCAAGTCAAAAGGGGGAAAAATAAACCTTCAAAGAAATTTTACAACTTTAAATTATATGCTGACGGGGTACACCCAAAACCGCATCTGGCAAAAGTCTGGCTTATTGAAATAGCAGAACATATACAAAAGGACTGCTGGTTCTGACTCTACTTGAAATATAAAAGTTTATGTATGCACTCAGAAGGCATGGAATGTCCAAGCCACGCTGGTGCTGCATGAAGTAAAATTAGTGCAAGAGATCGATATCTGAATTCAAAAACTTTATTTTTTATGTACGTATTCAGAAGGCATGGAATGTCCAAGCCACGCTGTTGCTGCATGAAAGAAAATTAACGGAAGAGATCGATAGCTGAATTCAAAAACTTAATTTAATTTTTTATGTACATACTCAGAAGGCATGGAATGTCCAAGCCACGCTGTTGCTGCATAAGTACGCATTAAGAATTCGAACCGTTGTACTATTATTTCTGAATCATATTATAAACAATAACAATGGAAATAGCTAGAAGAAAAAGCGATAGACTACGCACAAAAAAGGTTCTTTTTACACCCAAAAGATCATTGGCAAACAAAAGTATAAAAGCTCAAGACCATCATGTCACTTATACTCTAAACAAGCCAAAGGCAATTGCCAAGAAAATGGAAGCGGCCGAAAGAACATACTCTGTAACTCCACAATTCACAAAAGGAAATTTAGTACTAGTTTTTTCTGCTGCGGCGTATGAAGAATTTAAATATATAACTATAAGCACTCTACAGACACAGGATACAAACATCAAATCCGTTGAAACAAAAGATACTAACGGGTCTGTAATCTCTGAGTCGTACACTATCTATGTAAACAATGAAAAACTTTTCGTATTGAATTTTTACAACTCAACATCAAAAGTCCTGTTGAATGGCAAGCAAGAACATGTACTAACATTCACAAAATCCTATTTGATGAACATACTAGAATTACTAGATAGAAATGCAAATTTTACTTCAATTAATTCCATGATACGACAAAGCTGTAAACAATATCTTGACATGGAAAATATGAAATCACAAAAGGCTGTATCTAAACACAAAACAAGCATAGATAGTTCTTCAATACAATCAAAAGAAGGCCGACTAACTCCGCAACAGGAAGAATTAGGCAATAAGGAACAGATATCTTCTAACATGGCAATAAACCCATGTATCACAAACTCTACTCTGCCAACCTGTCCAATATGCAATAAAATGTGTACTAACAATTGTAAAGCTGTGGGTTGTGACACTTGCGACCAATGGTTTCATTACGAATGTGAGAATTTAAGTGCGGTAGATATTAAGATTATTGAAGAAATTGGGGATGACAATTATATCTGTAGAACTTGTAAGATTCAGTTAAATGCCTTGATCGATAAGTCAGACAATGAGTCTCAAAGCAATCTTGATTCACCAACCAATGTGAGGCCAGCAAACTATAATGTATCAAGCCCACAAAACACACTGTTGCAAATTATATCACCAACAACAACAGAAAATTGTAAAAGGAACAATGACAATGGCAGCTCTGCTATGCAGCATCCCAAAATCATGGTGCCCGGCATGAGTAAAACTCCAACAATTCAGAACTCTGGAAATAATGTAAATTACGCCAAACCTAAAAGATTACAACTACAGGCAACCAAAAAACATGGTACAAATACAACAAATACAGACAACGTTGGCATAACCAATGGGCAACACATAGGGAATGATAGACCTATCCACCAAAACAATTCCAATAGTTCGCCAAATATAAACAATGCTCTATACCAAACCGAAATTAATCAATTGAAATGTGAATTGGAGGCCAAAGACAAAATTATTAAATCTAAAGAAAACAAAATCTGCAAACTGGACTCAGAAATTACAACGCTCAAAAAGCAAATAGCCACAAACAGGTCATTTACCATCAATTTAGAACAAGAAAAAAAGGACGTAGAACACTCTCTGGTAATAGCAAGAAAGAGAATTGAACAACTTGAAGGTATTAACGGAAAATCCCATGAATCAAGTCACACAAATCCAACAAACGTAACATCTGACTCAAACTCCACAATGAATGAAATGAAAATATGGTTTTTGGAGCAAAAAGTGCGTCAAATAGAGCTAGACATGCATAAACATGACACGAAAATAATGTACATGAATGAAAAAATTCACAACACTAATAATACCAGAAAGGAAGAAAATCACCACGCTCCAAAGGAAGCCAGAAAACGTACTTTTCAATCAAACAGTACCCAAAACCACACAAACAATTTACCAGATGATGCAACAGATCTATATACCAGACTGGACGACCTGATAGTCAACATGCGAGGTGACGAAACTGACTTTATTAATGATGATGGGGCCAATAGCTTCAATGAAAATGAAATAAATCAGGACCATTTTTTAGAAACTCCCATTCCAAGGAAGGTACGGCTAAAGGAAGCAGAACAAATTCAACCCCAACTCGGAAACTTCAAAAACAAACACATTCGATCACAGACTTGCAATTGGAAGAGATCAAACAAGCAGAGATATCAGAATCACAGAAAACCAGCAAAGGAAACAACATCATCCAACAAACAAACGTGCAGTCAGCAGCCGAACAGATATCAGCAAATAACACCACAGCATCAGATCCAGCCCCACCCGCATGTCCAACCAATACCACAACAACACTGGATACATCATCCATCAGCAATCCAGTCACATCCTCATCACCAGATGCAACATCAATTCCAACTGCAAAATCCGTACGTCAATCCAACAAATGCACCATATCACTTCTAACTTTTAACGTAGAAGGATATAGATCCAACAAACTATATCTTGAAAAAATAAGCAATAGAGCAGATATAATCTTTGTGCAAGAACATTGGCTTTATAAGCATGAAAAACATATAATTGGCACAGAATTTTTGGACTTTCAATGTCATGTTAAGTCTTTTGACGAGGATAAGATGATTGAACCAAGGGAACGGACAAGAGGACATGGGGGGGTGGCTATATGCGTACGCAAGAAATTTGACCAGTTCTCTGAATTACTCCCAGATGGTGGAAACAGAATTATCGCTATAAAATTAAAGTACGAAAAGCCATTAATACTTATCTGCGCTTACATGCCAACAAGAGGCAGCAATACACAGGATGACTATCAAGCCATACTGGATGAAATAGCAGAAATTATGGAAAAATATAGTGCTACCGCTGACATTATTTTGGGTGGAGATATGAATGCTTCACTTCACAGAAAGGATGGGATTTCCAGAGATAAAACATTCAAAAATTTTCTAGAGGAGCAAAAACTATTCATTCCAAATCAATGTCGTAGGCAAAATACATTTTATCATTATAATGGGAGGGATGAATCTCAAATAGATTATATCATACAGAGTAAAGAAATTATCTCTATGTACACAACATTTATGAGAGAACCAGAAAACACCTCAACTCATGACCCAGTACTGGTGTTACTCCAGGGTGCAATACCAATACAGGATACTCAAAATATAAGAAAACAGACTAAACGAATCATCTGGAAGAAAATAGATAAACAAAAATATGCAAAGGACGTAGAAGATGACTTAAAATTATTTAGCTCAGATATCACCTGTGAAAATGCTGCAGAGAAAATACAACAACTCTGTACCATACTAAATAAAAACGCAGAAAAGCAATTTAAACAACCCGTCAAAAAGCGTAAAAAGAGAAAAATATGTTGGAGCCCGGACATAGCCGCAGCAGCAAAAACAAGCAAAGAGTGCTATGGAAAATGGAAGTCATTAGGAAGGCAAAAAGATCCTACTCAGAGTGCATATATTGAACTAAAAATTAGTAAGAAGGTACTCAGAAGTACACAGCGTAAATCGGCTGCACAAAAGCGAAATGAAAAATACGAACGAATTATGGAACTAAACGAAAATGATAGTGAAGGTTTTTATCAGCTTATTCGTAAACAAAGAGACCCTGGGAATACCTGTGCATCAGCATTCATCTTTAAGGAAGAAATAATCAACACAGACCCTGAAATAAGAGAAGCCTGGGCGGACTACTTTTACGATCTAGCTACACCATCTGAAAATCCAAACTTTGACCCAATCTTTAAAAACCATGTAGAACAAGATGTACAAAACCTACATAAATATTTTTTAGAAGAAAATCAACACAATATAGAACATGTATCAACTGACGTTGTGGAAAAAACAATTTTATCTTTTAAAAATGGGAAATCACCAGATGAACTAAATATATCCGCTGAACATCTTAAATATGGTGGATCTTCATTAATATCTATTTTAGCTTTTATTATAAACTTCTTGTTTAAACATGTACATATACCAGCACTTATCAAAAGTGGAATAGTGTGCCCGGTTTTTAAGAGTGGTGGAAAGCCAAAGGATGACCCAAACTCATATAGAAAAATAACAATTACAAGTTCAGTGGGCAAAGTTGTGGAGAAGATACACTTATCTAGAAATGAAAATAAAATATTAGAAAGACAAAGTAGTCTACAAAAAGGATTCACAAAGGGTGAAAGTCCATGTATTGCGGCACTTATCATTACGGAACTAATAATGGAGGCAAAGAAAAGGAAATCAAGCCTTTACATTGCTCTGATGGATGCCAGAAAAGCCTTCGATATACTATGGCATTTAGGACTCCTAAGAGAAATGCACAAAACAGGACTTGAGGGAAACAACTGGCTATTTTTTGAAAATTGGTATACAGAATTGACATCAAAAGTTAAATGGAAAGGAGAACTCTCCCATCAAATCATAGAACAACAAGGAGTACGACAAGGAGGAATATGGTCCCCGTCAGCATATAAAATATTCGTCAACTCCCTACTAACAACATTTGAAGAAAACCAAATCGGAGCCACCATTGGCTCAATATACTGTGGTATTCCAACTGTTGCTGATGATGTCACATTAATTACAACCGACCCATATGAACTTCAGACCATGCTGGATATCCAATCGAGTTTTGCAAACAAGAACAGATACGAAATAAGTGAACAAAAGTCTGTGGTACTTACCTTTAACAATTCTTCAGAATGTAATTGGCATTTAAATGGCAAACTTATGGCTACCCCAACGTCATCAACACATCTAGGAATTGAGAGGGACAATACCTCAAATACAGGCACAAAACTTGTCGTAAAAAAACGGATAATTACAGCAAGGAGAACAGTATATGCACTGATGGGTGCAGGTCTTCACGGACTTAACGGAGTAAACCCAAAAGCTGCAATTCATCTGATTCAAACATACGTTCTACCTCGATTGTTATATGGTCTCGATGTCATCACACTTACTACTGAAGACATGAAAAACCTCTCCACTTATTTTCGAAAACTCTTGCGACAAATTCAACACCTGCCAGACAGAACTGCAAACGTAGCTTCACATCTTCTTCTTGGACGGATTACCATTGAATCAGAAATACATAAACGAATACTGAAAACCTTTGGAAATATCATAAGAAATGAAAACTCAATTGAAAGAAAATTAGCTATCAGACAGCTAGCAACAAAATCTCTACAATCTGGTAGCTGGTTTACAAAAACTGTTGAAATTGCCAATATATATGACCTACCATCGCCATATGATATTATAGATAACCCACCCGCGAAACAACTTTGGAAAAACCTGGTAAATAAAACCGTCAATGATCACTGTATAAAACAAATGATAAGTGAAGCAAAATCGAAATCTACTCTGTCTCGCCTAAATTATGAAAATGTCAAAGAAGGGAAAATACATAACATATGGAAAAGCTGTGGCACAAATCCATATGCCATCACATCTGCCTCCTTAAAAGCAAAGTTAGCAACAGGGACAATATACCTGCAATATCATCGAGCTAAATTTAGCAATGGACATGTGTCGCCTATTTGCCAGTTATGTGCAGAGGAAGAAGAAGATATACTTCACTTCATATTAAAGTGCTCTAAGCTACAATATATAAGAGATGATTTTCTGCATATGATAGGCGAGGTATTGACAGAAAACCTAGAGGATCAGGATCTTATCCAAGAATTAATAACCAATGACGAACATTTGTGTCAGCTAGTTATCGACTGCTCAAAATTTAGATTTTTAAATGAGAATGCACAGAATAGAATAGAAACATTATCGAGAGGTCTGTGTCATAAATTATTCCAGCGACGGGCAATATTAATTGAACAGTGATTAAAAGCGTGTAATACCGAGCTGAAAAGAAGGGTCATACCAAAAGATAGAACATTTTGTTGTATATAGTGTATTTACATTTTACCGTTTTTAATATGAAAGAAGCAACTTTTATATTTGAATGGTGGATGACTTTTTATGCATACCAGAATAGTGTAAATATTGGTGATAGGGTCACATCCCCCAGAGGAGATAAATTAATATCTCTTTTATAGTTTTAAAGGTTTTATATATCTTTTAAACATAATCTTGAGGATTTTAACCGCGAGTGATATTACACCGATTCTAGGATTGGTGGTTCTCCTGACATAGGAGGGAGTTGCAGTACAGGTAACAGGTAACAGGTAACAGGTAACAGGTATGCATTAATCTGGTTCAGCAAGACGTTTGGTTATTTCATCACAGCAAAACGGGGACATGTATGCATTAATCTGGTTCAGCAAGACGTTTGGTTGTTTCATCACAGTAAAACTGGGACATGTATGCATTAATCTGGTTCAGCAAGATGTTTGGTTATTTCCTCACAGCAAAACTGGGACATGTATACATTAATCTGGTTCAGCAAGACATTTGGTTATTTCATCACAGCAAAACTGGGACATGTATACATTTATCTGGTTCAGCAAGACGTTTGGTTATTTCATCACAGCAAAATGGGGTCATGTATGCATTAATCTGGTTCAGTAAGACGTTTGGTTATTTCATCACAGCAAAAGTGGGACATGTATTCATTAATCTGGTTCAGCAAGACATTTGGCTATTTCATCACAGCAAAAGTAGGACATCTATGCATTTGCCAATATACTTAGGAGTAAGTCATCTGTTTCAGCAAGACATTTAGTTATTTCATCACAGCAAAAGTAGGACATCTATGCATTTGCCAATATACTTAGGAGTAAGTCGTCTGTTTCAGCAAGACATTTAGTTATTTCATCACAGCAAAAGTAGGACATCTATGCATTTGCCAATATACTTAGGAGTGTGTCATCTGTTTCAGCAACACATTTAGTTATTTCATCACAGCAAAAGTAGGACATTTATGCATTTGCCAATATACTTAGGAGTAAGTCATCTGTTTCAGCAAGACATTTAGTTCTTTCATTACAGGAAAAGTAGGATATCCATTTGCCACTTGGTATATTCAGCGAAATGTTTGGTTATTTCATCACAAGAACACTGGGACGAACCTTTGCCACTGGAACATTCATTTCAGCAAAATGTTTGGTTATTTCATCACAAGAAACTGGGACGAACCTTTGCCACTGGAACATTCAATTCAGCAAAATGTTTGGTTATTTCATCACGAAAAAAATGGGACAAGCCTTTTCAACTTGGTACATTCAATTCAGCAAAATGTTTGGTTATTTCATCACGAAAAAAATGGGACAAGCCTTTTCAACTTGGTACATTCAATTCAGCAAATTGTTTCGTTATTTCATCACAAGAAAACTGGGACAAGCCTTTTCAACTTGGTACATTCAATTCAGCAAAATGTTTGGTTATTTCATCACAAAAAACTGGGACAGGCCTATGCACTTGATCATTTAATTCAGCAAAATGTTTGGTTATTTCATCACGAGAAAACTGGGACAAGCTTTTCACCTTGGTACATTCAATTCAGCAAAATGTTTGGTTATTTCATCACAAAAAACTGGGACAGGCCTATGCACTTGATCATTTTATTCAGCAAAATGTTTGGTTATTTCATCACAAGAATCTGGGACATGCAGTTGCCACATTCTGGGACAAGGAAAAAGGAAGTTAGTAGAAAGGTATGTTTTATTAAGCCACATAATTTTGTTATTTGAGGTTAATTTCAACTTCTTTTTGAGATTTCCCCACTAATAATAGAACCTGATGTATAACCAAAGAAAACATGAATATAAAAAAAAGAAGTTGTGTGATTGCCAATGATACAAATCTTCACAAGAGACCAAATGACACAGAAGTTAAACAACTACAGGTCACTGTACTGCCTTCAACAATGAGTAAAGCCCATACTGCAGAATAAGCTATAAAAGGCACTAAAATGACAAATGTAAAACAATTCAACCCAGAAAACAAGGCCTAATTAATGTAAAAAAAATGAACGAAAAAACAAATATGGACACAACAACAAGCCACAACCAGGGTTGGGGGGGGGGGGGGGGGGGGGGGGGGGGGGGTGATGTGGAGAAGAGAATATATTAGGTTGAATTCATGATTATTAAGTTTTGCAGTCTGCCTGTTAATATTTTGAATATGAAACATTATTAATTTCACAATTTATATGTAACTATTACAGGAGGATATAAAATAGTTTCATCACAAGAAAACTGGGACATGACATTGCCACATAAAATTCAGCAAAATGTTTGGTTATTTCATCACAAGAAAAGCGGGACATGCCATTGCCACATAAAATTCAGCAAAATGTTTGGATATTTCATCACAAGAAAACTGGGACATGTATGCCATTGCAACCATGTTAAATTCAGCAAAATGTTTGGTTATTTCATCACAAGAAAACTGGGACATGCCATTGCCACATTAAATTCATCAAAATGTTTGGATATTTCATCACAAGAAAACTGGAACTTGCCATTGTCACATTAAGTTCATCAAAATGTTTGGATATTTCATCACAAAAAAAACTAGGACTTGCCACTGCCACATCAAGTTCAGCAAAATGTTTGGATATTTCATCACAAGAAAACTGGGACTTGCCACTGCCACATCAAGTTCAGCAAAATGTTTGGATATTTCATCACAAGAAAACTGGGACTTGCCATTGCCACATCAAGTTCAGCAAAATGTTTGGATATTTCATCACAAGAAAACTGGGACTTGCCACTGCCACATTAAGTTCAGCAAAATGTTTGGATATTTCATCACAAGAAAACTGGGACTTGCCATTGCCACATTAAGTTCATCAAAATGTTTGGATATTTCATCACAAGAAAACTGGGACTTGCCATTGCCACATTAAGTTCAGCAAAATGTTTGGATATTTCATCACAAGAAAACTGGGACTTGCAGTTGCCACATTTTTGGACATTACAGATTAAAATGAGTGATGAGAGGAAGGTATGTTAAGCCATATTTTTTTTTATTTGATTCTTTATTACACAATATCAATCAAAACCAAGCAGTAAATTATAGTTCTATAAAATCAAATCAAAGGTTTGAGGTCATTTTCAACTTCTTTTGGGGATTTTTTTCTTTTATATTTGTTGATAGAACTTGATTTTATACCATGAATACCAAAGACAACATGAATATAAAAAAGATGATGTGGTGTGATTGCTAATGAGACAACTCTTCACAAGAGACCAAATGACACAGAAATTACCAAATATAGGTCACCGTATAGCCTTCAACAATGAGCAAATCCCATTTTCTTAAGATTATACCATAGCAAACTATGATATTATTTAGTTATACCATGGTTTATTTTTAGCAATTGTTCTATTTAAAAGCGACCTTGACCACAATTATACCATAGTTTTATGATGTCACAACAATTTGAATTCTTTTTGAAATATCTTTTTGGCTCTGAAAAGAGCCTTTTCAGCAAAAGCTGTAAACTCATCATCAGCTTTAATCTTCTGATTCCCCGTTGACAAGATTCTATTTCTTCTGACATGTGTCCTTGCTGCTCTCCCTCATTAAAATTTATTTAAATCGATTCTTGTCCATCATCAGCTTTCACATCTTTGTGTCGTTTCGTCCATGCAATTCATCCTGAATCTCCATTGCAACAAAATTATAGCTGGACAAAAACCATCTTTAAACATTCATTCTTAAAATTGTCCATGTAATGTTATTTTTACGTTTGCAGCAATTCGTGAAAGTCCTTGTAATTGTCATTGTCAAGGATTGGATCTTTTCCTATATACAGGTAAATCTAAATCTTCACATATTTGAGTCAGGCTAATGTCTCCTTCTCCATCATTATGTCATCCCAGACTTTTTCATTTTTTTTATTTTTTTGGGTCCGAATTCAGTATGCCTGAAGTTAGAATATTAAAATTTAAATATAACGTATACATAAATCCGGACATCCTGGCATTTCAATTTTTCAGGTGGTGATGCCAATAGGAATCCTCTAGATTTTTCCTCTATTTGAAGGTAATGACTGAATATTTTTATTGCTGATTATTTTTTAACCGATGGATATAGTATGAAAAAAATCAAAATGGAGATATTATATAGTGTCTTTAACAACATTAAAAGAGTAAAATTGTGATATTTAACTGGTGTCGATACATATCAATTAAATTCATTTGCATTGAAGTCTATGAAAAGTCTAGAGGATTCCTATTAGTTTCATCTCTCAACATTGTTTACATAACTAAAATGCCCGAGCAAAAATGCTAATCATTGATTGGTCAGTTATAAGTTGTGATGTCACTGCAAATTTATGTATGTATAAAAAAGAGGATGTGGTGTGATTGCCAATGAGACAACTCTTCACCAGAGACCAAATGACACAAAAAATAATGGCCTGATTAATTTACAAAAAAATTAACAAAAAACAAATATGTAACTCAACAACGAATTACAGCCTCCTAACTTGGGACAGGCACAAACATACATAATGTGGCGGCTTAACCATGTTAGCGGCATCCTAACCCTCCCCTAACTTGAGACAGTGGTAACAGTACAACATACGAACGAACTATAAAAATCAGTATTGTTTGAAAACCCATGGACAACCTCACAAGACAACGTCCAGGGATGTCAACAAAAACCTTGGTATCATTTACAGTACACTGAAAAACTATCCAAAAACTATAAAATATGTATAACATAATTATTTTCATAACTAACTATTACAGGAAGAAGTGAAATATTTTCATCACAAGAACACAGGATGTTAACTGGATTTTTTTTCAGTTAAGTATATATATATATTAATCAGTAACTAAAATAGAAAATCAAAAATGCCCCAGATTTAACAGTCAGGGGTATGACTCAAACAAGTGATTTCATTATCGCTTATTTCAGTGATTTTCAAATTTCAGTAATCACCTATTTAAGTGATTTTGGTGTTTTCTTTGATCTTCAAATGCTGATTTCACTAATTTTCCATGAAATGGCAATTTTTTCTGAAATTTGTCTACATAGATCAATTATCTCTTTATCTTGATATATCAATTTTATCAGTGCGCTTGGGCAGCAAGTTAGTGCGCTGAAGCTTTTAAAAGAACCCTTGGGACTATTTCTGTCTTCTATATACTATATTTCTAGAGTTTACTACTCTACCAATAACATAAAGGTCAACACATTTATGTAATCTGCTTTGTTTTCTTTATAATTAGTATGATTTACTTCAAGGTTTTGACCGTATCTACAAATTATCCCAGTTTAAGCATAATCCAAATAAATTTTAAAAACTGACAAAATAATTTAGCAAAAGAGCATTTTTGCATGTATTCAGTTGTATTTTCAATAGAATAGTTTTTTTAACCCTATGTAAATCTAGATTGTGGGTAAATTATTGAGAAAATGTTATAATAAGTGATTTAATGTTTACATCTCAAATCACTTATGCAAGTGATTTTAAAAAGTGTTTCTAATTTTATAAACATTTTTCATTTTTCAATAGCGCAATCACTTTAATAGGTGATCCTGAAATCACTTGTTTAAGTAGTACCCCTGACTGTTTAATGTTTAGTCAATAAATTCAATGTTTTAAATAATATCAAACGTACCAGGCTTTTAATGTTAACCAGACACCTGTTTTGTGTAATCAACACTTATCAGTGACTCAAATCGAAATATTAGTTAGGCAAAAAAAAATCTAGAGCATAAGACAAAATGATATTTGATATAAGTGCCAATAAGACAATGTAATAGTTATGTAATTTATGACACAGGTATTGACTCACTCCAAAGAGCAAGCTATAATGGCCAAGGCATTGCCAGTGTAAAACAATTTAAAAGGAAAACCAACACATACAAAACAGGAAAAACTGATGACCAATAAATGATTTTTTCGTGGTAAAGTCAATATTCCAGATACAATAAGAACTAGACTTGCCATTGCGAGCAATAGCAGATGTCACCCCGTTCCCCCATTGCCAGGCCATCTGGCCGTTTCCATGACAACGGCAGCCATTTTGAAATTTCCAAAAGTCAAAAAACATATCTTTATATGCTAAATCAACTGTCTATAAAGTTTCATAAAATTTGGAGAATTTTGAAAATTTTCGAGTTTTTTGCCATTTCTATGGTAATAATAACAATGAATAATAAGCTAATAAGAATAGATCTTTTATATTTGTCGTTTGGAATGATTGTAAGGTACACACGTCCAACTTTCAGGACATTAAGTTTTACATCATTAAGAATTGCATTTTACAGTCAATACATTGTAGTACTTTTATTATTTCAGTGAAATATTTGTTTATTTCATTACAGGAGCACAGGAGCACTGGACATTTATTGATTCTTTCCATAGCAACACCACCAACAGCAGCAAAAAAGTTCAAGCATTTCAAGAATGGAATGTTCTGTCCAAACAAACATGTCTATCACACCTTCAAGAGCTGATATTGGAATCATTATTAGTAGAATGGAAAACAGGGATAAAATCTAGCAAAAGGCCCAGTCGCACATGGCCCCTAGATTTTGAGCTGGGCTACTAAATTACCTGGAAAATATACTGACTCAAAGACAGACTGAAATACAGACATTGACTGAAGAAATGAATGAGGACAAAGAAAAGATGGGAGCAGATTACAAACAAAAGCTTGCTAATATAGAATCCATACTGAAGAAAGAAATGGCAAATCAGAATGATTTAATGAATGAATTAAAACAAAATAAAGAAATAAAGAGTCAATGAGCTTCAGTCTGCTCTTCGTGAAAAAAGACCAAGCTATGAAACTTCTCTAAAAACCAGTAAAAGTGCTTGGGACTATGAACTCATTAATTTTAGGGAAGAGTATAGTGTGAAAATGTCAGAAATTGAAAGAGAAAAAAACAGACAAATAGAGGATGTAAAGCAAAGAAGACTGAACATGGAAGAATCATGTCATATTCTGGAAGATAAATGGAAACATCCTTGGCTGAAAAAAATAGTTTAAAGCAACAGGTAACAATTTAACTAGATAAAAGTGATCTTGTTCATGTATTTTTTTGCATGTTAACTTTTTATACATTGTGATTTGGATGGAGAAGTGTCTCATTGGCACGCATACCACATCTTATTTATATTTGAATACTTTCATCAAACTTTTATTGAAAAAGTCACCTTTAAAAAAAAAATAGTGATAAAAACATTAAAAAAAAACAATTGAGACATGATGACAAAGCTATACATTTTGTATGAAGCCATTCTTAGATTGCGTGCACGATCAACGGTTTGACAAGCCTATTATATTGCTCAAAGACCATTCAATTCTTATAATTACATATTTTTGCTAGGATGAAGGAAAAAACAATCTCTATCATTTTTTTGTATATATTTACCTGTACATATAAAGCATGTGCTATCATGGGTGTTACATATCATTGTGCTATGAAGAATGACGTGAGATTGTTGTTAGCCAATCAAAATAACAGATTTATATGTTGAAATATACTAGTACTGTAATGTAATTATTTGGATTAAAAGGGGTGTTTTTTTTACCTGCGTCACCAACGGTGAAAGCAGGTCTAGTAACCGCTCGACTCCGTCCGTCATTCCGTCCGTCCGAAAGACTTGCATATCAACTTTAGTCAAAGATTTCTTGGCTTCTATGAAAGGGAATGATTTTATATTTGGTCCAGAGCTTGATCATGTTGAGTTGTAAAGTGTAAGCAATTTTTAGATCTGCGATGCAGCCACTTCCTGTTTGCTGATAGTTTGAAATTTAGCTACTCAGTGTACAAGGAAAATTTTTCGTCAAAGTTTTCTTGGCTTCTATGAAAGGGAATGATTTTATATTTGGTCCAGAGCTTGATCATGTTGAGTTGTAGTGTGTAAGCAATTTTAAGATTTGCGGTGCAGCCACTTCCTGTTTGCCGATAGTTTGAAATTTAGCTACTCAATGTACAAGGAAAATTTTTCGTCAAAGTTTTCTTGGCTTCTATGAAAGGGAATGATTTTATATTTGGAACAGAGCTTGACTATGTTGAGTTGTAGGGTGTAAGAAATTTAAAGATCTGTGGTGCAGCCACTTCCTGTTTGCCGAAAGTTTGAAATTTAGCCACTTATTGTACAAGGAAAATTTTTAGACAAAATTTTTTGGTTTCTATTGAAGGAATTGTTTTAGATTTTCTGTAGAGCAAATATATGCAGTGACGCAGGTCCAGACCAGTATTGGTCTTGAATGCTGGATACTATCCATGCATGTCTGTGTCCACACAGTAAATTAATTATAAATTTCCGGATCTGCATTATTCATCATACGTAGCTGTTATAGTTTTAAATGATAAAAGCAAACAGTTTTACAATTTTTTTTCTAATTATTCATTTGACAATATATAGTTTTCTTATTATTTCAGTGAGACGTTTCAATATTTCATCACATGAACACTGGGACATCTATAGAAACAAGTGGGACATGCAGTTTATTGATATTCTAAATAAAAAAAAATTGCTTCCAATTTCATTTCAAGCTTTTGTATTTGACCTTTAGAATGAGAAGATTTATATTCAATTCTTTACACCGCCTCGGTGATGTAATGGTTAGTGTGGTCGCCTCGAGTGCGGTAGGTTGTGGGTTCCACCCTCGGCGGGGTCAAACCAAAGACTTGAAAATTGGTATTTGCTGCTTCTTCGCCAAGCACGCGGCAATAAGGAGTTAGAGCAAAGACTGTTCGGCCCGGACTGTTCAGTCAGAATAATGTGTCTGGGTAAGTGACATATATTCCTGCGAACTGTTACCTTGTGAGCTAGCATGTTAAAAATCCAGGTCAGTGTGTCGGTCGAGTACAAAGCAGGGTTAATATTCATTAATCATTATCATGTTCTCATCCTGAATATGCATCTGACTTGCCACTGGACTTTAAACAACCATCCATCCATCCATCCATCAATTACTTATTGTTTGATTGCTGGTAACCCTTAATTTAACTGCTACTGTAATTTCCTTCCACTGTAGTGTAATTGTAGTGTAGTTTGTAATTGAAAACAGACAACCATTTTGACTGACATATTGCTATCCACATAAGTTGCTTTAAAAATCTTCCCTTCTATATAGACTGATCAGAATCGTATTTAGAACATCTAATCGTATAAATAAGAAGATGTGGTATGAGTGCCAATGAGACAACGCTCCATCAAAGTCACAATATATAAAAAGTTGATAATTATAGGTCAAAGTACAGCCTTCAGCCTTCACCACAGAGTTAAGTTTCTGTTAAAATTATACCCCATGACGCCATCAACCAACATGATGAAAATAGAGTTATTTTTTTCAGTTTCATGCAGTTTTCAATTGATATTAAGTACATAATTTTATAATGATAAAAGAAAGGTAAAACCGACTTGAAAGGGACAATCAAACTTGAATGTAGAAAGGAAACTTACATAAACATGGATAGATATGTATTTCATTTTTTTTCTGCTTACAGACCCTTTGCATATAAGCTTATTCCATACAGAGATTAATAATTCAATTAAATGTGTCCTCTATTTGAATTGAAACAGGTTCTCTGGTTATTGCAGTGGTCAGTCTGTCTGTTGACCATTTTCAGTGTTGAGACTACAGAATTTAAGATTTGGTCCATTTTCAATAGTGGCCTTTTCTAAATCTTGCTTGTAACAGAGTTGCAGGAGATTCATATTGGTTTTGGTTTAAAAAACTTACAGATTATACTCTCAAGATTATTTTTGTGGTATGCTATTAATGAGAGACATGTAGATAATTTGCATTGACTCTTATACCAGTGGTGCTATTTATATTTATAGGCTTTCAAATCTTATTCTATTTTGATATTGGTATAGAAAGCCTCATAATTAAAAAGTTGGTCTATATACAAGGTCATAGGCATAGGCGGATCCAGGGGGGCCCCCCCCCCTTTCGTGGGAAAAATTTGGTTGATTATATAGGGAATCACTGAAGCATGACTGGAGCGGGCTCCCCCTTAGGTCAGTCAGCGCCCCCCCCCCCCTTATGAAAAGTTCTAGATCTGCCACTGATAGGTCAACCCTTGATTTGTAGTGTACACCATATATTGTTACATGAATGGTGTGATACTTTATGAAAGTCATTCTGCATACATGGTCATAGACATATATGTCAACATTTTATTTATATTATGCTTTATATCTTGGTGAATAAATATAATCTGGTAAGTAATTCAAAGGTTTGGTCTTCTAACACGGTCGCAGAAATATTGTATGTTTTGACTATTTGTATAGTTCACAAGAATTGTTGCATGCATGCTTCATACGAGAACTAAGCTACAATTGTGGTCAAAAGGCAGATTATTTAATCTAATACATTGGTTTGAGTTGAGTTTACCCGAAAGATATCTTGTATACTTGCAGCTGTTAATTATATTTATAAACTGGTAATTTAAACTAGTAAACAGAATACCCAATAAAAATCTAATCTGGTGATTAGTTAAAAAGTTTTGAATGATCATGGACAGGCCCATCTTCTTATCACTAGTCTATTACAGATTATTATGGAAGACAGTCATCCTACAATATTTAAAATTGTTGACGAGCAAGCACACTACAATATATCTGTTTATGTTATGACCAAGCATTCATGCATGTGGTGGTATGTCAAAAGAAACTGCTAAAAACTGCCAAGTATCTAGACCAAAAATTGAGTTTACTGCTACATACCAAATAATAGGGTAGGTGGGTAGAAGATCAAATATTTTTACTATTGCTTCCTTATTATTAATATATAGAAATAGTTTATAAAAAAAATGAAATTCTGTTTATATGCAAACAAGAGGTATCCTTAATTTATTTGATTCAAAGTATGTTTTTTTTTCCATAAGATGAAATGACTAACTTGCAAATTCATAACCTAAGGTTATTTGTCAATAAAAAAGCAAAAGTAGGTAAGGTGAAAGTACATAAGTACATATCCACTCAGATGTGGGTGGGGTTTACAGAATGGAGAATAAGGAGTGGGGGCTAGAATAAAAAAAAATACCTGCAAATATTACAGAACAGTCAAAAGTATATCTGAAAGCAATTTCCAGACAACAGTAAGCAAGTAATTATTACATAATAGCCATTGTTTTTATACAAATAAAGTTTGATGTGTGAAAAAATTAAAGAATACACTAACAGGAATGATCCATCATTTCAAGATTTAACAGACATAAATATAAATTTGATTAGACTTCATGAACTAATGAAATAAGGCAAAATAAAATTTATGTGTGCATTCAGTTACATCTAAAAAAAGAAAGTTACATGAAGAGAATTTTTAAAGCCTTTTTTACATTGGGTCTATAAGAACAACATTCTTACTTTAACGGTGCTTAATGAAAAATGACAGAAAAATCTGTAGGGTAGGCAATTAGTAATTTTAAGACTAAAAAGTATAGGGTAACTGAAAACTCACCCCATATATTTTTATTTGTCCTAACCAAAATGAATGATTATTATTGCACCATCTGTAATATGTATTTAATTAATTATTAATTATTTTTCTAAAACCATAAATCATTAGTTGTTGAAATCTTTTCAATTTTTTTTGACACATCCATTGATAAAATTTCAAGAACCTGGGCATATTTTTTTCCAAAGTACTAATATATTTTTCCAAATAATCATTTAGTTTACATCCCCTTTCTACAAATATTTCTAACATAAGGACCCCTTCATTTTTTTAAAAGTGCAAATCAAGCTATCCACTGCTGGAACTGATACTGAACATAAATAAAAAATTACAAATTTCTTATTTTGGTCTGTGCTCCCCCTTTTTTGTTTTCACTTAGAAATTCTAATTAAGGATATAATTGGGCAGGTTACAGGTTTAAGGTACTGATGAAAACATGTATTACCATATAACTGTATCTATTTGCTTTGACATGATCACTTGAAACAGTAATAGAAAGAAGAATTCTTCACAGCCGGGAAGCAATTCTCATAATGGCGTCGAAAATGCGACAAAGTTGGGTTACACTAAAGACCTGAAAGTGGACCTGAAAAGACCTGAAAAGACCTGAAAATATACAACTAAAATTATTCAAATTGCAATAACTTTTTTATTATTGAATGGAATTTCGTCAAGTTGGAATTTTATTAGTTGTCAATATCCACATTTCATTGAAATTTAAATTTTTTGAATTAAAAACAAAATTTTGATGCCAAAAGTTGGACCTGAAGGGAGAAATTAAAAGACCTGAAGGGACCTGAAAATCTATGTTCGGACTAGTTCTAACTTCAATAACTTTTTTAATATTGAATGGTTATCTTTCAACTTTAGATTTTGTGAAACTAAAAATTCAGTATAAAGATAAAATAAAAAAAAAAGATATGAAAAATATCGTTGGGGTGTGAAAACTCGGACCTGAACGGAAAATTAAATAACATAAATTTGCTTGAAAAGACTGTGGTCAAATTTATTCAAAATCTTTAACTGTTTTCAATCAATCTCCTTGAAGTATGAATTTTGTTATAGGAAAGGTATAATTTATCATTAAAATGATAAAGAATTTTATCGAAAATATAATGGTTGAGCTACAAAATTCGGACCTTGTCGGGGAAATAAAAGACATGAATAACAGGATCATAGGGGTAGATGTATTTAAACTCGCACAGCATTGTCTTTTCTATTTGTTTTAATTTTAGACAAGTGTCCATTGAAGAGAAAGAATGACTTTATATTTATACAGGAACATATTTGAATACAAAATACCTTGTTGATGATGAATCCTAAACCTAAAGAGAAAAAGAAGATTGCCCGGTGAAATTATTCAAACTAATTCAACTTGCTTATACTGCATTAATTTATATATCTTAAACTGTTTTATTTATAAAATAAAAATAATAGTATTGCTACCCCATGAACCAAATATGTAATTTAAAGCCGTGTGTTCGTCCATTGGAATTTTTATTTACATAACGTGTGCCAGTTGTAATTTACACCTTGTATTGATATTAAGTGATAATTGGATCAATAATCTAAATAAACATTTCACTTTAATCTTTTAATTGGATTATCGTTAAAATTAAATATTTTTATCACAATTTAAGTTGCTTTTGACTCTTCTTGAATGAAAATGCAAATGTTTTATAAGCTATGTTGAATTAACTATATATGTACACAGGTTCATTCAGGACTTTATTTTTCATTCAGCAGGTCCGACATTTGTCACAAAGTGCAGGTTCCAGACTTGGGACACACACACAACGATTGTGATGGGGTTATCATAGTTTAAAGACACCAAATCTTTTTCTTAATTATTTATTTCTATGGTATATCATGTCTCTTTGACTTATGAGTTTTGACATGTGAGTTTTGATTATTCTTTGGTATCTCCCGTCTTTTTTGTATCAGTTTTGCGTATCATATTAGTATCTTCCGTCAATAAAAATTAGAAAGAAGGATGACCGAAAGAAAGTGTGATCCCAATGAGACAGTTTTCCAAAAGAGAACAAATGACACCGAACATGAAATGTTAACAACCATATTTTTCGTTTCTGTTTATTATTTTCTTTTGAAAAAAAAATAGCGGAATTTTAGGCACATTTAGATTTTTGAATTTACGTTCAGGTCCGAGTTTTGACACCCAAACGATATTGTTCATGTATTTTTTTTTTATATTATCATTATATTGAACTTTTTGTTTCACAAAACCAAAAGTTGAAAGGTATCCACTGTATATTAAAAAAGTTATTGAAGTTAGAATTATTCCGACCATAGATTTTCAGGTCCCTTCAGGTCTTTTCATTTCTCCCTTCAGGTCCAACTTTTGGCATCAACATTTTGTTTTTAATTTAAAAAAAATAAATTTTAATGAAATATGGCTATTAACAATTGATAAAATTCCAACTTGAAGAAATTCCATCCAATAATAAAAAATTTGTTGCAATTTGAATAATTTTAGTCGTATACTTTTAGGTCTTTTCAGGTCTTTTCAGGTCCACTTTCAGGTCTTTAGTGTAACCCGACAAAGGTCACGTGATTTTCGATTCAAAAAATGGCATTTTTTAAAAACGGCCATGACGTCCCGAAAAAGGCTGCGTAAATACATTTAACCTTTTTCTCATTCGTAACCAAGTCTACGGTTAGATGCGGCATGATCCAGACTTTCACTACGTTGTTATTAAACGGCTGAACAATATTTCATTGCAAATTAGATGGTGAAAGATGAAAATACGGGCCGCGGAAGTGACACTTGAAAATAAATATATTAAGATTGAAATGACACACCAAATAGTAACGTATATTCCTATAGATGAGATGATAACTATTAATATTTTGTTGAAGAAAAGCTCACTGATAGAAAAACTCGGTAGGTAAACCAGCTGTGTGACGATTCAACAAGTCGAAAAATGGGACGTTCAAAGGGGAATAACTCGATCCCTAAACAACAACAACACGACGGTGATCATATTATGACTGAACAAATGTTTGCCCCTTATTATTGATTTGTAAAGCAGTGTTACTAAGCACAAATTTGAGATTATTAAAAATGTGAGTTTCAGTTCCTAAAATTAGCATTGAAAAAAACGGTAAATTTGTTAAATACCAGGTCTGCCTGTCAGTGTCCTGTCCTGCAACTGTAAGGAGATTAATAGATCAGTTTTGCCCATCCTCTGTTATTTAAAAAAAAAAAGTAAATAGTGGTCTCCAGAGACTGAGTATTTGAATATAACACGTCCACCGGTTTTATTGGTGGATACACTCCTGATAATTGTAAGAATGTATTGAAAAATATTTCATGGTTTCATTTCAGTTATTCAGCTGCCATAAAAAATGTCATCCCTAATTTCTGAAGAAAAGAACAGCTCATAGTTGATAATTAAATTAATCAGAGACATATTAAACCACATATTTTAGGTAAATAATTGTTTGTAAATATTGCCAATGACAGAAACAAAATGTTTTAATATTTATTTCTTTTTAACAAAAAATGAGACCACAGAAATATATTTTTGTCCATACTGTTCTAACAATATCTAGAGGCCCTCTAGCAATCCAGTTCAAAGAACAATTAAACAATAAAAAAATAATTTAAAAAGTATATTAATCTTCATCTTCATTAAAAAAAATCCAGATGAAATAAATTGAAGTTACTAGATTATATCTGGTAGGCTATCTACAGAAGTGCATTTTGTAAATTTTATGTTAAATTTTTTCAATATAAAATAATCATTACCTTTGAACTGAATTATGAGCAGAACTCGTGTTCATTACCCCTTTATTAATAATTTAAAAACCCTTATTCAATTATCAAAAGAAAAAAAATACATTTGAAAAATGAAGATTTGTTTTTGATTATTGGTTTCACAGCTGAATCACAATTTTAAATAAATCAAAAAAGGAAATACAATACATTTCAATAGTTAAAAAACTTAACTAAAATTCAAATGAATAGAAATTAATTTATTATTAAAGTACTTACAGGAATAAATTTAGAAAATGCCAAAATAATATGAATAGTATTAAAATCTATATAATTTTGAATGCAAACAAATTATTTATCATTTATTTCGGACCCTTTTAACTGAAATAAGTAATTTGGGGACACAAAGTCTTTTATTTTATACTTTGAAACAAGACAAAGAAAAATGGAAAAAATACCTACTATTCACAAGTTTGGTTCCTAACAGTTTAAAAAATGTATATAACCGGTATGTATAAAAACATTATTTTTAAACCAAATAAAGACATTTATTAATAAGGATTTAAAGATTTTGATTAAGAAAAAAATACAATTTTCATTTAATAATTTATCAACAAATATATTCTGAATTTCATGTTGAAGATTTACATCCCATTTTTAGAATAGAAACATGATTGCTGTGTTTAGCAGTACACAGAGTTCTACTCCTGGCTTTAACATATTTAAAACATAACAACCAGCAAAGCCAGAAAGGGGTATTTGCAAACTATTTATAAACAATAAACAAACAATAAACAAAACAACCTACAAACAATGTAAACATACTTACATTCAACCTGACAGTATTTTTACACTTTACCCACCAATTATTGAAATTAGGTTAACCTTATGTTAAGAAATTATTTTAAAGAGAAGTCTGAGCTAATTTATCTATAAAAAGGTTACCTTTTAAAGTTAACCAGTTCTTTGAAAAAAAGTTGGTCTTGCTATTTTGGTTCTTTTCTAATAGGACTCTATAGATTTTAACTGATTGTGTCTTTTTAAAATTATACTTTTCATTCTTTTTTAAAAGAAATAAATTAGAAGTAAACTTTGAAATTTTACCTTTTTTTTTTAAAGAAAGCATTATAATGAACTGTAAGGCTACATAACATTAAAAAAAAAGAAATATTAGTATCACCTCCACCTACTATTAAATCAGCATAATATAACCAACCTCAAAAAGAGGGAAACTTACAAATGCTTGGTAATCTGAAATTTCATAATTGTAAGTTTTATAATTAACCATGAAATGGTATGTGACCAGTTTTATTGTACTATAAAACAAAAGATAATGTTGTAAATAAGTAAAAATATAAATAAAGGAAATGAAACCAAAATAATATAAATCATATTAAATAAATAAAACTATAATAAATAATTAATAATAAATATAAAAACAACAAAAGTGAATTAATAAGTAAAAAGCCAGCAAGTATTATGTGATGACCTTAATAGCATTCAATTATCTCGCCCTGTGAACTTAGCGTTGCAAATAGGCAAGCCATTTTACCACACAACTTAACATACATACAACATGAAATCTGATATCTTCAACATGGAATCTTGATATCAAATACAATTGTAAAGGTGCAAATGTACAATATGACAAAATGCAACCTATGACATGGAAAACATAGTGACCTACATTTAAATGGAGCTGTGACCCATGACCTTAAAAAGATATAGACCTTGCAACCTACTTGTAATGGTGTAAATTTACTAGAGCCCCATCCCCATCATGTCAATTATGTTACAATAAATTTTAATATTTATAAATATTTTTAAATGTTTTAGAACCCATTCTAATCATTTTCTATCAGCAGAAAGTATGAAAAAAAAAAATCCAGTTTATGTGACATTTATTTTTCAGAACATTCACATTTATTGACAAAATAAGAACACCCCCTTTTTTTTGGTTGATCAATGCATTTGAATGGGGACATACAGTTGGACCCCCCCCCCCCCCCTCTTTGGCCTGGTTTGGAAACCTCCCCTTTTTGAAATGGCTGGATTTGCCCCTGTGTGCAGTTGCTCAAAATTTATTTCCAGGAAGAACTTGATTGGAATTGATATACTTTATGATATTGGACAGTATATGTCAGTCAGTGAACTCTATCTAATGCCATATGTGTGTGGTAGGACCTAGGACGAGATCAATTGTTGCTTTACACAGTTTTCATTATATTTCATAGCTACAATAAGTAAAATATACAAATGAATGACCACATGGAACATCAATTTACTTCATGCATGTTATCAACTAAACTCATCTGTATCATTAGCAGTTAATGAACAATCGTCTTACCAAAAAGTATGATTTTTTATATAAAAATTTATTAAACCAATGGCTGACATCACCATAAACGTCAGTGTCCAACCCTATGGACAACGTTTTATGATGCCTGTTTGGTTCAATATCATCAGACTTATCAAATTCATCTCAAGAATAAAAGTGAAGTTTTGAAATAAAAAATTATTAAATCCTTTATATACTATGTATACTTTTTTTTAGTACTAGTTGGTTTAACTTATATTCAACTGCATACCAATAATAAATTTGTAAAGTTGAATAAACATTGAAGCATGTTATATATATATTTATTACAAATCTTAGTTGTAAAGTGGATAGTAGTTCTATCTGAATGGTGTTTGTGAAGGGGACTAAGTATTTAATAAACTGTTTGACACAGAGATACATGTATGTCTTAAATTTGTAAAGTTGTATGACAACCATATAAGCTATGCAAAACTTTCAAAATCAATTAACCATGACTAAAGATATAACTTCAAAATCCTCCATGTAAAAGACATACCAAATATCATAGACTTCTTATAAAATTAAAGGAAAAAATGCTTATACAACTTCATAACAAATATGAAACAAGTGACAATTACTGGTTCCCTTAAAACTGACATGGATGGATAGTCTCACTAGCAATCACATCTTATTTCAATACTAATTAATGACTTTAAACTTAACAACCAAGAAGAGGCCCAAAAAACTCTTGGAAATGAGATTTATAAATGACTATACAACTGCTTACCAAATACCCTAAATTTAATCAAAATGTTTCCCTTTTAACTGATTAAGCCATAAATCAATTTCATTCAGATTTATAAGTTCACTGTTACAAGTTTGGTTAAAAAAATATGCATATCATCAGATACAATAGAATAATCTTAAATGTAGTAACATTCACAGTAAATGAATGAATAAATCAATACATATAAGTATAAAATTGCTTTCCAGCCCCAAAGAAATTGTGTCTGCAAGTTGTTTTATATCTTTATCATATTTATATTTTCAAGATGGTTAAACTTTCAGAACACATGTATATAACACTCTTGGCTTAATCATTAGGTTTTCAAATATTTTTTCCACCCAGTTTTTTAATAATAATGCAACAATGTTCTAACTGTTAGGACTGTAATTTGACCTATATAAATTGCTAACTTTACATTGTGACTTGGATGGGGAGATGTCTCATTTTCACCCATACCACATCTCTTTATTTATTTCATTTAGCAATGAGCAAAATGCTGAAAAAGTATAACAGAATCATCATATTGCATTGACCTTTAAACACTTAAGGGAAATAGAAAATAGTTATAGTCCTTTAGGAACTATATGGTTTTATCTCATTAAACCAGTCATACTGTATTGGCTAAAAAATCTTCAGGAATACTAGAAAAAAATATAGACAAATTTGAATAACACTTATTTCCAGGTAACAGAAAAACATTGCTTTGTAGTTAAGTTATATACCAAATTATAATGACCAACACCATTGTACAATTATGCAGCTATTCAATAAACAACTGAAAGCCTAATTTTTAAAATGGGTTTGCTATTGGTTTGTTATCTCATTAATTTATACCACCAAATTGCATTTGTATGAATCATTAAATCTTACCATTGGCAATTTACCCAAGTTCTATTCCATTTCAAAACTTTAAAGAATAAAATGTTCACATAGGATCCACAAAATAATTTTTTAGATTCAAATCCTCCAACTCTATGAACTCCTTACATCTTATTTAATTTACTGGGTAAAACAATATTAACAGCAACTGCTTGCCAATGAGCACCTAATTCATCCTCAATACCAGAGCAATTATATCACAGAAAAAAGTGAAATAGTTTTAAGCAATGAAAAAAAATAACAACATGGACATATAATATACCTAAACCCCTCAGAGAATTTTTACCCCATAGAAATAAGCGTATGCAATTGTATCACTACTGCTTAGGTTTTACACTGAAATAATTTGAAACAGATAAACAAGCTAACTGGGTTTACTTTTTGTCCATGTTTTTTCATCAGCTTGTGAATGTGATAACAAAACAAAAAAATTGGAACTATTAAGAATTACAAATGTAAATAGTGTCTCTATTTATACCAATATCAACCTAACTTATTGATGGTCCATGAAGAGACTGCAAGAAAGTATGTATATATATACCAACATAAGCCAAACTTATAGACTACTGTCCAAGAAGAGAATGCAAAAAGAATATCTATATACCAAAATTTGGAGGATTAGATTCTATAAAATAATGCCATGTTTCCTATTTGATAGATGGCAATGACCTAGGCTTGCAAAAACACCAAAAAAAATATTTGTTTATGATTCAGATGCCTTTTTTCATGTTATTTATTAAAATTGAGAATGGAAATGGGGAATGTGTCAAAGAGACAACAACCCGACCAAAAAAACAAAAAAAAACAGCAGAAGGTCACCAACAGGTCTTCAATGTAGCGAGAAATTCCCGCACCCGGAGGCGTCCTTCAGCTGGCTTTTCAAATATTTTAAAACCATTGACTAACAATTTTAAGTATTTGTGGTACCATACTTTTTTTCTTAAATTTTTTAATCATATCTGATTGGATCATTGTTGAAGATCGTCAGTATTATATTTATTGTAGATGCTGTACTGAAAATGTGTGTGGCTTTAAAATTCTAAATTTTCAACATTTACTTCATAGCATTCAGTACAGCACCTCGAAGACTTTTAAAAAATCTTCGAGTTCCTTCTAAATTAAGGTGCGTTCCATCCCATATGAACAACTTGTCCTGAGCTACAAGGCGGGATCCATGGAACCAAAAGTTGACTGTAGGGTTGTCTTTAAATTCCAAATATAAATACTGGTCTATGTATTGTTTGCCATAGTGGTAAACCTGGGTTGGCAGTGACAAACTCCTCCTACCAAATATTTCACATACAACTACCTTTTTAACTCCATATGTCTGCTGCAAAATATTTATAAAGGAAACCACTTTCCTTACATAAACATGCATATCAAAAGGCTTGTTGTCTAGGTCATTGCCACCTATTTGCAAAACTACAATATCTGGAGGAAATTCCAGGCATTCGTCACGAATGCTACCCTTTTTATCTTTCAGTAGAGTATCAATGTTACCACCCCCAAAACCTAAAAAATGTGTTCTCACACCTGCCTCCCTCAAATTGAGGTTCTGGACAAGTATCCTATCCCATGTGTTTGTAATTTTATAAGACAAACGATGAATAAAACTATGCCCTAAAATCAACACCATTGTACGATTAGACATGTTACTCACTGGGACTTGGTTTTTTTGGTAAATCTGCAAGAAATAACAAATTTCAATTCATTTCAGCTTTCTTGTAATTGATTAAATAATTCAAAAATCAGTTGTACACTCCTCTCTGATCATCAAGATAAATATGAATCTGTTTCAATATTCCTCCTGTTAAAATATATTTTGGGAAATGTGACAGATGAATTCAGTACATTGATAATTTCTGGTAAATGTAGTTTGGAAAGCCATTGACTATTTCAGTTGGGGACTGATATAGGAAATAAAAGGGGGGGTTACAACCTGCTACTTGATAACCTGATTAAAAAAAAAACACAATTAGGATGATTTTGTCATGTCACGTATCAAATTAGCCTTGACTTGTTTAAGAAAAACAACTGAACTCGTTCTTAATTTCCTGAATTTTAGAATTTGAAAAAATTAAATTGCAATTAAAAGAATAAATAGAACAGAATATTTAACTTTTTGAAAACATGAAATTGCAATTAGAAGAATAAATAGAACTGAATATTTAAATATAAGTTATCTTAAATTGAATGGATACATACTGTTTAAAATCTTTCAATTAGCTATAACTTTTCTATAAATTGCCCCAAAAAATTGGGTTCAAACTAAGTCTTAAAAAAATGTAAGAGTTGTCTTCCTTAGTGCACTTAAAATCTGATTTTACAGCTTCTCATTTAAGGCAACCAGAGTAACCTCCCATATAAGTAATGAAAATTTAATTAAACAATCCCTATTGGCGAAGTTCACAAAACATATCATGAAATATACTTTTGAGTGGCTATATTATGTAGGTCTCAGCTTCTTATTTGTGTTTTGAATAACCTGAAGTGTAAATTAAAAAAAAAAAAAAGTTAGTGATCTGTTTCCTTACTGCTTCTGGACAAAAAGTGTTCTTTTTCTGTCTAGTTTAATATAGCTTTGACCTGTTTAAGAAAACATTGAAAGCTAATACAAATTTGCAAAGGTTTTGGAATCTGAAATTCAATTAAAATAAAACTGACAAATTAAGTAACAGTTTTCCTTACTGCTTCTGGTTGAAAAGTGTGTTTTTATGTATTGTCTGTCCAGCTGAAATTTGACCTGTTCAAGCAGTAAAGGCTCATAATAAATTTCCATTCTTTTTAGAAACCTGAAGTGCAATTAAAAGAAAAGCAACAAATTGAAGTGATCTGTTTCTTTACTTCTGGTAAAAAAAGTATCTTATTAATTAAATTTGGGGAACAAATGCAAAGCTATAGATTTTGTATGACTGATATGGAAAAGGGGTGTGAGGGTTTGGTGGGGGGTGGAGGGGGGGGGGGGGGAATTTTCTTAAAGAAGTTAACAATCCTAGTCCTAGTACTTGATACACATTTGCTCCTGTCCAGCAGCAGGAGCTTAGTTTTAATACTTAATTTCCTATTTTTTTAATTTGAAACTTACAGTGCTGTTACAAAAGAAAAGATTTAAAAATTAATATTCAAATTTAATTAAAATTGATTCAAATCCCCAGGAAACTGTTAAAAATGAAACTTTAAAAAATGTAAGAGTTGTCTTCCTTAGTGCACTTATTTACTTAAATTTCAGCTCTTTATTTAAGGCAACCAGAGTAACCTCCCATATTATTAATGAAAATTTTAGTAAATTTTGGACACTCCTTGTTGACAGAAATCACAGAAAATTTCACAATAAAATTGACATTTCAGTGGCCATATTATGAAGCTGTAAACATTTTTATATATGTTTTAACGAACTGGAAATTCACAATAAAATACAGACTATTACAGAATATTATACATTGTATACATGTATTCAACATCTTCAAATTCCAATGTACATACAAACAGAATAAAAGTTGAAAGCGAGGAAACAGCATATATATAGTACAATGTATTAATTATTAGAATGGTTAACAGGTGTGGACACAGACCATCATGGATAGTAACCAACATTCTGAGAATATTGTCATCCCCTACCAGTTGAAATTTATTGTTCCTGATAAAAAAACAAATTTGAACTTGATATGTAAATTGTCATGTGAAAACTATATACCAAATATCAAATCAGTATAATGAAAATTTAATTAAACAATCCCTATTGGCGAAGTTCACAAAACATATCATGAAATATACTTTTGAGTGGCTATATTATGTAGGTCTCAGCTTCTTATTTGTGTTTTGAATAACCTGAAGTGTAAATTAAAAAAAAAAAGTTAGTGATCTGTTTCCTAACTGCTTCTGGACAAAAAGTGTTCTTTTTCTGTCTAGTTTAATATAGCTTTGACCTGTTTAAGAAAACATTGAAAGCTAATACAAATTTGCAAAGGTTTTGGAATCTGAAATTCAATTAAAATAAAACTGACAAATTAAGTAACAGTTTTCCTTACTGCTTCTGGTTGAAAAGTGTGTTTTTATGTATTGTCTGTCCAGCTGAAATTTGACCTGTTCAAGCAGTAAAGGCTCATAATAAATTTCCATTCTTTTTAGAAACCTGAAGTGCAATTAAAAGAAAAGCAACAAATTGAAGTGATCTGTTTCTTTACTTCTGGTAAAAAAAGTATCTTATTAATTAAATTTGGGGAACAAATGCAAAGCTATAGATTTTGTATGACTGATATGGAAAAGGGGTGTGAGGGTTTGGTGGGGGGTGGGGGGGGGGGGGGGGGGGGATTTTCTTTAAAGAAGTTAACAATCCTAGTCCTAGTACTTGATACACATTTGCTCCTGTCCAGCAGCAGGAGCTTAGTTTTAATACTTAATTTCCTATTTTTTTAATTTGAAACTTACAGTGCTGTTACAAAAGAAAAGATTTAAAAATTAATATTCAAATTTAATTAAAATTGATTCAAATCCCCAGGAAACTGTTAAAAATGAAACTTTAAAAAATGTAAGAGTTGTCTTCCTTAGTGCACTTATTTACTTAAATTTCAGCTCTTTATTTAAGGCAACCAGAGTAACCTCCCATATTATTAATGAAAATTTTAGTAAATTTTGGACACTCCTTGTTGACAGAAATCACAGAAAATTTCACAATAAAATTGACATTTCAGTGGCCATATTATGAAGCTGTAAACATTTTTATATATGTTTTAACGAACTGGAAATTCACAATAAAATACAGACTATTACAGAATATTATACATTGTATACATGTATTCAACATCTTCAAATTCCAATGTACATACAAACAGAATAAAAGTTGAAAGCGAGGAAACAGCATATATATAGTACAATGTATTAATTATTAGAATGGTTAACAGGTGTGGACACAGACCATCATGGATAGTAACCAACATTCTGAGAATATTGTCATCCCCTACCAGTTGAAATTTATTGTTCCTGATAAAAAACAAATTTGAACTTGATATGTAAATTGTCATGTGAAAACTATATACCAAATATCAAATCAGTATAATGGTAGTCTGGCATGACTAAAAGTAGAAATGCAGAAAATTGATTTGTTGTGTGATTTTTCTAGTGCTTGATCTAGGAAGATGTGGTATGAGTGCCAATGAGACAACTCTCCATCCAAATATCAATTTATAAAAGTAAACCATTATAGGTCAAGGTATGGCCTTCAACACAGAGCCTTGGCTCTCACCGAATAGAAAGCTATAAAGGGCCCAAATAATAACAATTTTAAAATCATTCAAAAGGGAAAACCAACATTGTAATCTAAATGAAATTGAGAAAAACATATGAACTACATTAACAGACAACAACTACTGAACATCAGATTCCTGACTTGGGACAGGTGCAAACATTTGCAGCGGGATTACAGTTTTAATTGTACCAAACCTTTTCCCTTTTCTGAAACCGTAGTAAAACACCAAGGGCTGAGTATCATATATACATGTATCTCTGCAAAATATCATCAACCAGAAGAAAATTGAAACTTGATCTGTAACTTTCAAATATAAAGTTATATGACAAATATGAAGCCAATATCTTCAAACATAATGGGGAAAAAGGGCAGAAAATGGATTACTTATAATAAAATGTGATTTTTCTAAGACAAGGGTAATAATTCTGATAAAAGCTAGTCAAACCAGAACAAAATTATAACTTGATCTTTAACTTGTCATGTTCATACTATAATATACCAAATATCAAACCCAATATCTTCAAGCATAACCAAAAACAATATGTTTAGCTGATTTGCAGGATGGACGGATTGACAGATAGACTGACAGACAGAGACTTAAGAGTGCAAACCTAAAGTCCATTCAAAATTCACTGGTAGGGGACTCAAAAACTATGGTACATGTATGTATATGTTACAGGCATTTTCTAAATTAAGGCATTTTGTAAAATGACTGAAATTTTTAGGCATTTTCTAAAATGCCTGCATGATTTAGGCATTTTACAAATTGACTATTTTTTTCAGGCATTTTATAAAATGCCTGAAAAAATTGTAAGGCATTTTACAAAATGCCTAAAAGACTAAAACTGAATATAATACTAGAACACACCCGTGATATCACGGGTCCGTGATTGAATTAAAGTATATAACTATGCGCAAGCCTTATTTTAGTATTAGTATTGTCATGCCGATTATAAGATACACAGTTTTTCTCTGCTTTCAAATCTTTCTGTTTGAACCCGTCGAACTGGAACTTATCAATTATTGGTAATATTAATTATTTGGAAAACAAAAGGTCCTGGAATGGAGTATTTTTTAATCAACAGCATTGTCCTATATAAGTTATTAGTAAAGTTGAATTCTTTGCCTCGCTGTTTTACGTCATGCCCACTAACAAATTGAAAACTGTACCTATACGCCTTATTTTTAGTCCAGATTTTTAGTATTCGTATTGTTATCTTAGAAAGTATAACTGATTAAAATACTGCAATAGGTAACAATTTGACAATTTAGTAGTGTCAACCCTGTGGTTATGACCCGTGTATATAGCATATTAATCCTGAATACAACGTTTGGTGGTGCGCCTGTCGGATGCGGAACGTGCAGATAAGGTAATAGGTAACAGGTGAATATACTATTGGTATCGGTAGCGGACTCGACCCGGAACTTCTTCATTATTGGCAATATTACTTACGTGGAAAACAAAAGGGCCTGGAGTGGTGTAATTTTTAATCTACACCTTTGTACTATATTAGTTATATATAAAGTTGAATTCTGTGATTCGTCGTTTTTACGTGATGACGGCTGACAAATTGGACCTCGTAATTTTAGTATTATAGATACTCAAAATTAAACGACTTAAAATATCAAATAGATACTTTTATTCTATCATTAAATAAAGCATGCAATTTAAACAGTTACAGATTTTTAATTGTAATTGAATTATTTACATAAACAGTGAAGTTGACAATTATTTGTTGCTACAATGTACATGTAAGGTTTGGATGACAGCGACTGTTACACATTTGTCCCGACTTTTTGCAAAGACAACGTTTAGTGTTACATCTAGTCTTACCACTAGCACTACAGCCACATTTTATGTAACCCTGACCATTACATAACGAAACTTTACTGACAGCTTTTCTAAAGGATATTTCATTATCATAATTTACAGATTGAATAGCAATAAAGTTACTGTCAGACAGTTCAAACTGATTCCTGGTGTAAAGTCCAAGTATTCCTTTTTTAATTCCCAGTTGATAACGATGCTCTTCCTTTCCAGTCACAACAGCCATAATGTAAGGGGTCATCCATAATTGTCAACCATTTTCCAAAGTGTACAAAACGTACACTTGGGTGGAGGGGGTTAAACAATCAAAATTTTACCGTACGCCTTTTAAAAAAAAATAAAAGTAAAACAGCCAGATATTTTTCAATCTATTTTCAATGCAAATTTTGATATGAATCTGAACAATAATAGACATGATCTTCTTTTTATTAGGAATGATTGATTCTTGTCTTGAAATCTGCAAATGGTTGATGTACACTTTTTGAGGGAGGGTGGGGGGTCGGACAAAGTGTATATTTTGTACACTTTGGAAAATGGTTGACAATTATGTCTACATTTTTAAAGAATAATCTTTAATTTATTTTACCTAACCCTTTTATGTAGCTTTACAATATATTTTTATCATCTATTTCATGTATTTTATATTTACACAATTTGCCTGAAACAGACCAGGCAATTTGTGAAATTTTCATTAAAAATTTCAGGCATTTTACAAAATGACTAGGTTTTTTTAGGCATTTTGTAAAATGCCAGCCAACTTTAGGCATTTTAGAAATTGCCTAAAAATTCAGTCATTTTACAAAATGCCTAAATTTAGAAAATGCCTGTAACATATACATAATATAAAGAATATTATAATATTTTTTCCCCCAATTAGATGGTTAATACAAGTTAGATATCTTCATGCATATGCTGCCATTAATAAATAAAATCTTTGTAAATATCCAATAAAAAATAAAAGCCTATTTAATCTTAAACAATATTTTTTGCAAAGAAATATAATCAGAACAGAAGAGGCTAAAAGGGGGGATGATAAACTTTTTCTAGATTCTCAAAACTGAAATTTAATGTAAGAAAACAAATTTTGTTCTGATTTTTAACTGTTTTATGTTTAGAAATACTAGTTTTTTTAATATGATTCTTCATATGATCCAAGAAAGGAGGTTTACATATTTGATCATTACAAATTATAATGATATGTATTTTTAATAAAAAAAAAAAAAATAGGATCTACTTCGCGACAGCCTTTACTCTTAAATGTATTTATAGTCAAACAGTGGGTGCCCCCAGTAATTTAAAGACAAATTCAAATAATTTTTATGGTAAAAGAAACCCCACTTTTCAAGAATTTAAAAATTATTACAATTCTATTGATTCAAATCAGGAAAAATATATAACAGGTTATATGACAATCAAGTTCCTTGATAATATGAAAAATTAATACAGTAAATGTTTGAAATATTAAAAAACACATCAGTCTGTAGGTAAGGCAAAAATGTAATTCTCAAAAGTGTCCCAGTAGTTAGTGTAGTTAGTGGCTGAATTTTCAGATGTATCCATTGGAATTTCATTATGGTCAATTTCTGAACCAGAATCATAGGAAATGTTCTCATCAGGTTCACTATCCTCGAAATGAGAATCTGGATCATCTGCAATATTCTGATGCACATTATTAGGCAGATTTACACAGTTGACACACTTGCAACCCGGTGAGCAGAATTTGTTGGCTGATTTCTTACAACTACACCTCAATGTTGTACACCCACTTTTACAAGAGCAACCTTTGGTATACCACTGTATGGTATCATTCACTTTTTGCATATTCTCTTCAGAGTCCCAAACAACTGTAACATCCCCATTTATCATATTCCATCCAAAACATTTAATATCTGGAAGTGACATAAAATTAGTGCTGCTCTGTTTCCAATACTGCATAACCCAGCAGCATCTTAACCAATGCAATTTTAATGCCTCTGCATTAGGAATCATTTCGACTTCTGATACAACACGTTCCCACATATTCTCACGGAATTTCTTAATAAGTGCTAGGTGTTTATCTAAGTCACTTTCACATAATGTGTTGTCATACATTTCCTTCACTGAATAGGCAGGCTGGAATGCTGCACGGTGTTTTGAAAAATACACACAGAGAATGAGGCGGAAAAAAGCACATAATCCTTTGATGTTATCCTTATTGCAAATTGAAAGATCACTTGATATGAAGTTGGCATTAAGACGAAATATGTCTAAAAAGGTTTTTTTGCCATATCCATGAAAAAAGGACACAAAATCACATCCACTTGCTATGTACACCATCTGTAAACAATTCCCTGAGTTTCCTAGCTCTTTTAAACATGCATCATTTGACATTTGCAATGAAAACCTGTGCATATCTACAAATTGTTGATCAAATGCGGAATCTTTCAGCTGTAAGTATATGGTCTTGTCAGCTAAACAATTAATGAACGGTAGCCCAACAAAGAATGTGTCTGTATCGGGACTGTAGATGATGATTCTTTGTGATTTAGACTGTATCGCATGCAACCAAACTCTTGTATCACCCTCTTCATGATTACTATTAAAATCAGAGAATTCACTAATCTCTCCATCACCAGCACCTGAGAACTGAGGTAGTTTACAAACTTTCTTTTATGGTCACGGACATTTAGGAAATTTCTCCAGTTGTTTGGCAGAAGCAAATCTGATGACACAGTATTGTAGGTAATATTCTCTTGGTTGAATTCTTTTGTGCGCCTTGATCTTTCAATATCCTTGGGACTTTCACCATTTCTATTTGGGTGATCGAATACTACATGTATCTCCTGAGCTTTAAACTGAATATGTGTTTTTACTATCCATCTGGTAAACAGAAATTCTGCATAATCAATGAATGTTCTATGTGATGATAACGGAATGGTGTTGATAAGAAACATTCCTTCAAGAATAACAGTACTCTGAATGTCATCCTCAACGACTGGTAGTGAAGTCAGAAAGGCATCCCTATAAGTAGATTTCAGCACTTTCAATGCATTTGACTTTGTTCCCTTCACTGGTAGGCTGTCAGATTATTGTGAAATTTAAATTTCCCGCATGTAAACTTTTTACACAGAAGAGTTGTTTCCCTTGAACTTCCAAGCGAACAATTAAATTTAATGAAGGGACGGATTTTTTAATAGTTTGACATCATAATACTTTAGGAATAATTATGAGAAAGTACTTGATAAATTTGTATGATTTATTTCGACTGTTTGTTTAATTAAATACTATACCTCATTTACATATATTCACTGCTGATTGGAATTTCCTCGACTTCCTGCCATGGCCAAAAATAATGACAAGGATTCTGTCAGGACGTAAAAAGAAGCTGTAAATTAATAATTAGTGACCTGCAAAGTAGTTTAAGTGGTTAATTGAAGTAACAATATGTTTATTAGTTGACGCATAGCGTTTATTCCGATCAAAAAGTCCCAGATTCAAAAAAGTCAAAAAAAATTGAAAAACGCGTTGCATTCCTGTCGCTTCTCTAGATCTCTACGAGAGAAGCTCTACTGTGATAGTCGAGTTGACATATTTATAGACCCTCATTGATAGGATTTCAACCTCCTGTGGGCTTACAGACCTTACAATTTGTTCCCATTGGCGGATCAAAAGGGGGGGGAGAGGGTTCGAACCCATTCCTTTTTTTTGGCCGCTCAATGCATTTGAATGGGGGCATATATTTGGACCCCCACTATTTTGTCCTGGGTTGGACCCCCCCCCCCCCCCTTTTTAAAATGTCTGGATCCGCAACTGATCCTACGGAATCTATGTATTTAGATACTCCGATAGGCTATAGCTATGAATCAATGTTCTATATTAACACACTCGTGCAAAGTTGCATATTCCAGGGAAAATATAGGCTTTGAGCTTCAATGTTAAAGTTGAGCATCATAATAAATCATTGAAAGTCATAAAGGACACTGTTCCCCTCCCCCTATTATCATGTGTGAACAGTATGCCATTTATTACCTTAATTATTTTGCATACATCACCCTGAGTGGAATACAGAAAAAGGTTACTCTATATCTTCCCCTTTTTTGTGGGAAAAATTTGGTTGATTATATAGGGAATCACTCAAGCATGACTGGATCTGTGCCCCTAAGGGCAGTCAGCAACCCTGTCCCTTATGAAAAGTTCTGGATGTGCCACTGACCTATACATCATGTATCGTACATATTGAATGTTAAAGTATTGCTAACTCGGGTCATAAATTTGCATGAAATACTTGTCACTGGACATTTTATAACCAACAACCAACCGATCTTTACATGTACGTATCCATATAAATGTGTTTCTTATCATGCTTATGCAGGATTACTAGTATTTCCCTGATTTTGCTTTATCAGCTGATAGTTTTTGTTCAATTAGGAATGCATTGTGATGTCACAATTTCCATAAAAAAAACATGCATAGTACAAAAACATATGATTTGATCATAAAATGTTATGAAAACTATTAACTTTAAGATTAAATAGTGACTTATTTAGCAAGTGTCCACTTTCATTTAGATTTTAAATAATTCTCTAATCATGGACAACAAAACATTAATATATATTTTTGATAATACATGATAGCAGGCATTGACAGTGAATAGGTATTTCAGAAATGGTTTAAAATAGCATTAATCATCAAAATAAAACAATATTATTAAATTAATGTTCCTGAAACAAGCTTAAGGCACAGAGTCATAAACAGTTGCCATTTAAACACTGTTGATTTAACAAATTGTGCTAATTCAATTAGTAATTGTTTTATCATGTACTGCATTGTTTAAAAAGCAAATATTAAAAGAGCAAAGCTAGCATCATAATTTTATTCTTTTTAGATTTAACATAGAATTTATATTGAATCACTATAATTTGTTAATACTTTGAACCTAAACTATATATTTTCATGTGATATTTTTATATAAACTGTGCCCTGTTAGCATTGTTTTTAAAAATTCATTTGTGCAATACATGCTTGTTGTTCGGTGTGAGCCAAGGCTCCGTGTTGAAGGCCGTACTTTAACCTATAATGGTTTAATTTTTAAATTGTTATTTGGATGGAGAGTTGTCTCATTGGCACTCACACCACATCTTCCTATATCTATGTAACTTACAAGTAGTAACATTCAATGGTCTTTTTATTATTCCCACAATTATTAAGGACCTTCTAATCATGAGTCATATTTTTTGACACGCATTCAATTGTGTTTTGGTTACTTTATAGTTGCCTAACTGTTGGGTTGATGCATCATTGATATATCCCACACCTCCTTTGATTATGTGCATTCACAAACGATTGCTGATTTTTTGCATTTTCTACATAATCATGATAATTATTTTATGTTAAAATTCAATATGTCAGGAAAACATAACAAAACAATCTATCTGTCATGTCTGTATGCATTTTTTTTTATGGTAACATGGCATAAATGATAAACCTTTTTAAAGTATTTTATGAAGCTCAAAATATTTAAAAAAACATAAACAAATAAAATATTTGTATTTACTGAATATGACCATGCAAATGTGACATTAAAATAGGTAATAATCAGGATGTTAACACTGGATATCTGATAGGTATTAATAAGAAATTATTATATACAGATTCAGATTCAATAGTTTATTAAAGTCTCACCACTTGAATAACATTATACATTCCAATATACATATAAAACATTGCGTATAACATGAAATATTGGATAACATATATAAAACATATTGTATATTAAAACTAACAGTAAAATATTATTAGCTTCAAATACATGTACTAAAACATATACAAGTGCCATTCTATTAAGAATTATGAGAGACTAATATTAAAGGATTAATTATATACAATATTTCACACAATTTTAAAACTATATATATCTAAGATTTAAAATACATCATTAGCTATATACAAATAAAAAATTTGTTCTTCTACATAAAATATTAAAGCAGGTTTTAGCAACTACCTGACATAGTTCTTCATTACTGAATAAAAATATAAATTTTTCGTCAAAAGACCAGTTATAAAATTGATCGTTATGTTTCACTGCTTCATTATACAATATATTTCGAAGGTCTGCATATAAAGGACATAACGTAATTACATGTTTCTCATCTTCAATTTCGTTATTACACATAAAACAACATCTTTCATTTATTGGCTTTTTCTCATATCGTCCTGTTTCTATTTTAAGTGGCGCAACGCCACATCTAAATTTTGCATATACATGATGTAGCTAATATACAAATTAAGACACAATAGTTTATTGCCCTGGGGATGATATTTAATCTGTCATTGGTATAATGATATAATTTTATGATAATCTTCACAAATTATCATGATTAAAATTTTGATAACTTTTTCAAAACAAATTATAATTTTAAATAATATGAAACAGCAGGATATACTATTATTTTGGATATAAAAATTCAAATTTAAAAGTAATTTCAATATTGATTTATTAAAATAAAATTGGGTAAATGACTAAATTAAATAAACAAAAAGTGTTGTCTGAGCTGCAAAGCATTATTTAATGCAAGCTGTAATAAGAAATGAATAAGTAAAAAGTATTCAGGGTAACACAAAAGATGTAAAAAATATTAAACTCAAGGATTTAAAACATTAACTGGGATGGTTAAGTCTTGGAACAATATATTTACATCACAAAGGTTTATTCATTATATGCACTGGACAAAGGTAAAGTCAATATTATCTAGTGCATGTATATAGTAACAGTGCAAAGTTGTTTATTTATTTTATTTTTTCATTCCTGAAACTTTTCTTTTTCATGTTTGTAGTATCAATATATTTCATATTAAATTATAAACATAATTAAAATGAACAAAAGAAATAACCTGTTGTGTTTTAAAGAATTGATGAATTAAAGTATGGTGTGAGCCTCAATAAGACAGTAACCCTTCAATGAAAGTACACAATCACACTTAAAAATTCATTAATGCAGGAAAAAAAGACAACACTAGTTATAAAGAATGTAGACCCCCTTAACAGATTTATTTTTCTTGTTAATAGTGACTTGAAAATTAAGAATTGTATTAGTGCTAGAATTTTTCAGTCAATAAGTGCCTTAGTTTTAGGTAAATACAGTTATTAAGGTCTTTCCCCTACGTGAGGAAAGACCTTATTGTTTTTCTAACGTTTTTTTTTCGTCTTTCCCCTACGTGAGGAAAGACCTTATTGTTTTTCTAACGTTTTTTTTTCTTTTTCTTTTTTTTCTTCCAACATTTGTTTGACAAGGCCTCCTCCCCTTTCTGTTGAAGTTATCAAGACCAAATATGGACCATCGATAGACCTCATCATGAACTTTTACAAGATGAACTTTTGTAGGATTTCATCATCCCCTTTAGAAGTTATCTCCCTTTTATTGATTTTTTTCAACATGGCCCCCCTTAAATGTTTTAAAAGATATCATGACCTTATTTGGACAATAGCTAGATCTTATCATGATGTGTTACCATATGAGGCTGCTAAGGATTTCATCATCCCTTATGAGAGTTATGTCCCCTTGAATCAATTTCTTTCTTTTACATTTTTCTCAAAAAGTATTCAAGCTAGAATCGATTTGAAAACAGCAACATGTACAAGAACAGATGGCAATGTTAATGAACATGTACAATCATTTTGTTATTAATCCTTATAAGGAGTTATTCCCCTTGAAAAATTGTACATAATTTTAGAAAAATTGTATTCGAGAACCAGAAGTCGTAGAGACTGGGGACCTTCACCAATAATCTTTAATTCATGTGACCTTTAATATACAATCAAGGTCAAAGGTCACCGAGTGCAAAAAAAAATTACGCTGCAATTTCAAGCTTACATATTAGGAAAACGATAAGACTTTGCTGCATACATACAGCGTATAAATTGTTCCTCTCGACAAGCTCTACATTTTATATGATCAGTCCAAAAATGTCTGACTGTCTGTTCAAAAGTTACAACGGGATGATTCTTAAAAGTATAGTATTTTGTGTATATCTTTTTGAAGGTAACATATATCAACCTACTATAAACAGCAAAAATGATCAGTAATTCAAGACCTTCAATTTGAGGTCAATGTCAGGTCATGATGAAATTTCACCTTGACCTTCACAGTATACTATGACCTTGACCTTGTGATATTTGAAAGGTCAAGTGGTCCTGAGTTGAATGGTGGTAGTCCCATGTCTCCATGGCTTCCGGTTCTTAAGTTTGGTATTGCATCATATATTTGATGATTAATTGTGACCTTGGTGAACTTTGAAATCATCCCAATTCTTTTTCTACAATGGTGTCCTTTAACTGCAGATCATTTACCATTTAACAGATTTGAGATATCTATTGTCGTTTTAGAGATAATGCAGTTTGAAATTTTTCGAGCGGCGGCAAGTATTTCTGAAACAACAACAGCTAACCACTTAAAATGTTAAAGAAATTGAAGAGATTGATATAGTTATATGTTTAACCAAATACCAAAAACATTCCATGGAAAAAAAACACCCAAAAATAAATTTGAAATTTTCATGTTTTGCATTGACTTTGTGAGTTTCATAACTTCTATTTATATAGTTGATATTGCATCATTTTTTGCACTTTGTCAAATGGGGTCATCTGATATATCAAATTGAAGGTCTCAATAAACTCTACTTAAAAATGAAAATTTTAAACCTCTTTTTCATCCCAGGTGGAAGGGTGGGGTCATTTAGTGCAAAAATTCAAATTTCTCAGATGGTAAGGTTGTCGCATATCAAATGAAAGAACATAAAGCGTACATTTCAAATTTCAAATTGACGTCCCCCAAAAATTGGTTGGATGGGGTCATTGAGTCCAAAAAAAATAATTTCTTTTACAATAGGGTTGTTGTATATCAAATGAAAGGTCATGATGTGTACATTTGAAATATCAAATTCCCAACCTCCAAAAAATGGTTGGATGGGGGTTATTAAGTGCAAAATTTAAACTTTTTAGAACATGGCGTTGTCGCATATCAAATGAAAGCTCATCTACCATTTGTTACATATATCATACTTCCGATCTCAAAAATCAAGCGGATGAGGTCATTAAGTGTAAAAAGCGAAAAGTTTCAGAAGGTATGCTTGTCGTATATCAAACGAAAGGTCGTACAAAGAACATAACGAAAACATTACTTTTACAGGAAAGACCTTTCAATTGTTTTACAAACAATTGAGATACTAGTTGTAATTAACTTTCTTATTATTGCACAATGTATATACATGTACATGTAGTATTATATATATTTATTATTAGTTAAACATTTACTGTACTTGAGTCTTAGTGTATATTTTATTTTGTAGAATCATACTGAAAATGTATTGGTTTGACCATGATTCCCACTTAGAATATGATGCCTGCTAGTACATGTGCACTTTGATGCATAGGAAACATGTGCACTTTGATGCATAGGAAATGTAGACGTCACTGAGTCGCTCTCATAGCTGCAAATTGTGAAACAATGGATTAATTCATTATTTTATACTAGTTATCTATTGTTTTTGAAATAAAAGCATTATTCGATGATGATGATGTGATGTTCTGATTAAATTGAACAAGAAGAAAATTGTGCCTTGTACAAATAGGAAACTTAATATATTGTATAAAAAGGAGGACCACATTACTGGAGGACTAAATACCTGGGATTATCATCAATCATGATCAATTGTGAATTTGGAATAACAAAATTCCATAGTTGTAGTGCATATTAATACTGCAATCATACATGTACATTGTTTCTGAGTTCCATGAATACCCAGGATAATTATTCATTTGAAATAGCAATTTGGAATAATGAAAATTCATAGTTTCAGTGAATACTACTAATAATAGTGCATCATATCTGAATTCATGAATACTTTTAATTAGTGGATTTATTATAATAACAATATCATGAATATGGATAATGTCAATTTCTAGCTTCAGTGAAATTTACAAAACAGTACATGTATATCACATCTGAAGTTTATGTTGGCATTGCAATTGTTAACTACCACCAGCGTGTCCAGGGTGTGTAAAAAGATCTTAACCAACTATGAGGGTCTCGTGCAGTCTGTGTCAATTGTTTAGTGTCAAATGACTGCTTGCTGTACTTAAATTATTAAAGTCTGAATTAGAATTAAATAAAGATCTTAATTAGCATGATTAGTCATTGTTAGTGGCCAAGTATTTGAAACAAATAAACCATGCATGTACTTTAAAGTATAATTTTATTATTCCACCTGCAACAAAAGTTGAAGTACATGCATGCAAGAAATTGGTATTACAATCTGACTACAACGTACCGTTTTGTATTTGAGCTTCAGCAGATACATTTTAGAAGCTGAAAGGCCTGGGTACTTCCTTATGTTATGACATTTCTGTTAGTGACTTGTCCCTTGCACGTAACCTAGTTTGCATGGTATACTACATGTACATCATGCTACATGAACATGTAACTGTTTGGAAAAAAATATTACTGTTTGAACAGTCACAGTCATGACAGTGGAATACACTCTAAGTCTTACATGTATAACATGGATTAATTTTAGGTAAACCCATTTATATATATATACATGTAGGTATCTTGAAAGGTTTACATTGTATGTCTCATTGTCTGTCAGGCAAGGTTGGCCTGATCCTGACTTCATTTCATGGATCAGTGATTAAGGTTACTTCAGTTACATGTAATTTGTCAAGTTTGTTTCTCACACATGTTAAATACTACAAGCAGTAGGAAAAGTAGGTCAATTATATATATTTGGTGTATGAAATGAGTGCGGTGAAAAAATGTCTTAATTGCAAGACTTACATCGGACTTTGACCTCAATGAAAATATCATGGTTCATTGAACAATGCTTAGTTTTTGTTGTTTGATCTATTTCCAAATGTTTCTCAGATGCTACAGTATAAACTACATGTACATGCATGACATGTATAGGATCACTATTTTTGGCATATTATTGGATATATATTCATAAGGTGTACAAGTTTGATTGGCAGGCTTTACATCTGACCATGACCTCATTTCATGTTTCATTGGGCAATGTTTAATTTTCATGGTTTGGATGTTAAGAATGTTAAGTCTATTCCACAGACAGTATAAATCACTAAATTTTGTGTATGGAATGTCAGTTTGTAGGGTGTACATCATCTGTCTGGCATGGTTAATTTTACTGTGACTTAAATTCTTTTTCAAAGGTTATTTATAATGGAAAGTTTGTGTGATACCTGTACATGTACAATGTACTAAAACCTTCATACATGTAGGAAAAGCAAGATTATACACATGTAGCTGCTTTTTGATAACAAAAGTCTGACAACTACATTATTAACAATTGTTATAATTCATTTGATAATACTAGGTATTGTATAACATGAATACTGTATGATAACCAGAATAAGGAGATGTGGTATGAATTTCAATAAGACGACCATCAATCGTAAGCCAAGTGATGTAATTGTTAGTAACTGTACATCCTTCAACAATGAGCAAAATCAGTTACGCATAAGTGTGATAATGAAATACCTATAACAGGCCTAGCCATATTGGATGATGTAACACAATGTAAACAAGTTTAGATGAGAAACCCAAGTTTGATTTTTATACCATGTACACAAAAGCAACATTGATACACCAATGATGACAAATATATTGTGTTTAACCAAAGACTTGTACTTTAAATAGGTGATTTTCTGCCCTTATTCATGTTTTTTTCTACAAATCCATTCTATCTGCTTTTGAATAAATGCCTTCTAAATATATGACCCAAGATGTTAAGCAACATTTTCCCATTGTTTTCCATAAACACAATAAGCATTACAAAGTCATACATGTATAGACGTTACGCACAGTATTGGTGATACGTTTGTAACGTCAGAAAACTTCATCGACGGAACGTTGAGAAAACGTTATTGAAGCCTGTGTTAACGTTTGCATCTAAATCTTAGCATCCCGCTTTTTGTTCTCTTCTTCTTTTTTCCTTTCTTTCTTTATTTAATCTTATTCTTTCAGTGGTGGTTAAATTTGTTTTGGCCTACAAGAACGTAGTTTATGCATAAAAAATTAAAATGACAAAATAAACACCGTAAAATAAACGTTACGTTGAAAATCACGGAAAAACGTTACAAGATTGCACGGTAACAAATCAGACTAGACATTTCGATTTTCTTATTATTTTTTTGTCTTTCATTATTTATTCAAAATTCCTTTTATATGAGAAAGACTTTTAAAAACACATTACAAAAACAATACATAAACTCAATAATAAGATACACAATTGATTTATATTTACGTTCGAATGTACAACATCTTTACAAAAACGTACATTATTTGTGCATTTAGCACACGGTAACAAAATGGACTAGACAAGCATAAAGTTAAAATTCGATTAGAAAATTCCACTTCCAAACCATATTTTTGTACTATTTGTAAACGGTATTAAAAGCACATTAAGAATATATGTTGTTTTTTTCGTTTACATATTATTGCATTCCATAAAATTTCTTACCGTAGAATCAATTGTAATTTTCCCCCTATTTCATATGACTTGTTACATCATCTTTTGAACATTCCAATGCATCTTCTAACTCGAATATTTGAAAAAATGCCCAAAACGTCGGATGCGACGTCGAAGCGAATTGTGCTAAAATTTCGCATAGCATTTCTTGCTAATTTGCGTGCAAAAATAAGATTTTCTGATTCAAATTACTAAAAAAACTCGATTTCCATGTTACAAGTTACGCTCATATTTTTTGACGTTTTGTTCCCTTGAGTGTTATTTGATTTAATTTTATGTTATAATTTTATTATTTTAAAGATATTACTATAAAACTATAGTCTATGTTTAGACATAACATATCATACCAGTTTTCATTTATTCTAATAAGGCATGCTAAAAATAGGAAGAAAAAACGCGGAACTAGTAGGGTTCACCAATACTGTGCGTACCGTCCTAATGCTCTAATAGTGAGCTGTTTGTTGTAATTTAATTATAATATTTATGTTTGGAAGCATATTTTTGGGGTTTTAATTTGCTATTGTCCAGTAGCAAATATTACATGCATGTTCAGGACAAAAACAATTTACAATGAATACACTTGGTAGGTTCTTTAATAGTTGCCATCCGGGATGAAACGAGTCACAAGTCACTGAATCTGTGTATTTGTATACCCCCACTTTAAAAAAAGGGGGGTATACTGTTTTACCTCTGTCTGTCCGTCAGTCCGTCCGTCAGTCAGTCCCTTCCATGAATATTTTTGTTGCATTTTTCTCAGGAACTACAATACAAGGATTTCTGAAGTTTGGTTTCAGGGTTTATCTAAGTCGGGTATATCTTGTGATGCGTTTTCAGATTGATCACTTGACAACTTTCTGTTAACTGAACACTTGTATGATTTTACACATGAAAGCCAGGTTGAAAATTTTCGTCACACTTTTCTCAAGAACTACAATATAAGGATTTCTGAAATTTGGTTTCAGGATTTATTTAAGTCAGCTATACCGTGCGATGCGTTTTCAGATTCATCACTCGACAATTTCCTGTTTACCGAACACTTGCATATTTTTACACTATTTATATTATCCACTTGCGGCGGGGTATCATCAGTGAGCAGTAACTGTAGCTCGCAGTTTCACTTGTTTTTTCTAAGGTGTATATATGAATTCAGAATATGGGACCCATTTTCGTAATTTATAAATGTGACCATTTTTAAAATTTCCATTACTGTACTGTCATAGATAAAGGAAGATTGGGTGTGTGTGCCAATGAGACAACTCTCCATTCAAATAACAATTTATCACCCTGTATAACCCCGATACAGATGAAACCGGACGTTGACGCGTTCGAGTTGAGCACACCGTATAGCACTGAGTTCAGACAGTAAGGAATTCATACTTTTAAAGACAATCCAATATCTATTCTTCGTATATTTTGCGCCAATATATTATTTGCAATAATACTTATGAGTTACTAAAAGGTTTTTCAAAAATGTGACATTTTTTTATACAAAAATAAAAAAACGCACGACGATATCAATGATAAAACGTGCTTGGTATTTTTAAACATTCAAAACTTAATGTTTCTCGTACCTCATAGTTTTTAAAACTTACATTTTTGAAAACTTCATAGTATAAATTAACAAACTTATAAAGATCGTTTGTTTATGTTGTATCTAGAAACAAAAAAATACACGTTTTAAAATGTCTCTATTTTCATGTTGTGTACGCTTCGTTGTCATTACACCTTTTTATACTGTACGCTTCGTTGACAAAATATTGCGTTTGTCAATGAATTTTGCATGTATTAGATTATGCTTTGATATGATTATAACCAATATGCATGTTTGAAAATAATAATTTACCATCATAACATGCAGACAGCAACCCATAATGTCAGTTGTATTGTCGAAAAACACTTGGAGGAAATTTTTACATTTAAAAAAATCCTCATGTATACAAAAGTTTGAATTGGTAGGAAAATACAATAACTCGACAGATGCAACTATGACAAAGCATACAGATATACACGTCCGATTTCTAATTTCATAGCATATTTGAAAGTGTTAACCATACAACAGTCAATGAACGGTTAGGTGGTGGGTTGGGTGCCCGCTAACATGTTTAATCCTGCCATATTCTGTATGTGCCTGTCCAAAGCCAGGAGCCTGTAATTCAGTGGTTGTATATATTTTTTTGTTCACCGGTGTGACTTTTGTGCAAAAATTGAGCCATTAGTTTTCTCGTATGCACTGACTACATTTGTTATTTCGGTGTGCTTAATAGTGGTGTGGGCTCTTTCATTGTTAAGGTTCATGTGGACCCTATGGCTAAAATGGTCGTGTTTTCACCTCAAAATTTTCTCTGAGTACAGACAAACCTGCACATCTGTAAAAAAATTCAGGCATAGCATGCCCTAGATAAATGAACTCTAAGTATGTTTTAGAAAAATAAAAACTTACCAGGATTTTGCCGTGCACTTTTTTTCATTCCTCCAGAAGGTGCCAAAATAAACTAAGTTGGGAAACAGGTTTGAGAACTTCCCCATAGGTAAAAATTAAAGTGAACATTTTTAATTGACATGGACATTAGATGGACAATAGATACCTGACAATAATTGGTTATTTAAACTGTGTACCTGAGTGGACAATATCAAGGTAAACTCAACTGTTTGTTAATTTTATCATCTTCTGCAGATACGAAAAAAAGTGTACGGCAAAATCCATTTAAGTTATGAATTTTCTAAATCATACAATGCATTTGAATTCTATTTATCTAGGGCATGCTATGCCTTAAAACTTTTCCAGATACACAGGGGTGCCTGTACTCAGAGAAAATTTTGAGATAAAAATACGGCCATTTTAGCCATAGGGTCCACATGAACCTTAAAAGGCGTACGGTGACCTATAGTTGTTCATTTTTGTTTCGTTTGGTCTCTTGCGAAGAGCTGTTTCAATACCGCATCTTCTATTTGATATAGAAAGTAATCAAATATATTCAATGGATTATAGGTTAAGCCTTTTTGGCCTGAATCTCAGAGGCGGGTCCAAGGTGGTCATAGATTACCATAGAGTTACATTAAGGCTCAAGAATAGGTGTATGCAAGGAACATGTAACTGATAGCCATCAATAGTAATACAGTTACTTCAATGTGAAGATATAAAGATGAAGAGACAACACTCAATATTAACTGGTTTGCTTTCTTTAATTATGTTTTTGTGTTTGTTTAATTTTTATGGTATAAAGATAATGCTTAAATTCCTCGAACATTACAGTCTTTCTACTGTGGTGCAAAAATCTAAATGATTGGTCAGGTCATTCTGGTTATTATAAACACCTTTAAAGTCTATACTCACCCATATGCATTTCATTCAAATTTTGATTAATTTCACAGAAGACCACAGGGACCATATTTATAGTCCCCAGTTACCCTTGGCGTCATTGGTAAATTATGGGTTAGCAAAGCATCAATCACCAACCTAACCTTAGACATTTGATGTGTTTCTTCTTTACTGTTGGTACTTAACAATAGACCCTTTTATTTGTTTATGACACGCGTACGTAATGGCTGATTGTTGGTTGCTTAACGATCACTTGCAAATATGCCATGCATGTTCAGGATAAGCACAAAGAAGCAACACATACATGTAAGTCCTGTGAGGAGACCCTCCGGAATTACGTCAGGGACTTTTGGATTGCCACTGGATAAAATGATGTATATTTCATAAAGACACAAATGGTGCCTTTCAACAGGCTATTTATAGACCTCTCTTGAAGTTTTTGCAGGGGTTAGTACTGTGTAGTTAGCGAGGTACTCTCTTTACACGAGACTTTGGATTTTATATTCCCATTCGGACAGGACGTGACTGTGTACTGTTACATCCCACACAACTAAATGGGTGGCCAACTTCAGTCAGTTTTTACTGCCGATCGGAAAAAGACCAAAGTGATCATAATTTATAGTATATCTCCCAGTCACCCTTCACCAAATTCTTTCATAAATAAAAAAAACAATTGGCCACAATATAGAAAGTTTTGCTCTACCTGTTAAATCAAAACATCACTTAACATTATCATAATTTACGCACACTTATGAGAACTTATATACCGTACATCCTTTCGATACTGCTCATATTTGGCATTGCACAAGTTCGTGCGTTTTATTACGTCTTTACCTAAAAGCGTAGGATATACTGATTAAAACAATTTGGACACACGATTTACTTCTTAGTTGTAATTCGCTTTGAAATAACTATCAGTTACTACAATTACTCCTTTGTCGATATTTTATGTATATGGTTTTTGTGCCTTGTACCGACATTTTGAGTTTAGCCAATTGCAACTGAACTTTTTTATCATGTTGTGCTGTTACACCAGTGTTCCATGTTAAGGAGAGGGTTGGGGGCTCACATGCTTAAACCTGCCGCACTTTGTTTTGTCGGTCCAACGTCAGAATCTTGCAGTGCATTGGTTATATAGATCTGTCATTTCATAAATTATAAATTATTAACCGTTAGTTTAATCGTTTTTTTCATATTTTTTTTTTCATATCGGGGCCTTTTTTAGGCGACTGTATGGTATAGATTTTCCTCATTGTTAAATGTTGTACATTGGACTATAATAGTTTATACGCCAACTTCATTTAAACTTTGATGGACAGTTGTCTCACTGGCCATCACACCACATCTACAAAGCTCCGCATGTAAATAAAAGTAATAAAAAAATTAAAGCAGTTGGAATGCCATCTATGGCATTCGGCAAATTAAGTTCAACGAGCTCCTTCATGTATGTCTGCTTTCGTCTAGGCGAATTTGGACCAACATCGGCATTTGGAAGAGCCTCAAATTGTGAAAAGAAAGTCATTAAAGTTTTAATGACTGTACTATACTTTTTGAAACTTTATTTCCTCTGGAATATATTTATAACTGTTCATTTCATCTGGAAAAACATTGAAAGTCTCAATTTTCAATAGAAACATTCCATGCAGATGTACGCGAGTTACATATTTCAATTTTGGCTTTGTATGACAGATTTTTTAAGTTCAACTACTTTGACTAAGTTAACAGATAAACATTTACAATAAAATACAGAAAAAGGGTCGCCGACACCATCTCGACAACCTTGACAAGAAATTGTTTGTCACGGTTTTTGTCAACGAACTGTACAGTGATTATTTCAAAACGCACAACGAACGCGACACATTTGGTGGAACGAACAATACAGTCAGAGAAAATTTATTTTGTATGATATTGCGTTTATTCCAAGTTCTAGGGCACATTTGAAGGCACGTAGTAATTCAATGTATAGTTATTTAGTATTGTTTAAGGTATTAATACTCAAAGGTGTATGCACGAAAAGATATTCAGCATTGTTTACATCGTAAACCGTATGAAATTGCACCATGTCTGTGCGTTTTGCATCTAGCAGTTTAATCAAACGTTTTATACAATATCTAAAACTTACAACAACTGTATAATTGAATAAAGATACTAACATGCTCATTGACATATCTATATATACTCAAATAAGTTCTAGAGAGGCATTCAAAGTTATTGTCATCCCAAATGTTGTCCTGCTTATCGCTTCGAACGCGTCAACGTCCGGATTCATTTGTATCGGGGTTATACGGGGTGTTTATAATAGTAAACCAATATAGTCAATGTAAGGCCTTCAACACGGAGCCTCGGCTCACACCGAACAAAAAACATATTAAGGGACCCAGAATATTGTCTACATCTAGTAACATTGTTTGTTTTCTTTACTAATTAAATAGTATGTCATTATTGTACAAGCATTTACAAGATTAAATAATTTGAAGTTGAACAATTGAAATGGGAAAATATTTTGGATAAACGTAATAAGTACGACATCTGATCAACTGAAACCACGTAAGAGAATCCGATGTCAGTCTTTAGAATTGACCAAATACATCAAGTTCTAAACCATGATGTGAAAAAATATAAAAGAAGATTTGATTTTCCTGTCTGAAACAATGCGAGTTTTCTTGTTTTGAACATTTGAACTTTCACTTGCGCTAGTTATTTTGTCGGGTCTTGTATGAACAGTATGTCCATCTACTAGTATTTACAAATATGTATGGTAAATTGTTTGCGAAAAATCCGGTGAAAATATGATTTTTTTCTCGCGAGTGATAATATTTGTTCACCTCAATCGTGAATGCTGACGTGCTATTTATTATGTATCATGTGTATCAATTACAATTGAACTCATTGACCATTCCGTACAATATGAAGAATATACAGTACAAAGTCGAGTTAATATTGAACTATTCTAAAATAAAAAACGATAAAATAAAATAAATTAAATTTGGATAGATTTAAAATTTGTTTTCCATAGCCGCTAAAGATGTGTTAAATGTCCGTAATAGCTTTGATTATATATAGATATGTTTTACATGTATAGAAATCAATATGGTTAATACGGCGATATTTATAATTTTAAAAGAAAAAAATGTAGCCCCGAATAAAAGCTCAGAATAAGTGTCTGAAATAAGCCCTAAAAAAAATATAAAGCAGTTTTATATGGGGATAAGTTTGACAAGTGTGTGTATAAGGAGTTCCCGGTTAGGTTTAGAGTATATCATGTATATTAGCGTTATTATGAAGTAATGTGATTAGTAAAACTACGGGTATTGAAAACAATTGTGTATGCATGAATGATTTCACACCTAACTAATTTAATAATAAAAAAAAAATAATATTAAAAATTGTCAACTGTTTAAAATTCAGTTATAAAGATACGTTTGGTTTACAAATACATTGGGTAACGTTTTTCGCTTTTTCTGTTGGCAGTTATATTTTATCTAGTGAAATTGCAGGTATCTATGGCTGGTTCCGATTTTATTTGTTCGAAGAGATAATGGCGAGGAAGTGTTAAAAAAATATATAAATTCAGCACATTCACTAAATAACCGAGGAATACAAAAATGTGTTCAGCGGCAAATATTTCAAAAAAACTATTTTTTTAAAACAATATACATCTAAAATTAATGTTTTACAGCAGATTTCATTGAGTATGTAGCCAAAGGTAGTATCTTTGGTTAGCTTGCTTGTTAGCTGAACCGTGAATTCATTATCAGGTCAGGTATACTACCCTTCTTTCGAAATAGCATAGCCCAACAGACAGATCGATTGGTTTTCTATTGGACTAGTCTATTCTTAAAGTAGGGTAGTTTACCTAAGCTAACCATGACTTCATGGTTCAGCTAACAGGCAAGCTAACCAAATATGTTACCTTTGGCTACACACTCAATGGAATCTGCTGTAAATGGGAATGAAAGTTGTTTCTCTTTGTCACAACCTTATATTTTACACGGTAAAATTGTTTTACAAATAATTTAACCTTTATCCCGGGCCTGGCTGTCAGACAATTTGTATCCGTGACTTTTAAGTGTACACGAATATCAATGTTTTGAAGTTGCTACGCTTATAAATTAGCTAGGCTATACAATGGTTGAAGCTATTATATTTTAACTGTTACAACTTTTTCTGCGTTTAAACAGTTTATTTATGACTGTTTCAACGTTTTCCGTGTTGGGACAGTAATAAAATAACTGTTACAACTTTCAAATAGTTGCATCAGTTTTATTACGACTGTGACAACTCTTTAGGCGTTTAATCAGTTTATTTATGACTGTTGCAACGTTTTTCGAGTTGGGACAGTTGTAAATCAACTGTTACAACTTTGAAATAGTTGTATCAGTCCTTTAATGTCTGTGGCAGTTATTTCTGGCGTTGTTGCAGTCGATTTATGTTGTAGACAAACACTTTTAAAGTTGGGACAGTTCCAAAATAACTGAAGCAGTGAAATTTAACAACTGTTACAACTTTAACAGGCCTTATCAGTCTTAGAACGACTGTTACTGGTATGGACAGACGTTTTTTCGTCCAGTAGTGTTTGCTGAGTGTGAATTCGCATTACTATAAGACACGTTACGGTACTTGTCTATCCCAAATTCATGTATTTAGTTTAAATGTTTAATGTTATATTTGTAATTCTCATCGGATTTTGTCAAATGTGTTGACGTCTTTTCTATTATATTTATGTGTTATGGAAAGAAAAATTAATCACCGCCCGCCGTCATTTATTAGATTTAATTTTGGTCAACGTAATCTGTACGATAATTTACGTTTGAAGTTGGATTCATAACAAACTGGACATATATATATATATTATAGTTAATTGCTATTAATTAGTATTGCAATATGCATTGTGTTTAAATGCAATATCAGTATTTAGTTCTATTATAATCTGTAATCAATCATAATTCTATCTTACTTTTGAGATATAGTTTTTCATATGCGACGTCATTCTTCTGCTGTTTCAGAAATTTCATAAATTCAAATGTGACGTAATTTTTAATGCCTTTTAACCATCGTATGTGACGTCATTTTCACAATTTACTGCGTTGAGGCCTGGACTGAATCGGGTGTGTCTATTCTGTGTTGGTCTTTGCATTATGTATTCGTGTTTGTTTTCTGTAATGAGTTAATACTTCAGTTTCATTTTTTATATCTGTTATATTCATTTGATAAAATTTACTGTTTGCAATAGCATTAATTGTTCTAAATAATAAGGATGTTCTTATCCCAAGCATAAAAACATAGCGGTATTTGACACAGCCTTTTTCAACTTTTGATCTTCAGTGCTGTACAACTTTGTACTTTTTTTCGCTTTCGATCTTTTATATCTGGGCGTCACTGGTGAGTCTTGTGTGGACGAGGCGCGTTTTTGACGTATTGAATTTTAAACCTGATGCTTTTTGTTATTCATTAATCATGTGTTTCTTTGTTTAATACGTTCTACTATTTATTTGTATTGTAGTCCTGTAACATTATTTCACATTGCCATTAAAGTGCGAGGTTTGGCATGCCACAAAACCAGGTTCAACCCACCATTTTTTCCTTTAAAAATGTCCTGTACCAGGTCAGGAATATGGCCATTGTTATATTATTGTTCGTTTCTGTGTGTGTTACATTTTAACGTTGCGTCGTTTGTTTTCTCTTATTTTTGAGTGTAATTTCACATTGCGATAAGACGTGTCACGGTACTTGTCTATCCCAAATTCATGTATTTGGTATTGATGTTATATTTGTTATTCTCGTGGGATTTTGTCTGATGCTTGGTCCGTTTCTGTGTGTGTTACATTTTAGTGTTGTGTCGTTGTTCTCCTCTTATATTTAATGCGTTTCCCTCGGTTTTAGTTTGTTACCCCGATTTTGTTTTTTGTCCATGGATTTATGAGTTTTGAACAGCGGTATACTACTGTTGCCTTTATTTCGCATTCAGCTCTTTAATGTAATATTGTTCATAAAAAGCCTATAAATTTAGGAATTATTCCTCATATTTGTCTTCTTGCCTTCATATACTGATTAATATGCTGTCAAAATGCCATTTTGTAATATGAGCAGCCCTTTATAGAAGAAGTAAAATTTGTCGTTTTGACATCCTTTGAAGCATATGCTTGTGATTTAATCGAACTTATAGATAACGAATATATATTAGAAAATTTGGCGTTTTTACCTCATGGTTGAATTAATAATATGTTCAGGCTTGATCACTGGCTTCAATTTCACAAAAAGTGGAAAACATTGTGAGGATTGCTAAGTCTTGGGTTTTCTATGCTGTGTCTTGAGTAATATTATTTGTCTTTTGTTTTTTCTCTTTTTTTATCCACTTTCTTAATGGCATTGCCAGTTTATTTTCGATCTATGAGTGAATGTGAGTTTGGTACCTTTCGCCCCTCTTTTGGCAGAGAAAAAAACAATTCAAGACTTTGTAAACAATCAGAAAAAAAGCTGCTGGTGCCAATGATTGACTGCAAACCAGACACCAAACCCTATAGAAACAAACATCGTCCTTTTTCCAATTATTCCATTAATTAATGTGACGACAGGGTCTTCACTATATATCAGTTTGTTATTCAACATGTACAATTCAGTAATGCATGCATGTTGAAGGTTCCATCTTTTCGCAGTGTACGTAATTATAAAAGGTACCGGGATTATAATTTAATACCCCAGACTCGCGTTTCGTCTACATAAGACTCATCAGCGGCGCTCAGATCAAAATAGTTATAAAGCCAAACAAGTTAGTTGAAGAGCATTGAGAACCCAAAATTCCAAAATGTTGTACCAAATACGACTAATGTAATCTATTCTTGGGACCTTGAGCCCAGTTTCAAGGTTTTAAACCAAGGACCTATAATCAAAAGACTCTAGGCCTCTACTTCATATTGTTATTAAGTTATATTTCCATACGACTAATATTAGATATAAAAGGGGGGGGGGGCGGAAACTTGAATCAAATGTCTAAGTACCCTTACATCTAAAATGTATGTGTTACGAGATGTCGCAACTAACAATTGTGTGAAAATATCTTGTCAATATCTTATATGATTTCTGATAATAAGAGATGACAAGCAGAAATCAAAATTTTAAACATGACCTTCAGCTTTGACCTAGACCTCATTTTCATTTTTTGGACCAAGAACCTCAAATCTAAAGACCCTAGGCCTTTATCACTTATGGTTTTCCAGTTAAAAATACATTTCAAAATATCAAATACAAAAGGGGAAATAATTTTCATATGGATCTCATATTCCAAATATCTAAGCAACATCTTGCGAAACAAAAAATCAGCAAAGAAAAAAAAAATTGGCGGAAGAAAAAAAAAATAAGAAGAAAACCAATAGGTCTTTCCACAAAAAGTGGAAAGACCTTATTAATAAACAGCTGCGCCATGAGCGCATGATACGCCCGTCGTCTTGTGTGAAAGTTTTATGCAATAATCATAAATAGTTCTTGAAAAAGGTTTTTGGAATTTTTGGGTCCTCAATGCTCTTCAACTTTGTATTTGTTTGGCTTTTTTACTATTTTGATCTGAGCGTCACTGATGAGTCTTATGTAGACGAAACGCGCGTCTGGCGTATAAAATTATAATCCTGGTACTTTTGATAACTATTTAAGCAATAACCATATATTGTTTTTGAGATACGGAGGGACATATGAAACCCCCCTTTTTTTTTTCTTCAAAAATCAAAAAGAATACAAACCTTTAGATTAATATAACAAAGAAGTGTGTAAAGTTTTAAGCAATAATCATAAATTGTTTTTGAGATAAAAAAAACCTGCCCCCTTTTTTTTTTTACAAAATACTAAATAACTGAGAAATAAAATTTTGAATCATCACCAAAAAGTATATAGATGTTTAGATTAATATAACAAAGTAATGTGTAAAGTTTTAAGCAATAATCATAAATCGTTGTTGAGATACGGCGCGACATGTAAAAACCCCTCCCCCTTTTTTACAAAATACTCAATAACTCAAAAATGAAATTTTGAATCATCACCAAAAAGTATACAGATCTTTAGATTAATATAACTAAGAATTGTGTAAAGTTTTAAGCAATAATCAAAAATCGGTTTTCATATACGGTGCGACATGTGAAACCCCCCCCCCCCCCCCCCCCCCCCGTTTTAGTTACAAAGTGCCGTACCTCAAAAAGTTCTAATCTTATTTTCACCAAAAAGTATACAGATCATTTGACCATCATAAGAAACAACTATAATAAGTTTCATGAAATTTGGATAAGTCGTTCTCAAATAACGGTGCGACATGTTTATGCCGGACAACACGGTTTGAAAACACCTTAACTTGAAGTTCAAAACGACAAAGTTCAAAATTTTCACAATTTGAAAATTGGTTTTATTAAACTATTAATGATTCAAACAAACTTTTCTATTTGATTGACGAGATCTCTAACAGATATGTCGTATGTTCTTCTGCAAATCATCGTGTTAAATGATCTGATATTCCTAGAAGCACTACGACTCATTTATTCATGAAACATTTGGTTTTTATAATAACCCACATTTTTTTAATAAAGTAATGTTAGCTTGCAATTTGTTAATACAGAGACTTTTTGAATAATTCCAAATCAATATATTCCTGTATATCTAGATAATTTGTTTCCGTTCAAGGAATTATTACATATACATCAAAATGTTTTTCATGGTGTACTAACTACATTTTGGTCGAAATATAAAACGTGCCGTCATGATATATTATTTACAAACTATTTTATCGACTGTAACAACTTCAAACGACAACACATACATGTCATCATTACTTGGTCCTCATCATTGATTTCAACATCAATTAATTAATAATTTATCAATTAAATTAAATATTCCAGTTTTAATTATCTTTAAAAGACATCATGTACATGGTATATATAATATATGATGAAATATATGATGAAAATTTTCATTAAGTGATAATGCAAATATATTATTTATAAACTATTTCATCAACTGTAACAACTTTAAACGACCTAACATCGATCTCGTCATTACTTGGTCCTCATCATTGATTTCAACATTTTATTAGTTCAATTAAATATTCCAATAAAGTATTATCTTTAAAATACATGGTATAATATATGCTAAAAAAATCATTCAGTGCAAAATGAGGGACGAAAGATACCAAAGGGACAGTCAAACTCATAAATCTAAAACAAACTGACAACGCCATGGCTAAAAATGAAAAAGACAAACAGAAAAACAATAGTACACATGACAAAACATAGAAAACTAAGAATAAACAACACAAACCCCACCAAAAACTAGGGGTGATCTCAGGTGCTCCGGAAGGGTAAGCAGATCTTGCTCCACATGAAGCACCCGTCGTGTTGCTTATGTGATTACAAATCCGGTAAATAGTCTAATTCGGTAGGTCACATTCATGAAAGGGAAGGAGATTGTAGTTACGACGTAAGAAACATATCCGATATCATTTGTGAAACGGTTATTCCATAACGGTCAACCAACTCGTGATGGCGTCCGTAAAATTTACGAAGGGGGTGATTTCAACTTCACCATTTGGAACTTTTGGTTTAATAGCTTCCTTGTGAGCAGTAACCCTCTATCAAGAAAATCATGATAGAAATGCAAGCACGGGAATATCGTATCAATTGGGAGATATATACCCCGTATGCAGGTGCTGCTGGAATGTTGCTACTTAGAAATGGAAAGTTCACAATTGGAAAGCTGAAATCATCTCTTTTGTCGTAAAGTTTGTTTTCAACAGACCCTCATTGTCAATTTCTAGATGTAAGTCAAGATATGAAGCCGACTTAACTGTATCTGTAGTATCCTTTATCTCCAATTCGATGGGATAGATGCGTTCCACATAGTCACCAAATTTTGAATTGTTTAGTGAAAGAACGTCATCTATATAGCGGAAAGTAGAGTTATAGGATATTGCTAACTTCTTATCTTTCTTCCTAAGAAGTTCCTGCATGAAGTCAGCCTCATAATAATAAAGAAACAAGTCGGTAAGTAGAAGGGCACAGTTTGTTCCCATTGGGATGCCGACAGTCTGTTGAAAAACACGTCCTCCGAACGTTACAAATATGTTGTCAATCAAGAAATCAAGCATCTTGATAATATCGGTTTCAGAGAATTTTTTGTTTGAAGATAGGTGTACTATAAAGAGCTAGTGTGTAAAAAAGTATAAAAGACTAGTGACTACATATACCATTAAGTATTATAGATATAATAAAAAGTAAAATCACAAAAATACTGAACATGCTGAACTCAGAGGAAAATCAATTCGGAAAGTCCATAATCACATGGCAGAATCAAATAACAAAACGCATAAAAAACGAATGGACAAGAACTGTCATATTCCTGACTTGGTACAGGCATTTTCAAATGTAGCAAATGGTGGATTGAACCTGGTTTTATAGCTAGCTAAACCTCTCACTTGTATGACAGTCGTATCACATTCCATTATATTGTCACCGATGCTTGAACAAAACAAACAGACACAATAGTTAAAAATGTCAAAAATAGGGGTACAGCAGTCAACATTGTGTTATCATATTAATCCCTATAAAAACAACAAATGTAACGAAGAAGCACACATCAAATTAACATCCTCATTTTGATTATATTATACGATTTTATTTGTCTATGTAAAATGCACCCATCAAGGAAGGAGGGTTTTGAGTACAACGTGAGTGTAAAATTGCGCGTTTGAAATTCGCTCAGGTAGACATGAAATAATTTTGTCGTTCAAAGTATGACCGGATGCATAAATACAGTCACGCAAAATAGATATAACAAAAACTGACTAAATATATTCAATAAATTCACCTATAATCAAACATAACTTTTTGGATTATTACAGTATAAACATAAAAATAAAAATAATTAAATTCAGACAGGCATCTTTAATCTTTTTTACATTTTTTTTTCAAATAAACTTGGAATTTCATCAAACTATGCAGCTATCTTAGATAAATATTAAGCTTACTCAATCTCCGGTCATTATGTAGTTTGGTGTATTGCTATCAAATTTAAGAATTAAATTAATCTAGGTAAAAAAGGCTAGAATTTGGAATTTCGGACAAATAAAAGCAACAGTAGTATACCGCTGTTCAAAACTCATAAATCAATGGACAAAAAACAAAATCGGGGTAACAAACTAAAACTGAGGGAAAAATCCTATGAAAATAACAAATATAACATCAAAATCAAATACATGAATTTGGGATAGATAAGTACCGTGACACGTGTTATAGTAATGTGAATTCACACTAAACAAAGAGAGTAAAACAAACGACACAACGGAAACATAACGTTAAAAATCTAACACACACATTAGACCATTTTTGGTCAAAATAGAGATAGTATAATTTAAATTTTAAATAACTTTTTCAAATCAACTTGGATTTATGCAGCTGTCTTAGATACATATGAAACTTACTTAATCTCCGGTCATTGTGTAGTTTGGTGTATCGCTGTCAAATTTAAGAATAAAATTAATCTAGGTAAAAATGCTAGGATTTGCTATTTCGGACAAAATAGAGATAGTACACTTTAATTTTTTAAATAGTTTTTTCAAATCAACTTGGATTTTCATCAAACTAAGCAGCTATCTTAGATATACTAAGCTTACTGAATCCCCGGTCATTATTTAGTTTGGTGTATTGCTATCAAATTTAAGATTTAAATTAAACTACGTAAAAAAGCTAGGATTTGCAAATATGGACAAAATTCAGATAGTACACTTTAAATTTTTTAATAATTTTTTCAAATCAACTTGGATTTTCATCAAACTATACAGCTAATTTAGTGATATATTAATCTTATCGAATCACATTGTTATAAGTTTGATGTATTGCTTTCAAATTTAAAAATCAAATTAATCTAGGTAAAAAGAACTAGAATTTGTAGTTTGGACTATATTCAGATAGAAAATGTTTTTTTTAATATTTTTTTTTAAATCAACTTGGATTTTCATCAAACTATACAGCTTAGTAACCTTGGTGATGCATTAATTTTATTTTATTTAATCATTATCCTATCAGGTCATAGTTCTTTCGTACTGGACTATTGTTTGTAATGGTTTATGGTCAGGGTTACGGGTTTATATTTTAAAAACCGGTGCTTTGTTACGTTTTGTGCGGCTGAACTGTCAAGTCTATACTACAGGCCTAATGTGCTCTTGACCAAAAGACACGGGGAAAATCTAAGATAAATCTCATTACAGATCCAATATCGAGGTATAAATAAAAAGCACACCTCCTTCCTATGGCCTAAATTTAAATCTAAAATATCCCAAATGGCAGGACGGGTAATCGGACTACGTGCATATGAAAGGTAAGCTATAACGTTTTATCGACAAAAAGGTTGGTTCAGGTGGGAAAAACAAAAGAAGATCTACATCTCATAGAATACAAATCGGGGCCTGAGGTTACCAACCCCTTACCATCACTTATTTTAAAAGTTTCCTTGTACAACATTTTGATCCTTATATGATGAAAATTAAACACACTGACATCGGGTCTCCTGGACCAAACAATGCAGGTGGAAGGACTACGTAAGTTATACACTATACGTTAAATATTGGGATTTGGTATAGCTGAATCCGTATCAATTCTTTTTAAATCCATCCGTCAATGCTTTTATTTCCCCTTTTAAAAAATCAAACCTATGTCGGTTTTTTTTACTCAAAATGCAGAGTTTATGACTACTCTTAGAACGGTCTACACCACATTTTCAATCTTGGTATCTGACATTACTTCTCTCTGTGTTTAAATGATTTATAATTGATATGGTCCTCATTACAAATCAACTATTATAACAGTTATTTTAAATTTTTCGAAAGACGTCATAAACAGCCAGAGAAAAACATGACCTTGTGCAATGCCAAGATACAGGTATCGACAGAGTGTATATCCATGAAAGTGTATATGTATATAACAATTATATTCAGTTAGCTTTTAATTTACTGATAACAAATATAAACAAAATCTATCTTAATACCATTACAAACACTATTCAATGATCGAATCACAGTGTTCAATTGAAAACCTTTTAGAATTAGAATCAATAAGTTTACCAGGATCATTTCTAAATTTCTGGGCTCAGAAGACACCATTACCATAAAAATGAGAATGTGTTATCCCGTTTGAAATAAGTTTTCTACAGGTAAATCCAAACTCCAAAAGTAAATTTATATCTATGGAAGAATTTAGTAAATACTTACAGCAGATTCCATTTAGTGTAGAGCCAAAGGTAACATATTTGGTTAGCTTGCCTGTTAGCTGAACCATGAAGTCATGGTTAGCTTAGGTAAACTACCCTACTTTAAGAATAGACTAGTCCAATAGAAAACCATTCGATCTGTCTGTTGGGCTATGCTATTTCGAAAGAAGGGTAGTATACCTGACCTGATAATGAATTCACGGTTCAGCTAACAAGCAAGCTAACCAAAGATACTACCTTTGGCTACATACTCAATGAAATCTGCTGTAATAATTTACCAGTAATACATAGATAACATTCGTTAACATGTAAAACGTCACAACAAACATGGGCATAGCGAATAAGCTGTCACATATACACTTTAAGATTGTACCAGAAGAACCTCACCATCTAACAAGGGAAAATAAACAATACCGAACGAATAATTGTCACTTTTGTCGTATTTTTTAGTGTGGAGTTTCCCGTGTATAACCGAAATATATTAATCTAGGAAAGGACAATTAGTATCGTTTAACCTGGTTTGATTTATTTTCATTTTGGTAGTATATTAAGATAATTCTTCATTAAACGAAAAAATATCATCAACATAACGGTAAGTTATTGAAAAGAAATTGAGAGAAAAATGTTGGGGTCGGACACTCTACCCCACCCTTACGGAAATGTTAATAAAAAATGTTTTACGGCAATACTTTTTTCGCCACTAGGTGCAATGGGAAGCTGAATACCCAAGGTCTACTTGAGAAAAAATTCAGGGTGTGGTTCGGCTTAGTTTTTTTTAAAATTTGGTCCAAAGTTGAAGTCGGACACCCTACCCCACCCTTACGGAAATGTTAACAAAAAATGTTCTACGGCAATACTTTTTTCGCCACTAGGTGCAATGGGAAGCTGAATACCCAAGGTCTACTTGAGAAAAAATCCAGGGTGTGGTTCGGCTTAGTTTTTTTTTTTTTTAAAATTTGGTCCAAAGTTGGTGTCGGACACCCTACCCCACCCTTACGGAAATGTTAATAAAAAATGTTCTACGGCAATACTTTTTTCGCCACTAGATGCAATGGGAAGCTGAATACCCAAGGTCTACTTGAGAAAAAATCAAGGTTGTGGTTCGGCTTAGTTTTTTTTTTAAATTTGGTCCAAAGTTGGGGTCGGACACCCTACCCAACCCTTACGGAAATGTTAATAAAAAACGTTCTACGGCAATACTTTTTTCGCAACTAGGTGCAATGGGAAGCTGAATACCCAAGGTCTACTTGAGAAAAAATCCAGGGTGTGGTTCGGCTTAGTTTTTTTTAAAGATTTGGTCCAAAGTTGGGGTCGGACTACCCAACCCTTACGGAAATGTTAATAAAAAATGTTCTACGGCAATACTTTTTTCGCCACTAGGTGCAATGGGAAGCTGAATACCCAAGGTCTACTTAAGAAAAAATCCAGGGTGTGGTTCGGCTTAGTTTTTTTTAAAAATTTGGTCCAAAGTTGAAGTCGAACACCCTACCCCACCCTTACGGAAATGTTAACAAAAAATGTTTTACGGCAATACTTTTTTTCGCCACTAGGTGCAATGGGAAGCTGAATACCCAAGGTCTACTTGAGAAAAAATTCAGGGTGTGGTTCGGCTTAGTTTTTTTTAAAATTTGGTCCAAAGTTGAAGTCGGACACCCTACCCCACCCTTACGGAAATGTTAACAAAAAATGTTCTACGGCAATACTTTTTTCGCCACTAGGTGCAATGGGAAGCTGAATACCCAAGGTCTACTTGAGAAAAAATCCAGGGTGTGGTTCGGCTTAGTTTTTTTTAAAGATTTGGTCCAAAGTTGGGGTCGGACTACCCAACCCTTACGGAAATGTTAATAAAAAATGTTCTACGGCAATACTTTTTTCGCCACTAGGTGCAATGGGAAGCTGAATACCCAAGGTCTACTTGAGAAAAAATCCAGGGTGTGGTTCGGCTTAGTTTTTTTAAAGATTTGGTTCAAAGTTGGGGTCGGACTACCCAACCCTTACGGAAATGTTAATAAAAAATGTTCTACGGCAATACTTTTTTCGCCACTAGGTGCAATGGGAAGCTGAATACCCAAGGTCTACTTAAGAAAAAATCCAGGGTGTGGTTCGGCTTAGTTTTTTTTGTTAATTTGGTCCAAAGTTGGGGTCGGACACCCTGCCCCACCTTACGGAAATGTTAATAAAAAATGTTCTACGGCAATACTTTTTTCGTCACTATGTGCAATGGGAAGCTGAATACCCAAGGTCTACTTGAGAAAAAATCCAGGGTGTGGTTCGGCTTAGTTTTTTTTTTTTTTTTAATTTGGTCCAAAGTTGGGGTTCAGAATTCTAAGTTGGGGTATAGCATATAGTTTTGTTTTTGAATAGAGAATAAATAATTTTCTTGCCCACCATACTTTGTGTACAAAAAAATAAAGCTTTCGGCTAATCAAAAGTAAGCGGTAACCTCTGCTATAGAAAAAGAAATTTCGTTGAAACAGATTTGTCTGAGTAAATAAATATTAAAGCACGAGCGCAACTTTCTATTCTTGTAATGCAGAACAATTGTAACTTGATAGGAACTATTTGACAGGATGCCGAGAATATGGAAAGCTATTTAGCGCAATAACACAAAAAAAAATCTGATGACAGAATCTGACAAGCAATTGTACAAGCATTTCAATAATTTTATAACTATTTTCAATTGTAAATACACTCAAAGCTGTTGACTATTTAAAGTAAAAACGTGCAGCAGCCTGTTTGGTATAAATGACAGCGATTATTATTGTCTTTAAATTATTGAACAGGACTAGAATTTTCTTTTAAATTCATTGAAAAGTGACTTCGATTGCTTAATATAATTGTGTATAAAAAATTGATAATATAGTGTTTATATATTAATAAAAACATTTTGAGTACGTTTGATTCTTATGCAACTTTTGGGTTCATAGACATTTTCGAAAAATGGCTGCTAGCGTAGTGGCTGCTGGCGAGTGGCTGCTAGCTTGAGCCTGGTGTTATAATTGGCTTAACACTTTACACAGTTGTTATTGTGATATTAAGGTCTGCAGACTTTTGGATTTTATTATTTCACATGTCGCAATGCGTCTTGAGAATGCATTATTTTATTAACTTCCCACTTTACACAGTTGTATGTTGTCATAGTCGGTCTGTATATTGCCCGAATCCGGGTCATTCACGTACGGTAGGACATTTACCAGCTGAACCATATGAGTATCAATACCAAATAGGTATTTTATACATGTATCAGAATTTCTTAAAAATATCTTCAAAAATGTAAAATTTAGATTCCACAAAAACGATGATAGATTTCAATAGTTGAAATTGAAATAGCTGAAGAAATTGAAGAAATTAGATTTTAAAGGATCAAATATTTGTATATGTGCGTTTAAAAAAAAACTATTACAGTATTGTTGTATAACCGTTGTCCGTCCGTCCGTCGTCCACACTTCGGACATTATAACTCAAAAAACATTTTTTAACTTTAAAACATCCGTGCAACCTTAATTGCATTATAGTTTGCCTGATAGGAGCCGGCATGGTGACGTCACGTTAGTCCTACAACTATTATTCCGACATCCAATCATTCCGACAGCCATTACTCCGACAGCTCATTATTCCGACAGCTCATTTTACCGACAATGCATCTGCCATAACTTTATGGATTAAGTTTCTCTAAAATAACCAACTCCATTCTCCATTTTTTTTGTATTTGTTCGTTTTTATTCCCATTATTCGCCTCATGTTGGATATTTGATGGATATTTGTCTCAGTTTCTTGGAGATACACTTTCTTATTAATTGACCCCATAAGGATTAATACCCTTTGAGGTCATTTTTTGGCAATTTTTTGTACACTTTTGTAATCTTTTACAAAATTCTTATCCTTAGAAACTTCAGGTCCAAATTGAAACAAACTTAGCCTGAACCATCCTCAGGGAATGTTGTTTAGCAAAATTTATCTGAAAACCTCGCCCATCAACCAAGATGGCCGCCATGGCTAAAAAACAGTTAAGCTTATATCTCTGAAACTTAATAATCAAGATCTATCGACCGTTGAAATTTTCACACGCATCGGATAACCTGCTGTTTCATTATTTCCCTGAATTGGTAATTTTTAGGACATTTGGCAGTTTTATTCTTTATATTCTTGCCTATATAGTTCTTGAGTGTCCTTTGTTTAATATGCACTGCAGCACATAGATCAAGGTGAGCGACACAAAAGCCTCATGTTTTGTTTTGTCATCTCTTCTTTTCATATGTTCAGTAGATCCAATTGTAATTAACACTTCTTGTCATCTTTACAAAAACTTTGTATTACTGTAAACCAACTTATTTTCGCGGATACTTTATTTCGCGTTCTATCCTTTCTTGGCCACTTCGCGGCTATTTTATTTCGCGCTTTTCTTATTTACTTGAAGGAAAGATCTAAGTTTTAAATGTTCGCGACGATTTATATTCGCGTTATTTTTCTACTCGCGAAAGTCGCGAAAATAAATAGCTCGCGAAAATAAGTTGGTTTACAGTACCTTTGATTATGACTTAAGAGCTACCTTAGTCTTATAAACAATTGCTGGAAATTTTGTCGGATGAATTCGAGTCAACATCAATGTGTTGACTTTTGAAGAGGGTTAATTACTTGGGGAGTATGAAATCTGCAACAAAATACAGATGGATAGTTTTAGATACGAGTCCGATAAAGTGATGCTTGGTCTAAAGTCAGTACTGTAAAAAAACATCTTTATCTGATTCGCATCTTTTTCGCTTTACCGTGAAGATCTCTACCTGGATTCGCACCTATAGTGAAGAAGAACTGATTAATATGACGTTAAACGGTTGTTTGCTTCTTCTTTTTTTCGATCATGATTCATTCGGGGGTGGGGATAGGTAGTATTTGTATTATCGTGTAATGGACATATTGAGTTAATAGACTTTGAAGCTAGGATTGAAAAACACCGTAGGAGTGTATGTTAGGACGGTGATGAGAGGGACATTAGGAACCAGAGACTTACAGGGGTAGATTCCAAAACGGCAAAAGCACAAAGATATGACGAAAAGCAACCCCCACTATAGATTATGTTATGGACAACAAAATAGATATAAACTAATTATATAAGGTGGAGTAGTTAACATAAAGACACTCATACAATTTTCATATCACAACTAAAACATATATCAATTATTAAAATATGTATGTTATAACATTTGATAAAAATGATTTCCCAAGTCTGAATTCCGAATTCTGAATTCCGCATTCTGAATTCTGAATTCCGAATTCTGAATGCTGAATGCCGAATTCTGAATGCTGAATTCTGAATTATAGATGAAGGCTCATCTCGGCTTTCGTAATTTTGATCGATTGATACACATATTAAATTTACACCGTATCAACGGTTCATTTTTACTTTGAATACAATTTATTCCTACATTTTGTCTTGGACAAAATGATTTCTTTCAGCTCTTACCAGCCCCCTGTGAGGAAAGGGTATCTTCATATGGGAAGGTATATACAGAGCTACAACTTATATGAGTAATGAGTATTTCATAATGTCAAATATTGAAACGGTATTGTCTTGTTTAATTCTCGTGTACCTTCCCAAGGTTCAATGATAAACGAGGAGTCTTGGAATATATGGATTATTTTATGTTGTTTAAAAAAAATTATTTAAGAGGATTTAGTTTATATAATTACAATTAATAACTAGAAAATAAATAGTCAAGTTTGCTTGTTATCTTATCTGGTGAGTAAGATGTAGCAAATGCATCCCTTTGACTCGGAGTAGCTAACCTATTTTTACCCCCAGTGACGTCATATTCCTGTCGGGTTCTAGTTCACAGTCAGTGTAATGACGGGGGATAGAAAATGATAGGAACTATAAGCAATGCTATTTAAACGGAGAAGGAATAAATAGTGATAAAAGTATTCATACCTCTGAAAAAGGAAAGGATGAACAAGCACAAGTGACTACCGTCACACTATCAATAAGGTGTATATTCCAAGGGTAGTATATCACTAGGTAGAAATGTATTAAAGGACAAAAACAAGACCATCCTTTAGAAGCCGAGCAACTCAAAAGCATGAAAAACTGAGGAACAAGAACTTTGCCAGGAAACCATTTAATGGGAGATTTCACACAAGAAAAAATAATATCGTTTACAGATGTATCATGCTTGAGGAACCCAGGACCTTAATTGCTGAGCAATAGCATTATCAACCTGCAGTGCGACATCATAGACTTTTGAAACTAGTATTAGCAATTATCACTGAGCAAGTACACATTTGGTTAAGCGGCCAGCGGCACGCCTCCAGGTGCGGGTGTTTTCTCTCTGGGTTGCATTCCAATTGATGGATTTCGGCTGTTTCTGCTCTTTGGTCGGGTTTTTGTCTCTTTGACACATTCCCCATTTCCTTTCTGACTAAGAAAATAAGAAAAGAAAAGAAAATAAAGAGCATCTTAAAAGTAGGTCTGTGTGTAAGATTTTCATGGACATTCAGTAAAGAAATAATTTGGCAGAGAAGCTGGAAATTATCTGAGAGAGGCGAGGACGACACGAAAAGATACAAAGTACGGAAAACTCAATTCTGTATTGTTATTTCCCTTCAAAATGCAATTAGGCATATTCGCCACCTTTCAAAACTAAACTTCTACAAGAAACGAGTAGGTTGCCAACGTGGAGCACTGAAATACCTCACAACTTTTTCTCCGCATGTACTGGATATGAGAACATATAATAAATATGATATCATAAGCGGTCAGATCTGAAACCTGAATTTAGCTACCATAACTACCAAACTGGAATACGAGATCATTGATAAGTCGCAAAAGCGAAACAGCTAACACTTGGTAACAGATTTAAACAAATTTTTTTCTGAAACTGCCATCATCAAGATGCTTGGTTTCTTGATTGACAACATATTTGTTACTTTTGGAGGATTTGTTTTTCAACAGACTGTCGGAATTTCAATGGGAACCAATTGTGCCCTTCGTCTTGCCTACTTGTTTCTTTATTATTATGAGGCTGACTTCATACAGGAACTTCTAAGGAAGAAAGATAAGAAGTTAGTAATCTTTTAACTTTACGTTCCGCTATATAGATGATGTTTTCTCACTAAATAGTACAACATTGGGTGACTATGTTGAACGAATCTATTCCATCAAACTGGAGATAAAGGATACTACAGATAAAGTTAAGTCTGCCTGATATCTTGACTTAAATCTAGAAATTGACAATGAGGGTCGGTTGAAAACAAAACTTTACGACCAAAGTGATGATTTCACCGACCAAATTGTGAACTTTCCATTTCTATGTAACAACATTTCAACAGCACCTGCACACGGAGTAAATATATCCCAATTGATACGATATTCCCAGGCTTGTATTTCCTATCATGATTTCCTTGATTGATGATTACTGCTCACAAGGAAGCTATTATACCAAGAGTTCTAAACGGTGAAGTTGAAATCATCCCTTGGTATATTTTACGGACGCCATCAGGAGTTGGTTGACCGTAACGGAATAACCGTTTCACAGATGATATCGGATATGTTCATTATGTCGTAACTACAAAACCATTCCCTTTTCATGAATGTGACCTACCGAATAAGACTCTTTACCTGATTTGTAATAACATAAGCAACACGACGGGTGCCACATATGGAGCAGTATCTGCTTACTCTAGCGGAGCACCTGAGATCACTCCCAGTGTTTTGTGAGGTTCGTATTGCTTAGTCTTTAGTTTTCTAGTTTGTGTCTTCTGTATTATTATTTGTCTGTTTGTCTTTTTATTGTAGCCATGGCGTTGTCAATTTATTGTCGATCTATGAGTTTGACTGTCCCTCCTGTATCTTTCGTCCCTCTTTTGCGAATTGGGTATTTGGGTATCACCAGCCCAGTAGCCAGTACTCCGGTACTGGCATGAAAATACGGATTTTTTGTGTTATTAAATTTTCTGATACAAAATGTTAAAAAATATTATAAATTAAGGAATGTATCTCCCTCGTGCAAAGCTCTGATTCCTTTCACGGATTTGGCTATACTTTTTTGGAACTTTTGGATTATAGCTCTACATCTTTTATATAAGCTTTGGATTTTACATATTTTGGCCACGAGCATCACTGAAGAGACATTATTTGTCGAAATGCGCATCTGGTGCAGAAAAATTGGTACCATTAATGTTATTGTATCGACGGAACAAGCAGATTTGATTTTACAGATCCTTAATTCCTATCACATTATTATCATTTTGACTTAGTTCAAAAAGTCTTTCAATTTGAATAAACCCTTATTTTTGAAATGTTTATAATAGGGTCAAAATCGCGAATTTAACTTGGATTTCAGGGAAAACGCACTTGTTGGTCCTCTTTTATCTCAATACTATTTGATTCAGTTGAAAACGATCTACCAAATTTGTAAACAAAATTCTATCGCGGGTCCTTATTTTAGTGAGCCACCTAATTGTGGAAAAGTGTAGTGTTTTTTTTATATATATTTCTCGTTTAGCAGTGTGGCTACTCAAAGAACAAACGTATCGTCTTTAACAATGGTAAATCATCGCACATTGCCTGTTAGACGGGATTCTTTTCTCGGAGTCAAAAGTGAATACATATGTCTAAGCTTTGAAAATATTTAAAAAAGAAAAACGATCTCTTTTAATTTAAAAATGAAAGAAACATATTTAAGAATTTTTCTCGGAGTTTAGTATTAATGTAATTTTACTTTTTAAGACGTTTAATTGATTATATGTGTACTTTTCATCACATATTGAAACAGATATACGCCATATGACACAGCTCGAGTGTAACATTTGCGAAAATATGCAAAATAAAATGTAGTTGTTAATGAATGAATAGAAATAATACAGAAGAAAACATTTTAAAGTTGTGTGTGTGATCATTTTGTCAATATTATTGGACTAAGTTATTGCATTAAAGTTATATTCACACGATTTTACTATTACTTTGGAAGGTAGAGGTATGTGAACATGATGTGTTACGCTTATTGTTTTATTTAATTAAACGAATATTCCGGAGGTATCAATATCTATAAAAAAAAAATAGAATTTATTGCTAATATGTTAAGTCATTTTATTTTCATCATTTAAAACTGCAAATAATTTTAAATTGGTCACGAATCAGACATCTAATGAAACGTTTGTATTTGCCCTAATACCAACATTTGCAAATGGGAATCATTTTTTTTTCATTTAAGAAAACACATCGATTGTTGTATATATCTGGCAATAAATAATTTAACATTTCTTAAAAGGAGTTATACACATACTTTAAGGAATACATAAGGTATCTAAAGTAAATATTGTTTTCGATATCGAAAGTGGAATACATGTAAAGAAGTGATCTCTGGTTCAATATTCCAATGAATACTGTAGATTCATTATTATTCTATTATTCGTCGGATACCAATTTTTGTTGGTTTCGTGGTACCTGTGAACCACGAAATCCAATGTACAACGAAATACTTATTGTCTTTATACTTGTATGTAGACTTATGCAAAACCACGAAAATGAAAGATATTCTCAATCCACGAAAAGTGGTACCCACGAAAAAAAATGTAAGGTATTTTCAATCCACGAAAAGTGGTACCCACGAAAATGAAAGGTATCCTCAATCCACGAAAAGGGGTACCCACGAAAATGAAGGGTATTCTCAATCCACGAAAAGTGGTACCCACAAAAATGAAAGGTATTCTCAATCCACGAAAAGTGGTACCCACGAAAAAGAATGAATCTACAGTACTGCTTGTATTTGCCATTTAAAATCTCCAATTATTATTGTTACATGTTACATTATTTAATATTACATTATTCATGTTATTTGCTTTATCAAAGATGACGAATAAATATTATTGTTGAAGATGTTATACTCTTCCTGAACAACTGTGATCACCACTGGTTTTAGGAAAACACATAAATGTTCGACACTTCAATCAAGTGTATTGGGACTGTTGTTTGCCTGCATTTTTAACGCTTAAATGTAAATCACATTTCTACAAACCATTCTGTAGGTATTCTTTCAAGTTAACTTATATTGGAAAGTCAAATTAGTTATGAGATATTTGCACCATTAGAAACCCACAGGACCACAATATAACATACAAAGCATTGGAATGTGAAATACAAACCATTTAACATATTTTGTCAATTAAGGAATAACAGTACTGTAGTTGAAGAGTTGCCACCGTCAATGTGTAGATTTGACGGTCGCAAATGCAGTTTTACTGGCGACGCGTAGCGGAGACAGTAAAACGGAGATTTGCGACGGTCAAATCAAAATTGACGGTGGCAACTCTTCAACTACAGTACTGTTATTCCGATTCTAATGCATTTCAAAAAGAAAAAAATACGATAAAACTTGAAAAAAGTCCAAATTTGACAAATAGAATAACATCCGCGAAACTTCATGAATGATTTTGGCACAAAGACGTCATGGCTAAACGTGACGTCATATAAATGAAAACGTACAAATTGGAGGTTATTACGTTACCTGTACGCTTCAAATTCGGATAAAATTACATTAAAACGGCGAATTCGAGGTAGGTGTTGTTTTATTTTCGATTACATAGTAGTAATCGAACATTTTTTGATTCAATCAATTCAAAACGGCGGGTCCCTCCATAGTTACGCCTGGTCAACTGTGGATTTGACGGCAACTTTTAGCCAATGAAAAAAATTGTTACATCCAAATTGCATTAGAATGAATATTTGAAGGTATCCTTTTTACCCAAATTATAGAAAATACAAAACTTAAAACATTGTACAACCAACGCAAGCAGAATCATCTTGATTTAGAGTTATTTCTCGCTATTTGATTAGCTGATATTGTCCTAACGAATTTCGGTGTAATTTTGTATCAAATAGTTATCTTCCTTAATCATGTTAATATATTGACTTAAATTAAATGTCTAAGTATATTTGGTTGATATTGTCCTAATAATTAAATTTGAATATAAAAAGTGTTGCTATAGCAGAATCAAGATAGATTCGTTACACAATGTGCAATTGTTCTAATACGGACTTTATCGAATCAATAAAATGTATATCGAGTTTTGCTTCGCCTCATCCGAAATGAATTGTTTTATTACACTATAAAATCAATCATTAAAAAAAAATGAAGACCAAAACATGTATTCAGAAGAACTTGTTTCTTATATTTATCCGTTTACGGATGTACTAAGTTGAGGCTTTTAAATTTGTGTCAGATGTTCGGACACCTTTGGTTTTTCCCCTACAATACGAGGTAATATATTTTGCCCCAAAACACCCATTTATCTGTTCATTTAAGGCAGACAGGATGTCTTCCTGTATCTTTGATATTGAAAAACTAGAAAACAATCGGTCTAGATCTTTACTGAAATGTGCAAATTTTGAGTAGTAGGTAATTCTTGTGTAAGAATTGTAATTTTAATATAGAAAAGGACATGTTTTATCATATTTATGGTTGTATTTTATGTACTTTGCTACATAAGGGGCGGCAACTCAAATATAATTGCAGATTAAAGTTACTTTTGCAATATAATGTGTTAGGAATTTACCTATTTAAGAGACCTCAATTTTCTTTTTCTTATTTGAATGCATTATATTAGAGCTATCTCCTCATATTTATCTCAAAATTCATGGTGTAGAGACCCCAATAGTACATATACAAATATAAGGGAAGAGTCAGGGTAAGTTTTGTCCAGCAGAAAAAGAATGAATTCTATGACCTATCAATATGTTTGCCTTATTCTATTCCTGAACTAATGTTCTTTCGACCTATTGTAACAATTCTAAACTCTTGTGTGTTTTAATTTCACCCAAAGACACCCTTAAGTAATTTGAAATTGTTATTTTCTGATTCTGACCGTATTGTTTCAAAGTTTATCATACTATTTAACATGTTTAACATTACTTTTTTAAAATCAAAATTCGTATTAAAAACCTTTATAATTTATTTTTTAGATTTCATTTCAGTTACAGTTATTGTAGAGATCAATGAAGAGAATAAAAGTCTTTGCTCTAGTCCTGATTTTGTACTGCGCTCTTTCTTGTTTTACATACATGAAAATGTTTGATAGTAACACATTTCAGCTGTATCGTCTTTCCAGGTAATTCAGCGTACTATTGTTATTTTTTAAAAGATAATTTTTCTTTTATTAAGTATGCCACATTACCACAGCACAATATAACACAATGACGGGTCAATATATCACTGGTCATATTTGCCAAAGCTCAAAAAAAAAAATTATAATGCCGTTCTTTGGTCGTAAAGTCCCTGAGTTTATCAAATCTATTTGATGTCTACTGATTGATATCTCAATCTTGTAACACATTATTTGCATATTTTTTTTTATATAAAAAAGACAATGTGGTATGATTACCAATAAGACAAATCTCCACAAGAGACCAAAATGGCACAGAAATTAAAAACTAGGTCACCGTGCGGCCTTCAACAATGAGTTTTCAACTTTGTACTTGTTTTTCTTTACAACTATTTTGATCTGAGCGTCACTGATGAGTCTTATGTAAACGGAACACGCGTCTGGCGTATCAAATTATAATCCTGGTACCTCTGATAACTATTTTAGTTTGTATTGGTTTTGAATTTGCTAATAGTAACTTTGAGCACTCTCTGATCAGTGTTTGTGACTAAAGTTACTTGCTGTAATGTTTTTTGTGTGCTTTTATCGATTCAAATAATTTAGCTTATTTCGATTGTTTTGTATAGTTTGTTCGTATATTGAGCTGTTATATCAGTGTTTCAGGTTAATAGAGTAGTTGGGTGACCTAAAACATGTATAACCCCGTCACAAATTTAAAATTATGCCAATCCCAAGTCTGAATTTCAGCGGTAGAAGTTTGTTTCTGTATATCATACTCGTTTCGATTATTAAGTACACAAATCAGGGCTTAGGTTTTCTAATTGTTTAACATTTTTCAAGTTTAGCCTTGTAAAGGCTTTTTTTTGCGGTTAGCAGAACTGATACAAGCAAATATACAATTTAGGGAACCGTTTTGTGCGTTATACAGCCAGATAAGCTTTATTTTTGTGCTTCAGATTCGTGTAAAATATCAGATGCAAGCAAAATAAACATGTTAAAGGGTAATTTTGTCGATTATTATTGTTTAATCTTGCATTTGACTTGATTTGACTTTCCTTGGTAAGTTACTTAACAATTAATGGTTCATAGGATAACATCAAATTCACAGACCAGTGTTGCGACTCAATTGAATGCCTCTTTTCTTATTATTAATGCTAATGAAGAGTACCATAATTCTTTACAGTGGATTGTTGAAACATAAATTTCCAAATGTGATGGTGTCTAATACTAAGTTATATACTCCTGTGGTTCGTGTTGCTTATTCTTTAGTTTATTTATGTTGTGTCATGTGTACTATTGTTTGTCTGTTTGGATTTTTTATTATAACCATGGCGTTGTCAGTTTATTTTCGATTTATGAGTTTGACTGTCCCTCTTGTATCTTTTGTCCCTCTTTTATATACGAAATGCACACATAAAGTCAGTATATTTATCAAAGATTTTATAGACACCACCGTGATTTATGTATTTTACTCAGAAAGAAGAAAGAAAGGTTAAAAGTGTGAAAAATTGTAAATGAATAGTGTACTCTTAGCATGTTTAGGCCGTAGTTTTGTCTGGTTTCTTGATGTTGTGGCTACTAAGCTCCTGTCAATCGTCGATTTTTTTTAAATGAAAACATGTTCATGATGTTTAGGGCGTATTTTTGTCTAGTTTCTTGATGTGGTGGCTATTGATTTGTGGTCAATTGTCGAAATCTTTTTAATGAAAATTAACTTCTTAAAAAAAACCCTTCTATCAGAAACATTAACTTGACATTCGTGTATTCAAAGAAATGCATTAAGGTATTATTTTATTTCTATAATTACCATGTTGTAATGATGAAAGTATGTAATGCTTATTAATGGTTGATTATATAGTATATTTATAATTGAACAAGACACATGAACTAATATATACTTTTCATATTAGACAGATCTATCAACACGATTTTCCTATCCAAGGAAACACTACGTGGAGAAAGCAGCCAACAGAAATGAATTGTCATCCAAAGAAAATAGATATGTCTAAGGAAAAAAGGCCTGTGACAGCACTGCTTAGTTTTCCTGGGTCAGGGAACACCTGGACAAGGCATCTAATAGAATATACTAGTGGTAAAAACTTTCCACTCTCTCTACTATTTTGACTATTATATTTATTGCGTCTGTTTTGTTCACGAATCGTTGTAAATATAAAGGAATTTGATGAGACTGTCGTAAAAGTGAGAGCTTTAGCGCTATAAAACAAGGTTCAATCCACCATTTCTATATTTGAAAATACCTGTACTAAGTCAGGAATATGGTAGTTGTTTTCCACTTGTTTGATGTGTTTTGTCATTTGATTTTGCCATGTGATTAGGGCCTTTCCGATTGAACTTTCATCGGAGTTCAGTATTTTTGTGATTTTACTTTTTTCTAAAATGTCAAAAAAGTAAAACAACAAAAATAGCATGTAAAATTCAAAAAGGAAAGTCCCTTAACTGAAATCAAAACATCAAACTCATCATAGGAATGGAAACCAACTGCTATATAACATGGTACACGAATTTCCTTATATATATATATATCTTGGAAATAGTCGATTAAACCTATGACATAGCTAGCTAAACATATCATTTGTATGACAGTCGCATAGAATTTCACTAAATTAACAAATATGTGTGGGAAAAAACCCCAATCAGATTCAATGGGTAAAAATGTAAAAAATAGGGGTTCAACAGTCAATATTGTGGTACAATCTTAATCGTATAAAAAGAAACAACAATGTGAACAAAGAAATATAAATGGCATGTAGACACCTTTTCAACAAAGTATATGAGTAAAACTGAAATACAAGAATACAAAACATTAGCATTTCACAGTGCAAAATAGCACAGTTGAAGCCTTTAACACGTTTAATATCGAACAATATACATTTACAGTTCTAGCAGGCCAATTATGCGACTTTATTATGACAGTTAAAGGTTTAAATAATGATTATGAAGGAGCTATAACACTCATTACATTGAATTGGCGGGCATTTATTTGTCTTTTATAATATGGTAAACGAGTTTGTAAAAAACAAACTTTGTTTTTAAAAATAAATCAGCGAAATAAAAGTCGTTAGGTGATACATTGAACAGATTGAACTAAATACGACCATTGGTGCTTTCCAAAATATGAATTGTACATTTTATACTTTTTAGGTATAGCCACCGGGTCTGTTTACTGTGATCCTACCCTTAAACCAGTTTTCATTGGTGAATGCCAAGTCCGAGATGTCATTGTGATAAAATCACACGAAAGAGAAAACGACTGGGTCAAGTTTGAAAAAGCTATAGTTTTAATTCGAAGTCCTTACAGATCTATAATTTCATTTTTCAATTATAATAACGCAAGAAACAGGCATAAAGGAATTGCTCCAAAGGCTGTCTTTGATAGTAAGTATTCTAGTTGCATATTAATAGAGCTATAATTGATTTTCGATGCTGATTTAGTTAACATATGAAAGTTTAATAAGCGAAAAGTAAAAGGACGAAAATAGTATACCATATTAATCATAAAGACGATGAAATACAGACAACACACAAAAAACTACAAAGACGAACTAATTATCGAACCATTTATCTCACTGTCATGAATTAAAGTATAATCGATCTATTAACAAATTATGAAAAAAAAAACTATGTTTGCATAATAACAGAAATGTTGTCACATGCTATCAGCCGTTTGTTTTTTTCTTTTCGTGACTTAAATTTTGACCACTTTATAAATTTCAGAAAAAACACTTAACTTCGAGGTAAATGAAAAAAGGGGGGAAAACTGAAAAACTGACAAAACCAAACGTTATAAATCAACGGAACCAGTGAACAACAATTTTTTTATATAATAAAACCTCGTACAGTCATTTTTCGAATAAAAATGGCTGGTTAAACCTGGTTTAAAGATGTACGTAGGTCAGGTTAAGAATTTGTTGTCAGACTGATCAGACTCCTTGTTGTTTTCCTATGATACAGGGAAATTATTTTACCCCATAACACCCATTTTCAATATCCCTTAAGAGGTCATTAACAAAAATATCAGCAGATTCTAGATTTCTTTTCTTTCCATTTGAGACCAAAATAATACCAATGTATATATAAAGCACATGTAAAGGTCCGAGTCAGCCTTTTTTTTGCCCTTTTTTAGGAATAGAATATCTCGAAAAATTGCTTATTTTGTTCCTAATCTAACGCTCGTCTTACTCCGACTATCAATTTAAAATTCTAGATTTTGTTTTTTAATTTCTTATAAGGATATTCTTAATAGCTAGCTATACCCATTGATTGTATGATAGTTATCTATATTCCGTTAAATTGGTCAAATTATAAAAAAAAAAAAATCAATATACGCAGCATACCATCCCGCGGTACCAACTATGACAGATGTGCAATTCGAAAAATAATTGTATCTTAAGTGATTATGAAGGCAAAACTATTTGCAATCGTAAAAATCGTATACTAGGGATAACAGAACTACAAGTCTTGTCAAATTTCTCAGGAATATGACAGTTGATGTCCATTCGTTTGATGTGTTTTATCATTTGATTTTGCCATTTAATTAGGAACCTTCCGTTTTGAATTTGCAAAAAAAAAACCCGACAATGCAACACACAGAGAAACGAACTATATACATCCAATTTTTTTATGGAAATATTCTTTATAAAGCACAAAGTGTCAGTATTCACCTCAGAAACTAACAAAAGCTTTAAATAGACTTATCAAGAAGGGATATAGTTACGATACTGTTGTCAGGTCACTAAAGATTGCTTATTTTGGTGTTAATATTGATTCACTTAAAGGGTCTTTGCATCGGAACTAACCACATTTATTAAAAAACCAGTTGTTGGCATGACACGGGTTATGTTCTTCTCATATATGTTATGATGGTATGATACTAAACCCCTAACGGGAAGGATTGTGCCTGATATTCATATAATGAAATCATAATCTTTCAATCAGTTTAATTGAAGTCTGGAGCTGGCATGTCAGTAAACTGCTAGTAGTCTGTTGTTATTTATGTATTATTGTCTTTTTGTTTATTTTCTTTGGTTACATCTTCTGACATCAGACTCGGACTTCTTTTGAATTGAATTTTAAATGTGCGTATTGTTATGCATTTACTTTTCTACATTGGCTAGAGGTATAGAGGGAGGGTTAAGATCTCATAAACATGTTTAACCCCGCCGCATTTTTGCGCCTGTCCCAAGTCTGGAGCCTCTGGCCTTTGTTAGTCTTGTATTTTTTAAATTTTAGTTTCTTGTGTACAATTCGGAAATTAGTATGGCGTTCATTATCACTGAACTAGTATATATTTGTTTAGGGGCTAGCTGAAGGACGCCTCCGGGTGCGGGAATGTCTCGCTACATTGAAGACCTGTTAGTGACCTTCTGCTGTTGATTTTTCTATGGTCGGGTTGTTGTCTCTTTGACAAATTCCCCATTTCCATTCTCAATTTTATAAGATAACAATTGCCTTTTTCCTGACTTGGTACAGGTCATTTTAAGAAAAAAACATGGTGGGTTGAACCTGGTTTTGCGGCTTGCAAAACCTCGCGCTTTTATGGCAAAGTTAAATATAACACTAAAACGATAACACTACCTGACAGGACTATTCATAACGGACATGGTTGATTAAACCTAATTTTATAGCTAGCGTTACCTCTAACTTGTATGACAGTCGCATAAAATTCCATTATCTTGACAAAATGTATGAACGAAACAAACAGACATAATAGGTAAAAATGTCAAAAATAGGGGAGCAGCAGTGAACATTGTGTTATTATCTTAATCACTATGCAAAAGAAGCAAATATGCAACAAAGAAGCACACAAAATCATATAAACACAGCACATTAGCAAAAGTGAAAGACAAGAATACAAAAAAAATACTATACCACAATAACACAAGGACGTGAGGTATAAGTACAGAGCCATGTCATACGAAACAAAGAAACTGCGATCTCAGGAGTTCTGTCTAAATGGTCAATATTCCACCTCATACTTATTATGAATACATGTTGTGGAAAAAACAAAATCACAATTAATTGTTTTGAAAACTGTTGTTCATAATTGTGTATTCCATACCTTAACTCATTAGTTTATTCATTCATACAAATATTACTTTATAGACTGCCATTTTTCTAATCAACAAATTAATATATTGTATCTTTTCTTCAGGGAACTTTGGAGATTTTTCAATGACATATATTCATGATTGGTTAACATACAATTTAAAATGGCTGCAGTTTAAAGGACCAACATTTGTACTTATTTATGAAGAACTTTTGCAGAACACAGTCATTGAACTGAAAAAACTGAACGATTTCCTAAATGTAACAGTTTCAGACAATACTTATTCTTGCTTACTAAAAAACATAGAAGGTGGCTACCGTCGAAGTTACAAGTCACTTAATGGGACATTTAATCCCATGCAGTATTATACAGGACATATTAATAAAACTGTCGAGAATGCAATTACGAAGGTAGAAAAAATGATTGCACATGTTACCGGTAATAATCATAACATTGAACGTTTTACTTCCGTATTCAAATGAAGCTAAGCCAAGGTATATTTTGGTTTTACTTTGAAAAAAAAAGATGAAAATATAATAAAATATTCTGTCGTACATTGTGGAAGCAATACAAACTTATTGATTCATTGGCAGTTCATTATATGCGTTTTAGTAATATATATACATGATATATGCCTTCAACTTATACATCTTTGTCTTTCTAATACTAGTATTGAGCTTCAATCGTTAACGATGAAGGCAAATCGAGAAAATCTCCTCGGAGGCATAGCATATATATAGTGTTGCTTTATTATATTGGATTTGCTGCACCTGCCATTACTGATTTAAAATCGACCTCAGACTTACCTGCATATACCATGAATGAAAAATAGGAGATGTTTCTGATTTGTTATAAATCTTGAATGTTCCAATGCTATATTGTGCATTATGTAAACATGTCCTCTCTGTCGATTCGGTTGGTGATTTTGCGCTCACAAATACAATTTCATTATAGATGATATCGATATTGTACAAGTACAGTATAGGAATCAATATTACGTGAAAGATTGTGGAAGAGTAATACACATTTATTGATTGTATTCTTCAGCAAATTCTACATGCACATTTTTTATCCGAGTTTTATATTTGCTTTTCATGGTGGTAATCAAAAATGTATTTCAAAGATGTTGGAGTTATAGTTTTCCTTTTACTTATTGCATAGTGAATACTAATAATACAAAGAACAAACCGGCTAGGACGTTGATTGGGATGCTCGCTCGTCTTAAGGATGTACTTAGGTGAGGTTTTGGAATTTGTGTCAAATGTTCAGACTCCTTGGTGTTTTTCCATACAATACAATGTAAAATATTGTGCCCCATAACAGCCATTTATTTTTTCATATAAGACTTAATAGCTCATGAAAGGTCATTTACCCAAATTTTAGAAGATTCTTAATTTTCTTTCTTTTGTTTTGAGACCTAATAATACCAATGCAAATATAAGGTAAAAGTCCGAGTCAGCCTTTTCCCGCCATATTTTAAATCTAAAATATCTCGAAAAGGAGGTCCATGACCTATCAATATTTTTAGCTTATTTTTATCCTTAATTGATGCTCTACCAGCTTATAGTTTCAATTTTAACTTCTTAATTTATTAATTTTCACCTAACCTCACCTAAGTACATCCTAAATTGTGTGTTTTTGTTCATAAATTGGGGGAAATAGAATTGTCATATTACGTCTGGTTTGAGAATATACTTGAAATAGTTTTTTCTGTGTTTATCTAAAACTTGCACAAACAAAATAACTTTCCAACTATACATACTTTCGTTTGTCTAAAAATGAGACAGAGGAAGTAATGTTCGTTGTTTCTTTCTAGTTCTGGAGGATAATTTATATTCATGGAACCCAATCAGCATTTTTTTTAAAATTTTAATGGAAAAATCATCATCACTATACATATGCATGCATGTGAAATAAAATGACCTGGCTTTTTTGATCTCTTTGTTTTTTAACAAGTGTCTGAATTAGTAAAGGATTATCTTTCTTTAGATTTGAAAACATATAGATTTTTTTTCAAAAGTCGTAGATTTCTAATACATTGTAACTATTGGCATTAATTAAGCAATATCTATGTCGAATAACTGTGCTATTATTGGATAACTTGAGATGCAAGTCATTGGTGACAAATGTTAGAATTTGATTTCCAATCCTCCAATGATGAGGAAACTAAATATAATTGCCATAAATTTGATTCTCACAATCATATCTTGGCCATAATATTTCTTCTACATTTGAAAAGCATATTTTGATGAATTAATGACAGGAACATATCTCTCACGAACATGCATTCCACCGACCTTCACGTGTTTTCTTTTATCTACTATTATGAACTCTGGTGCAACAAAATCAGAATGCAGTATTTAGATTTTAGAAATATTGAATTAATAAAAAAAAAGTGAAAAATTTAATGCAAATTATTTATTCAGATTCTTGAAATGTGCATAAAGTATAAACATAAAAATGTGCAACATATGCAAGTAAGATTCATAAAAATTCAATAAAAAAATAAAAAAAAATAGATTCTAAGATAGGAATTAGCTTGCTTTCAATGACAGAGCATCTAAGAGATAATAACTTTATGCTCTTGAGATGACCCCTTTTTGATGAAAAGGGTAGTAAAGTAGTGGTCTCAGATTTTCAATTTTTATTCCTTTGTTAGTTTGTATGATTTTTAGTTCATTGGTTAGTCGAATGTATGGTATAGATACAGTGTGTTAGTATAATCAGTGCAGTTGAAATGGTACCGTATGTTATTACCGACCAGCTTAATTGCAAATATATCGTACAGTTTGAATAAATATAAAAGATCGGAAGAATTTATTTGTTGAAGCCATATCATAGAGCACAATGCCAATGACTTGTGGTTCGATCGTAGTCAACCCCTATTGAGACCATAATGCGATCGGTAAGGTAATGGTAGAAGTGTACAGGGATCGAATGAGCAGATGTATGGTCTTATCATATGAAAAAAGAGCGCAATAAGATCGTAACTAGAATGTGTCACGATCATATCTTAGAAAGATCTTATTAGAATCATAGCAAAGTCTTGGTATGAACATGAAAACTTTGAAATTTTTTATTATTCAAGCCGACCCTACCACGATCTCACTACACATCTTATTTTTTTATTAATCGTAGTAGGATCTTCATGGTCTTGGTATAGTGTGACGGGGCTTAAAGTGTACTTATTTTATCATCATATACATAATCAGAGATACCAGTAGTAAACTTATCCCTCCCAAGCGGTCAGCTCCACTAGTATTGTCATTTGTAAGATTTTGAAGGTACACATCAGCAGCCATTTCAGCTTTACATGAATCAACTGCTACAATGAATGCCTGCATTTCCTTGTTGTCCAATTTAAGAGACTGGTCTTTTATCAATTCGTATACATCGCCTTTCATGCATGGATGTTCTGCAAAAAGGATCTGAAGTGTAGCTTTGCATTCAGAAAGACAATTCCCGAACGGTTTACAATTTGCCATTACTTCATCTCTTACACGCTTTGTTTCATTTACATTTCGAAACATAAAATCAACCCATTTGCAATCGTTATGTTCTTTTTGAATCCACAAATTACATATTGGGATATCTTTCCATGCTGTACACGTAGAGAACGGCATGTTTGCAACAGGGTAAAAAGCCAGGAATCCGAAACACATCTCATCACTTGTAGCATCACCAAAAAACGTAGTCTTTGGTCTGGAAAGTGATTTGAATTTGCATGTTGTTACAATTTCGTCTCCAGGTAGCACTTGAACAGCAGTTGAGTACCTATAACATATTAAATGACGTTTTTTTTTTAAATTTACATTTTGAATCTTTGAATGTTTATGTTAGATATGACTAAAATCCTATAATTTAGAATACATACCAAAAAGTAGAGTGGTAGACATTGCAATAATGGCTCTAAGGACAATTAGAGAGTACAATAGGATAGGTATCGATATCGTTAATATAAGACTAGTTGTAAATCGACTCTATGCCAGTTATATTATTGGTCAAGAATAAATTATACACAATCCAAATTTCTTATGCGGTAGCGAATATTATGCTTCATATTTTCATATTGTTATTCTGACATTGTCAAAACTGATAGCGTTGAAATATTAAGCCCCCCCAAAAATGTAACTAAAAATATGAGGAAACAAGTACGGGTCTAAAAAGGACTCACACATCACAGCATATCATAAACAAACTGCTGATCAATTATATAGTAAATCTGTTAATAGTTTTGAAGAAAAATGTTTTCATTCAATTTGATGCATGATGCAGAGTATCAACAGGCAAAAGGAAATCGTCTCAATCTTAACACTGTAAACATGGTAAAGTTGCTGGCCAAATATGAAGACGTTCTGTTTAGTAGAACTGAATTAATACGAAACATCATATTAATATTGCAAATGGGAAGCTGGTTTCTATCAGATCCGAAAAAGGCCAAACAATTCACTGTCAGTGTCAAGCAAATGATCAAGTTTAAAGTTGTTCTGTTCAATATCTTTGTGTGCAACCTGTGACAAAACTGTTAGATTGACAATCAGTTGGACGGACGAATAAGTAAAAAAGGTAATTGCTATTAAGTACGAAAGCGTATTAGCTCCAAACATTTTTTTTTATTTGTTTCCCTAACTTTACGTCATAACGCAAAGATAGGGGAAAACAATGTGTGGCCCTAATACGCTTCCGTAATTAAGTCCCCACTGAAACAAACTTATTTCGAAATACATTGCCAAGTTTGTATTATATATAGAGAAAAAAAGCAAGAACAATAACTATGTTATAACTCTGTTTTTTAAAGATTTTATAGCTACAACATACTTGATTTGAACACTCACGTTTTCTCTACAGGACTGTCATAGTTGTAAATAACTTCATTTGTGAGTTCTGTGTAATAAACACCGTCTCTGTATACCTTAATATTCATTTCATGTCCTGAAATGTTTTAACAACAAAATGATCAATTTATTTGTCAACTCTTAGTTACTGTTTCGGTTTCAAACACAAGTATATGTGACTATTTAGTATTGTAGTACATAAACATTACCCCCAGTCAGATATCACCAAGGGGCATAACCAGGTTTAACGACATCATTACATCGTTTCAAAGCAAAACAAAGAGCCTTGCCATTCACACAGTTCCCGGTCAGATATCACCAAGGGGCGTTACCAGGTGTAACGACACCATTACATCGTTTCAAAGCAAAACAAAGAGCCTTGCCATTCACACAGTTCCCAGTCAGATATCACCAAGGGGCGTAACCAGGTGTAACGACATCTTTACATCGTTTTAAAGCAAAAACATAGAGCATTGCCATTCACATAGTTCCAAGTCAGATAACACCAAGGGGCGTAACCAGGTGTAACGACGTCATTACATCGTTTCAAAGCAAAACAAAGCGCCTTGCCATTCACCCAGTTCTGTATTTATAAAATTCCATAACTAGGAAACGTAACATTTCAAGACAATTGGTGAAACTGGTTTGTGTTCATGTCCAAAGTGTTGAAGACGAATTAAGGGTCGTCGAAACAGACAGACAAAGGAACAAAAAAAGCAATCGACGGATGGACGAACAACAGAGGTAAATAGTTCGTCCCGTTTTAAACGGTCGTATAAAACAAGTAACAAAAAAAGAGACAGAACGTGGCATTTTATTCATACATTCCTTCAAATAAATACCAGGAGTACAGATCTGAGAGTGTGCGCAGCTACTGACAGCTAGTTCAAAGCAAATAAAAACTAATAAAACAAAAAATGTCTACGACTAAAGCAAACCCAACATCCAATGGAATTAGTATAAAGACGTGATTACCAGTCTGAGAAAACGCAACCTTGTTCAATCAAAAATAAATACATGTCTCGACAGATTGAAGAACCATGAATTCGCATATGTATATAGACGATAATAGTGCATTGACTTGACATATCAGGAAATGTGAGGCTCTGCCGAGTTTTAACCCGTTTCGGGCCGAATCCTTATATCGTGGATATGTCAAGTCAATGCACTATTATTGTCTTGATACTGCAATTTAAAAAAAAACATTTTCAGTTGTCGTTCAATGTGTTAATGTTGTTTATTTGATTTAAATATTGGGTGAAATCCAACTTTGAAAACGTACTTTACCTGCAATCCATGGTGAACGAATTCGTTTAAATATGGACTAATTATCAACAATAAGCATAAACCATAATGATTTATAGGTTGCAAACAAAGAATATTAACAGTTGAAATATGTTTTTCCTAAATTTTTTAAAGAAACAAGTTTGAGTCGTTACACGCATCGTTGTATACATTGGAAGCAAGAAAAGGTTGAAGAGGTCGTATGAATAATTAAACATAATTTCGGCAACTTCTATTTGAATATTCATGAGGAAAAGTGGTATCGGGTCAATTACTTGTATATGACATGGTAATAGACAGTCAACGCATTGTGAATGCTCAAATAGAAAAGTGCAGTATAAATGTATATATCAATAAATTAAGTTTGGTTTTAAATTACAGATGATGATAAATTTGTCCCTATAGTTTCAATAATAACAAAATCACCAGGACTCAGGGGCTAGTTTGATTAATGAATTCAAGGAACTACTACTATTGTAAAGTGTGTGTTTAACTAATTCATATGCCAAAGTCGCCATCTTAATTAAAACAGTTTTGATTTGGTATTAACAAAATTTATCTCTTAAGTTTTGAAATGCAAATTCGAATAGTATTGACATCGTTATTGAAATGAGAAACACAAAGCATATTTTAATACAGATTTTCTCATAATAGTAAAGTCTTACCTAAATAATGCATATGGTTTTTAGCCCAAAATATGTTAATTGGTGCTTGTATTAATTTCCTCGAACATTCTGAATGGCATTTCCCAACTACTGTGTAACTCTGTTGTCCAGGTGGAATTTCAAGGTTCATCTGACCAGTCGACATAATACCAGCATCATTTGCTCGGAGTTTTGGAGTATAATAAAGAGTGACTCCCGATGAATCTTTCCAGTTGGATTTTAACTGCGGATTGTTCCAGTGAAACTATGAAATGACAAAATTATAATTTATAACAAATGAGTTTTTATTTTCGTTGTTTGTTTTCAACATAAAAAAAGAAAATGTAGTATGATTGCCAATGAGACAACTCGCCACAAATGACCAAAATGACACAGAAATAAACAACTATACGGCCTTCAAAAATGAGCAAAGAATATACAACAATGTCACATATAAAAGGCCCAGAAATGACAATTTGAAACAATCCAAACGAGAAAACTAACGGCCTAGTTTATGTAAAAACATGTGAGTAAAAAACAAATATGAAATACATAAACAAACAACAGCTGTATCACACACACATACATAGTGGTCATGAATCGGGATTAAACATTAATGTATCAACTAATCAAATTTACTGATAAATAATATTATTTGAAATAATTATTTTTTTCGTTAAACCCCATATTTTTGTTAGGGTTTTTGGTATTTTGTGTTTGTCGACCATTATTGGTTTTATGATCGAATTTTCTGTCTTTTTTTCCAATTGTTTTTTGATAAACTTCTATAGTGTCTAACACAATTTTTTGAGGTAGACGCAAGTGACATTTAAACGATCGTATTGACTTTTCTTGTCCACATATAGTTAGATCGGACACATTTCGACTTTATTTAATGACTCATTTAGTGTGGGATTAATTGTAGTTAGCATATTCCAATGAAAAATGATAATTTAACTTGGCGTAGCCGTGCGTAAAATATATTTCGCAAATTCTCTTCAAAAAATGACTTGTTGTTTGGCATAAACGTCTTATTTGTATACCTTTTCATATTTCGCCACAATTGGCTATCAAAAAAGAATTCATCTGCTTCGTATTCGGAAAATGTTCTGAAAATAACGGTATTGGCATTTCTAACCTTTCATACCTTTACTTTCAGTGATGAAACATAACATGGACTCATCCCATTGTCCAGTTTGAAAGTCATTTAAGTTACTGTACACATTCATGCACTTTCTGATTTAAGCAACAGTCACGCATGAAAAGCGTTAACAGTTTGAATGTATTAACTAATAATAACTTAATCCAATCAGATTGCGTAAGATTCAATAACAATGACCGATCCACATCACAAAAAGTAATAGTGGTAAACTGGGTAGGGAGAAAATATAGATAGTTTAAGTTGATCATGTTTATGTTTTGGCAATAACGGATTAAAATTATCAACCAAACGTTTTGCTATCATTTCATAACATGTTGTTCTGTATGGGTATAGTTTTTGGATCTTTCATTTATGCATTTAAGGCAGTACAAAGTTTGGGCTTCAAAAGTCTACATAATTATTGACTTGTTACAGAAAATTCGTCCTTTTAAAACATCTAAAATGTTTCACACACAATACGTGACTAAAAAGTAAAATCATTTCTCAAAACACTGCAAAACATTTCGTTTCGATTGGTATAGCAGTATTGTCATAGAATGCGTTGAAATGAACAGTGGTATAGCAAACATCGAATTCCCTCACACAATGTTATCACACACTTATAGTTATAATAATAACTCTTATTTATTTTTGAAAACTTTCTATGCTATTAAAAAAGGGTATAGGTAACCACGAAAATTTGATGAAAAATGTTTCTATCAGAAATAAAAGTGAAGGATAAAATGTCTAAGCAATTTATCAGTTTGATTTTATTAAATTGGGTTAGAAATACTCATTGAGATTATCAAGGCCTTTATTAAAAACAGGAATAAGACTCTCTCGATTTCTTGACTAAATATGTGAAAGAAACCATGACAATAAATGTAAACAACTAGCATTTATATTAGTGTTTGTCAAATGAATGTCATGTTTGCAGGACCAGTAGATTTAAAGCCGGACCAGTAGATTTTTCAGTCCACTGGTCCGCCACAAAAAAAAAAAAAAAAAAAAAAAAAAAAAAAAAACTGAAATAAAATAAATCCATAATCAGTACAAAACAAGAAAACATTGAATGGAACAGATTTCTTATTGGTGCATTTTTATTTATTTTGAAGCGGCATTTATCAAAGTTTCATATTATCTTATGAAGGTTGACATATAAAATTCTGGATATGTGGTATGTTGTATGAATGCAAATGAGACAACTACTCATGTAACTTCAAATGAAGTGGATGTAGTTGTTCATGTCTATAAAAGGTAATAAAATTGTATCTATTTGTTAAATGTAAACAAATAAGTCCTCTTATAGTGCCTAACAAGATTTTGTGAGGTAGACGAAATTGACTTTAAAACGATCGTATTGACTTTTGATGTGCAAAAATAGGCAGATCGGACATATTTTGACTTTAGTTACTTACTTCTTAAGTTTGGGATTAATTGTAATCAACATATTCCAATGAGACTGAAAAATGCTTTTTTTTTATTATGATAAATAATAATTTTACCTGCCGTAGTCGTGCGTAAAATATATTTCGGTATTTCTCTTACGAAAATAATGGAACAAAACGTATTATTTGTAAACTTTCTCTTTACTCTTCACAATAGGCTTTTAAAAAATAACCTTTCCAACTGTATATTCCGAAAATTTTGTGAAAATCGAATAAGTGGCAATTCTTACCTTTCATACCTTAACTTTCATTGATAAAACATAATATTGACTCGTCCAGTGTCCAGTTTGAAGGTCATTTTAGTTACCGGTCACATTCATGCACGTTCTAATTAATCAATAGTCATGCATGAAAAGCATAAACAAGTTTGAAGGTAAACTAATAACAACTTAATCCAATCAAATTGCCTACGATTCAATAACAATGACCAGTCCACATCATAAAAATGTATAGGGGTAAACTGGGTAGGGAGAAAATGTCAGATATATTAAGTTCATTATTTTGCAATAACGAGTAAAAATTTGTTAACCAATAGATTTGTTATAATTTCATAATCATGTCGTTATGTATTGGTATAGTTTTTTTTATCTTTCATTAGCGTATTTAAGGCTGTAGAAAGTTTGGCCTTCAAAAGTCAACATAATCATTGACTTTATAAAGAAAATTCGCCTTTTTAAAACATTGAATGTTTCACAAATAATACGCGACAACAAAGCAAAATCATTTCTAAAAACACTGCAAAAAAAAATAATTCTGATTGATGCAGTGGTATTGTCATAAATTGCACTGGAGTGAACAGTGGTACATCAAACGTCGAATTCCCTCACACAATGTTATCACACACTATATCAGTAAAATAAAAAAGAAATTGTAAAAAGTTTGCTCTGTATGTATAGCCGTTATAAGCAGTAGGGACAAAACTATTCATATAATAAATAAAATAATTTAACCAAGGCCTAGCCTAAACGGTGACACAGCCGAAGCTGATTGCTATGATAATTATGTTAAAAAAATGATTAACTGACACACTCGAATCATTATAATGGCGAAATATAATTTTGATGGCATTGCGATATGAACCTGTTGCCATTGATATTGGTTTAAGCAAAACGTGACTTTATAGTGAGATTGAATTGTTTCCCTTAGTACATTCAACCAACCGTATGTTTATGAGCTAGGGCTCAGCCGGTTAGAGCACTGCCTTTTTGCACAGACGTCACTGGTTTGAGTTACGAAAGACACAATAATGTTTTTGTAATATATATATATGACACAATCCAGTTATTTAAAAAACTATTTAAACTTGGATTAAACTAAATAAGGAATTTAAGTTAAACATAAATTTGAATCACATCGACACCTTTGAAACAAAAAACAAAAAAAATCGTTATGGTCAGGGTGATGAATTTTACTATCTACTTATGTTTGTTCACAGAAAATTTCAAAATGAGATGAAATGAGTTTGATGAGTTTATTTACAACCACTGGGTCGATGCCACTGCTGGTGGAGATGTATTTCCCCGAGGGTATCACAAGCCCAGTAGTCAGGACTTTTGTCATTGATATGGTTATATTTATAAATTTACTGTTTACAAAATTTGGAATTTTTGAAATACTAAGGCTTTTCTACCTCAGGCATAGATTACCTTAGCTGTATTTGGCAAAACTTTTAGGAATTTCGGTCCTCAATGCTCTTCAACTTCGTACTTTATTTGGCCTTTTAACTTTTTTGGATTCGAGAGTCACTGATGAGTCTTTTTGTATACGAAACGCGCGTCTGGCGTATATACAAGTGAAGCTTATGAAGAATGTCTACAATGTCGAAGGAACTACGAGTGGTAGTATATCATATCTTTTTGTGAAATAATTGTCAAGATTGTTTTACTATCAAACCTCTAATGCGGCCTGTTTGAATCCACCTTGACCAATACGGAATCCCATTGGTCCATCTATACAATATCCAGGACGTCCAACCCCCCATAATCCGATCATTTGATTGCAGTTACTACCTGCGCTCATGCCACATTTGGTAACTGTGTTAAGCTGTTCATCTGGCACTGGGTCCTCTGTATAAGTATAAACATGTATTTGTTTAATTTCTTCAGATTCAGACGATTCAGATGAAAATTAATTTTATCTCGATAGTAATTAACATTTTCAAAATAAAGAATCATTTATTAACCATACTTCTCAATTCCTACATGATTTATCCCTTTCCTGACATGTTGAATCTGTATACAGCAAAAGTAATGTCAGTGCCAGCTGATATGTAAATTAAAAAGAAACTTTAAGACACTGTCAATTTAAAACTAGAGGCTCTAAAGAGCCTGTGTCGCTCACCTTGGTCTATGTGAATATTAAACAAAGGACGCAGATGGATTCATGACAAAATTGTGTTTTGGTGATGGTGATGTGTTTGTACATCTTACTTTACTGAAGATATTTTTAAAAGATTACTAAGATTTACGAAAAATGGTTAAAAATTGACTGTAAAGGGCAATAACTCCTAAAGGGGTCAACCGACCGTTTCAGTCATGTTGACTTATTTGTAAATCTGACTTTGCTGAACATTATTGCTGTTTACAGTTTATCTCTATCTATAATAATATTCAAGATAATAACCAAAAACAGCAAAATTTCCCTAAAATTTCCAATTCAGGGGCAGCAACCCAACAACGGGTTGTCCAATTCATCTGAAAATTTCAGGGCAGATAGATCTTGACCTGATAAGCAATTTTACTGTCAGATTTGCTCTAAATGCTTTGGTTTTTGAGTTATAAGCCAAAAAACTGCATTTTACCTCTATGTTCTATTTTCGGCTGTGGCGGCCATCTTGGTTGGTTGGCCGGGTCGCGCCACACATTTTAAAAACTATATACCCCAATGATGATTGTGGCCAAGTTTGGTTTAATTTGACCCAGTAGTTTCAGAGGAGAAGATTTTTGTAAAAGATAACTAAGATTTACGAAAAATGGTTAAAAATTGACTATAAAGGGCAATAACTTCTAAAGGGGTCAACTGACCATTTCGGTCATGTTGACTTATTTGTAAATCTTACTTTGCTGAACATTATTGCTGTTTACAGTTTATCTCTATCTATAATAATATTCAAGATAATAACCAAAAACAGCAAAATTTCCCTAAAATTTCCAATTCAGGGGCAGCAACCCAACAACGGGTTGTCCAATTCATCTGAAAATTTCAGGGCAGATAGATCTTGACCTGATAAGCAATTTTCCTGTCAGATTTGCTCTAAATGCTTTGGTTTTTGAGTTATAAGCCAAAAAACTGCATTTTACCTCTATGTTCTATTTTTGGCTGTGGCGGCCATCTTGGTTGGTTGGTCGGGTCGCGCCACACATTTTTAAAACAATATACCCCAATGTTGATTGTGGCCAAGTTTGGTTTAATTTAAACCAGTAGTTTCAGAGGAGAAGATTTTTGTAAAAGATTACTAAGATTTACGAAAAATGGTTAAAAATTGACTATAAAGGGCAATTACTTCTAAAGGGGTCAACTGACCATTTCGGTCATGTTGACTTATTTGTAAATCTTACTTTGCTGAACATTATTGCTGTTTACAGTTTATCTCTATCTATAATAATATTCAAGATAATAACCAAAAACAGCAAAAATTCCCTAAAATTACCAATTCAGGGGCAGCAACCCAACAACGGGTTGTCGGATTCATTTGAAAATTTCAGGGCAGATAGATCTTGACCTGATAAACAATTTTACTGTCAGATTTGCTCTAAATGCTTTGGTTTTTGAGTTATAAGCCAAAAAACTGCATTTTACCTCTATGTTCTATTTTTGGCTGTGGCGGCCATCTTGGTTGGTTGGTCGGGTCGCGCCACAGATTTTTAAAACAATATACCTCAATGATGATTGTGGCCAAGTTTGGTTTAATTTGGCCCAGTAGTTTCAGAGGAGAAGATTTTTGTAAAAGATTACTAAGATTTACGAAAAATGGTTAAAAATTGACTATAAAGGGCAATAACTTCTAAAGGGGTCAACTGACCATTTCGGTCATGTTGACTTATTTGTAAATCTTACTTTACTGAACATTATTGCTGTTTACAGTTTATCTCTATGTATAATAATATTCAAGATAATAACCAAAAACAGCAAAAATTCCCTAAAATTACCAATTCAGGGGCAGCAACCCAACAACGGGTTGTCGGATTCATCTGAAAATTTCAGGGCAGATAGATCTTGACCTGATAAACAATTTTACCTCATGTCAGATTACTTTAAATGCTTTGGTTTTTGAGTTATAAGACAACAACTGAATTTTACCTCTATGTTCTATTTTTAGCTGTGGCGGCCATCTTGGTTGGTTGGCCGGGTCACGCCACACATTTTTTACACTAAATATCCCAATGATGATTGTGGCCAAGTTTACTTTAATTTGACCCAGTAGTTTCAGGGGAGAAGATTTTTGTAAAAGATAACTAAGATTTACGAAAAATGGTTAAAAATTGGCTATAAAGGGCAATAACTCCTAAAGGGGTCAACTGACCATTTTGGTCATGTTGACTTATTTGTAAATCTTACTTTGCTGAACATTATTGCTGTTTACAGTTTATCTCTATCTATAATAATATTCAAGATAATAACCAAAAACAGCAAAATTTCCCTAAAATTTCCAATTCAGGGGCAGCAACCCAACAACGGGTTGTCCAATTCATCTGAAAATTTTAGGGCAGATAGATCTTGACCTGATAAGCAATTTTACTGTCAGATTTGCTCTAAATGCTTTGGTTTTTGAGTTATAAGCCAAAAAACTGCATTTTACCTCTATGTTCTATTTTTGGCTGTGGCGGCCATCTTGGTTGGTTGGCCGGGTCGCGCCACACATTTTTAAAACAATATACCCCAATGATGATTGTGGCCAAGTTTGGTTTAATTTGGACCAGTAGTTTCAGAGGAGAAGATTTTTGTAAAAGATTACTAAGATTTACGAAAAATGGTTAAAAATTGACTATAAAGGGCAATAACTTCTAAAGGGGTCAACTGACCATTTCGGTCATGTTGACTTATTTGTAAATCTTACTTTGCTGAACATTATTGCTGTTTACAGTTTATCTCTATCTATAATAATATTCAAGATAATAACCAAAAACAGCAAAAATTCCCTAAAATTACCAATTCAGGGGCAGCAACCCAACAACGGGTTGTCGGATTCATCTGAAAATTTCAGGGCAGATAGATCTTGACCTGATAAACAATTTGACTGTCAGATTTGCTCTAAATGCTTTGGTTTTTGAGTTATAAGCCAAAAAACTGCATTTTACCTCTATGTTCTATTTTTGGCTGTGGCGGCCATCTTGGTTGGTTGGTCGGGTCGCGCCACACATTTTTAAAACAATATACCTCAATGATGATTGTGGCCAAGTTTGGTTTAATTTGGCCCAGTAGTTTCAGAGGAGAAGATTTTTGTAAGATTACTAAGATTTACGAAAAATGGTTAAAAATTGACTATAAAGGGCAATAACTTCTAAAGGGGTCAACTGACCATTTCGGTCATGTTGACTTATTTGTAAATCTTACTTTGCTGAACATTATTGCTGTTTACAGTTTATCTCTATCTATAATAATATTCAAGATAATAACCAAAAACAGCAAAAATTCCCTAAAATTACCAATTCAGGGGCAGCAACCCAACAACGGGTTGTCGGATTCATCTGAAAATTTTAGGGCAGATAGATCTTGACCTGATAAACAATTTTACTTCATGTCAGATTTACTTTAAATGCTTTGGTTTTTGAGTTATAAGACAAAAACTGAATTTTACCTCTATGTTCTATTTTTAGCTGTGGCGGCCATCTTGGTTGGTTGGCCGGGTCACGCCACACATTTTTTACACTAAATATCCCAATGATGATTGTGGCCAAGTTTACTTTAATTTGGCCCAGTAGTTTCAGGGGAGAAGATTTTTGTAAAAGATAACTAAGATTTACGAAAAATGGTTAAAAATTGGCTATAAAGGGCAATAACTCCTAAAGGGGTCAACTGACCATTTTGGTCATGTTGACTTATTTGTAAATCTTACTTTGCTGAACATTATTGCTGTTTACAGTTTATCTCTATCTATAATAATATTCAAGATAATAACCAAAAACAGCAAAATTTCCCTAAAATTTCCAATTCAGGGGCAGCAACCCAACAACGGGTTGTCCAATTCATCTGAAAATTTCAGGGCAGATAGATCTTGACCTGATAAGCAATTTTACTGTCAGATTTGCTCTAAATGCTTTGGTTTTTGAGTTATAAGCCAAAAAACTGCATTTTACCTCTATGTTCTATTTTTGGCTGTGGCGGCCATCTTGGTTGGTTGGCCGGGTCGCGCCACACATTTTTAAAACAATATACCCCAATGATGATTGTGGCCAAGTTTGGTTTAATTTGGACCAGTAGTTTCAGAGGAGAAGATTTTTGTAAAAGATTACTAAGATTTACGAAAAATGGTTAAAAATTGACTTTAAAGGGCAATAACTTCTAAAGGGGTCAACTGACCATTTCGGTCATGTTGACTTATTTGTAAATCTTACTTTGCTGAACATTATTGCTGTTTACAGTTTATCTCTATCTATAATAATATTCAAGATAATAACCAAAAACAGCAAAAATTCCCTAAAATTACCAATTCAGGGGCAGCAACCCAACAACGGGTTGTCGGATTCATCTGAAAATTTTAGGGCAGATAGATCTTGACCTGATAAACAATTTTACTTCATGTCAGATTTACTTTAAATGCTTTGGTTTTTGAGTTATAAGACAAAAACTGAATTTTACCTCTATGTTCTATTTTTAGCTGTGGCGGCCATCTTGGTTGGTTGGCCGGGTCACGCCACACATTTTTTACACTAAATATCCCAATGATGATTGTGGCCAAGTTTACTTTAATTTGGCCCAGTAGTTTCAGGGGAGAAGATTTTTGTAAAAGATAACTAAGATTTACGAAAAATGGTTAAAAATTGGCTATAAAGGGCAATAACTCCTAAAGGGGTCAACTGACCATTTTGGTCATGTTGACTTATTTGTAAATCTTACTTTGCTGAACATTATTGCTGTTTACAGTTTATCTCTATCTATAATAATATTCAAGATAATAACCAAAAACAGCAAAATTTCCCTAAAATTTCCAATTCAGGGGCAGCAACCCAACAACGGGTTGTCCAATTCATCTGAAAATTTCAGGGCAGATAGATCTTGACCTGATAAGCAATTTTACTGTCAGATTTGCTCTAAATGCTTTGGTTTTTGAGTTATAAGCCAAAAAACTGCATTTTACCTCTATGTTCTATTTTTGGCTGTGGCGGCCATCTTGGTTGGTTGGCCGGGTCGCGCCACACATTTTTAAAACAATATACCCCAATGATGATTGTGGCCAAGTTTGGTTTAATTTGGACCAGTAGTTTCAGAGGAGAAGATTTTTGTAAAAGATTACTAAGATTTACGAAAAATGGTTAAAAATTGACTTTAAAGGGCAATAACTTCTAAAGGGGTCAACTGACCATTTCGGTCATGTTGACTTATTTGTAAATCTTACTTTGCTGAACATTATTGATGTTACAGTTTATCTCTATCTATAATAATATTCAAGATAATAACCAAAAACAGCAAAAATTCCCTAAAATTACCAATTCAGGGGCAGCAACCCAACAACGGGTTGTCGGATTCATCTGAAAATTCCAGGGCAGATAGATCTTGACCTGATAAACGATTTTACGCCGTCAGATTTGCTCTAAATGCTTTGGTTGTTGAGTTATAAGCCAAAAACTGCATTTTACCCCTATGTTCTATTTTGAGCCATGGCGGCCATCTTGGTTGGTTGGCCGGGTCACCGGACACATTTTTTAAACTAGATACCCCAATGATGATTGTGGACAAGTTTGGTTTAATTTGGCCCAGCAGTTTCAAAGGAGAAGATTTTTGTAAAAGTTAACAACGACGACGGACGACGGACGACGGACGACGACGGACGACGGACGACGACGGACGACGGACGACGGACGACGACGGACGACGGACGCCGGACGCAAAGTGATGGGCCAGGTGAGCTAAAAATAAGATTCAGTATGTCAAGCTGAAATAGTTACGGAGCCCTATAGGACACTGGTGCAATACAAAATGTGACACTTATAACTAATTCACATAACGTCAACTTTGCCCGAGTGAGTTAAAACATTGGTACAATAGTCATTTTTAAACGTATCAACGGATACTCTTGGTCAGGAATATTATGAATTATGTCATATGAATAATATGATTGTTTTTGTCCTCGATTGAAGTTTTCTTGAAGTAATACATTCATGGCAAATTTTTCAAAACTATACTTATATTACATTTTAACCTTGTAGGGAGGGGGTAAAACGAAAGTAATTGTAAAATTTAACAACTTTGCACATTTTTGCCATGTTTATACACTTGAAAAAACATGTTGAGTACATAACTATATGAGGCCGTTTTGTTTAACATCTAAATAAATGATCTATTTGTCGCATGTATTTGTTTGGTTGTATGTTATGAGACTTGTTGAGACTTATAACTACATTTTAATACATCCTTGATTTTTAAATTTTCGGCATTGAACATTTGTAACGACAGTAAATCCAGAAAACGATTAGGTCGCATGATATTTGTGTTGTTGTCACATTGTACCTACCATTCGGATCACATCCGTAAATTATTATATGATGCATGACCATCTCATTATCAATGTTAGGTTCATATGCCATCAGATGATAATCTTGGTCAGAAGGAAGATTGAAGATCATACAGGAATACGTTGTTTCTTCAGCTGGTACTGCTGTCTCAGGAAAGCGAATGGTTGTATTTAATGTCTCTGAAACACAATCGCACGAACTAAATGTCTGGATTAAAGAAATTAGACACAAAGTATCAGCTTGCTGTCAAAGCAACTTTAACCTCACATAATCAAGTAATTAAGAAATAAGTCAAAAATTGTCATATTCTTTTTTTTCTATTTCTTTTTCGAAATGATCTCTTAGATATTTAAAACGTTAAACACTCGCGGCTTTATCAGGATTGGCGTTATGTTGCGGTTATGTTACGACCACTGTTATTACATGATACATATATTGACTTTGTAGTTGGGTTCCTGTGCCGTTAAGTTGATATATCATTACAAATTCCATATATCTGTCAGATGTAAACAGTATCAGGGGTTCGTTAGCTAAGCCAAGTTCCTATAGCCTTTGTCTCTTTTTTTCTTTTACAGTACAGTAATAACTGATAAAATCTTGTTCAGTATCTTAAACCTGTGTGTAGTTCTCTACCATTTTTTAAGAGTTTTACCTGGTTCTTTCAAAACATCGCAGTTTTTCAGTCCATCTTCCACTTGACAATCTACCCCTCCCTTATCAGCATCGCAGATGGACCCATCTGATAATGTACAAACTCCTGAAAATTGTCATAATTATCAAATAAATTCATTGCTTGGGTGTTTGATATCAGATATTAACTCAATGGTGCCGATACAATCAGTATAAAACACAAATGACCAAAGAAACTAAAAGAAGAACGTGTCTGAGGCCACGAATTCCTATGCTCAAGATTGAAAAAAAAACCCAATTCGGATGGAAAGGCGAATGACCAAAGGTAGCTTTGATGCATGCAACATTTTGATTTATAGTACCAAAAATAAGCAAATATTAGTAAAGAAAAATCTAGCATTTATTTTCGCCATTTATAAAAAAAACTGGAATTTAAACAAATTCCCGTTATAACCGAGAATGACATAAGACCTCCTGATCGAAACATGTCTCACTTCAGTTTTCAATCTTACCTGGATGTGTTATATCTGATAAACGTGATGGGAAACTTCCTGTTTTCCAGACACATTCCGGATCTCCAAGTTCTTCGCCATTTGTTCGTCCGTCTCCATCAGAATCTTTTCTACATAATTCAGGTGTCCATGACTAAATACAAATGAATTTTGATGAGATTGTTTGCACGAGATCCGACAGAGCCAACGATTTTCTACATGTTATCACTTATTTTTTTTGTTCAAATCTTTTACATTCTTTCTATTAGGAACAAACAAAAATAGATAAATGATAAGTAACCAAAAGTTAATCCCAAAACACTGATTGATTGTTGATTGATTAACGTTCAATGATTGGTGTTGTATACTTAATCAAATAAGACATGAATAAGAATAAAGGATGCTACCGTGTGTGCTGTCAATACATAAAATCTATTTATAAAGATCAAAATACTTAGATATGATTCAGGAAGGTACACCTACTTCGAGATGCACAGCCTATTTCGGTAGCCAGTGGAAAAAATGGTTGGTCAAATCAATAAGCCACAACATGATCGAACCCTCGAACTGTTTGACCATGCGCAGATTGTGAAACTTTTATTACACACGGAACAAGAAATAATGGCCAATTTTAACAAACGTGTCGGCGTATTCCTCCAAATCGGACGGATGCATCTCTTTACATGCATTTGTTTTTATACATGCCAACTTTCTGTATTCTATTCAACTCGAGAAAAACGGAAGGTCAAAAATATAATTGTATGTCTGGTGTCATTGCAAAATGGATTATGATCATTGATGAATAAAAATGAATAAGATAATCAGTTATATGAAATTGTAAGGTAGGATATTTTGAATAAGCGACATACCTCAACTACTCTACCCAATGTGTTTTACATGTTTGACCAAAAAGGTTTCAGTAGTGCTTCAAATGTGAATACTCAAATGTTCCGTTCATGGTACTTTTTCTAAATTTTCGGCTATCTCAATGAAGAATCACTTTACCTGTACATGTTTTTCTTGAAGTGTATTATCAAAGTTTTTGGCTACTAAATCCACTTTGAATAAACTGCAAGAACCATCAATTATAAGAAACATTCATGAGTATGAACACCTAGTGCAAACCTAAAAAAATGCCTCGTTTAGGAAGTCCGAACGTTCAAGACCCTACGTTTAAACTCTATTGCATGCATAGTCTGCTTCAATATAAAATTTCGATCCTTATTAATAAAACCTCCAAAGATGGTTTAAATCTTCTGTTCTTCATCTTGGTCAGGCTGAACAAAACAATCCTAATGATTTCATATATCATATACAGTCATATGTAGATAACCACAACACGTCAAACAAACAACAATTAATCTATCTATTTTAGTTGTGTGGTATGAAAGTTATATTTTCAACATACCAATCCCGCTGTTTTAAAATCCAAACCAAACTGGTTTCTACTTCCACCTCCAAGTGGATTGTTGTGGCCTACACCATGCCACACGTAGTTTGCTTTACATGGATGTGGTACCTCGTTACCATTCGGTAGGATATCTTTGAAGTTAGGATAGGCAGTTGCAATGCCGACACAGAAAAGAGTTTTGAGTAATGTTCCAATCCTGCCATACAAATAAATAATTAAAAACATAAATCAGGAATTAGATTTTAAATAAAAGACAGCATGCTATAACAATAATGCCAATATCAACATGTTTCTGTGGTATAAAAGGACAGCACCAACTGACTGTCCCGTCGCCATCATGGTCTTCCGAGTAATTCTGCTAAGCCCCCTAATATAATATGCATAAAACAAATAAACTAGCTATATAAGTTCAGTGAAAGACGAAATTGATACAATTTTACAAACAATATATCTATATTAAGGGCGCATTTGTAGAACAACAAAATACCAACTGTTTGTCACCAATATACCCTTTGAGTATCAGACAATAGTGCGATTCCTGAAATACTATACCTATATTGTATTTCTGATATATATATAATAATAAATAAACAGATGAAAAAATTATAAGTCTTAAAGGGGCACTAGCTACCAAATTCATATTCACCGATTAGACTCAAATTCTCATATTTTATTTATAACAATATAAAACATTTTTCCAAACTATCAAAAGTATAAAATAAACAATTTACAGGACATGGTCTCAATAAGATGCAGCTTCGTTTCATGTGAATTTTAGCAAAGACACCCATCTAATTAACTATCGAGTTGACCCTTCTATGACCATATAAGCGATGTAAACATAAATATAGATATAAATAGATTAAGCAACTCGTGGAATAGGAGTTTTATAGGTCTGTTAAATTTTGTATTGTAGATTAAACAAATATGTTAATCTTTGTTTTGACCTTTATAAGAATAGTTTTGTGTGGATCGAACCAGTTAATCAAATTATTTACCAAGTTTCACTTTCAATGTTGACATTCTTTTCCTTTAAATACCCATACACGGACAATGCATGCGTTACTCTATCTCTTTCTACGGGGTTAAATTGGAGTTCACATGAATACGGATTTAATGAGGTCGACTTATTCACTTGCAAGTGAATAACTAGTATCAATGTTTATTAGCTTAATCTAGCTAAGAGGTATGCAAGCTTTAAATCGATAAACATATAAGTAGATATTGAGTGTTTTGCACGAACAGAGTATTGAGAATAGTAAAATCAAAGTAAAGTTTTATTTACCGAAATATACCTTTTCAACATAATCATTTATTGATTGTATAATCTGAAGGTTTTACCGCTCCGTTTGTGACACTGAGCTAATTATAATTTTTTGCCCTGGCTTTGCAACATATCTTTACTGTCGAATAATTGTGAAATACTTTCATTTTGATTATACTAGGAGCAATATATTTCTATTGAACATGCGATAATTTTCACAGTTAATCTTATTCATTTTCAGAGAAAAAACTGTTATTCTCCGAAGCCGAATGCACTGATCTGTTGAAATTGAATGACAATAATGTGTTGAAATTATTAATCATAACGATGTTTTTTTTATTATAAATATTTCTCATAAATAGATACAAAAATCTGATCCTTATATATTTGTTGTCGTAAAATTTTTACTGGGAAAGATGGTCATACTTGACCAATGAATGACGTTTGTTTGTATAGTTGGGATGTATAAATATGAAGCCAAGCAGCGATCGGAATTGGGAAATTAAATTCGATGCCTCATGAATGCAAAAAAATGCATCTGGCAGCAATACTATAACTATTATTCTAGGGTCATAAAGGTTGCATGTTGGAAAGCAACAGTTTTGATATTATAAAGTTCAAATTTCTATTTCATCTCTAACTATCACTAGGCTCTTCCTTCCAAATCATTAATAAAACTCGTTTTAATTTTTTGATGATTTTTGACACTACCAGTGTCTAAGCAGACAGCTTCTTAAAAGTTCAAACGAAGATACCATGTATTTACACATCCTCCTCCCTCTAGTGTGCTACGGGCATTTTGTATTCTTGTCTTTCCTTTTTTATTTATGCATGTTTTCTATGGAGTGTCTTTATGTCGTTTTGCTTTTCTTTGTTGAGATAGTTATTTGTTTTTAAGTGATAAAGATCAAATATGTCTGTTTGTTTTGTGCACATATTGTCGTCAAGATAAGGAAGTTTATGAAAGTATTACTAATATAATTTGGATAGCAATCATTTATCAGCAAAAATACATGACAAATAGAGGAGATACAACGCTATGTAATACTTTCCTTTGAACCAGCTAAATTAAAAAAGCATTAGAATATAATGGGAGTGATGAAATAGCTTAGTGTAGTTCTGACAAAACCTAGTAGAGTGTAAAAATGTCGTATTATAGTTAAAGAGAGATATAATTTTGATTTTAACTATAAGCGTTTTCCAATGTTATCAAAAGTGGACATATAACACCATTAAATTTCTACTAAGAAGTGTAGATCAAACCATTTATCTGCAGAATGACAGCTCGATATGTTTCATAAGGCATAATCATTCTGTTGTAAGGGCACGTAATCTAGATATACGAACCCCATTTTGGAAAGGGTAAATTTAAGTTTTGTAAGGATGTATTGTGGTTGAGTATATGACCATAAATGTGTATCGTCCTAATAATCAATACAATGTTGGTTGATAAATAACCCTTCAATATGTCATAAATGTGTCAAAAATGGTTCATAAATTAAGATTATTTAAAAATAAAATGTTGGCTTATTGAATCATTTTTCTTTATCAATTTTGCATGCCTTATGAAATAAGTTGAATTTTATTTACTTTTCTACATTAAATTTCAAAATCATTTTCGACTTTTTATCAAATTTATAACTTGTGGGAACTTGTTGTAAATGATATTGTATGGATAGTCGAATAGCGAATGTACGTGTATTTGCGGAACCATGTAATGAAAGTAAATAAGTGGTCACTCAGACTGTATGCTACAGTTTATAAATCAATTAACCTTTAATTGGTCAACAACGATTACCTTATGAAAATATCACAGTATGCTTTTATTACCGTCCTTCATTTCAAAGTTACACTGACACTTCAACGAAGCAGTCCTTCATTTCAATGTCACACTAACATAAGTCAAACATTTCCCTGTTGAATGTTGAAATGAATACATTATCATATATGTTACTACTTACTAGTAGTGCTCAAAGTGAGGATAATTGTTATTGTTAGGTTTATTATTTGATTTATACTTGATAATTTTTATCTAATTTATTTTCTAATTTGGTTGATTATAACACAGTATGGTTAAGAATGTTAAATGATACCATATATTATGCACATAGTGACATTCGTTTTATTCTATTTCATATTCGGGATGTGAAAGAAACGCTCTTTGTCTTTCAAACATTTGAATCAAGGATACATATAGCGTATGAATGTGAAAAACTGGGTGCAGGTTGGGGGTTGCGGTTTGCGGGCTTCTCTTTTTTTTTCTCTTTACTTTTGTCGTGTTCTCTTTTCTAAATAAACATTAACTCATGTACTGAGATACCCTTGGTTCTTCATTTGTAACCATTTAAACAGGCCGCAGAACAAAATACAGATGTTTATATTAAGATCAATACGGCCTTTGTAGGGGAACATTGCGCATAAATAGTTTTAGGTATGATTCTCTCATGGTTGGGGCCTGTGAATAGATATTTTTCGTATCACACCGTACGGAGTGTGATATGAAAAGTGATATCAAAATTACGTTAATTTGATTGGCTTATCTCGTAAATTTCCAATATTTTCATTGGCCGTTGATCAGGTCATTATTCACTGGAAAAGGTCATGCCGGGACTACTTTTTCTCTTGACAACTGATTGTTTACTTCCGGTTTTCGCGATTTTCGTCTGCTTTATCGTCTGCACTATCTAATATAAATCTTATCATGGACGAAGAAATAAAGAAAGGAACCCGTGTACGGTTATGTAACGGAGCAAAGGGCAATTATAACTGGCACAACTTCCAATTTTAATTTCCCTCTGTATGCGACAGTAAAACTACCGATGGACGTCCGGAAAGCTTCAAATACAATACAGTTATCTCTATTCTAATGCAAAACAAGTTCATAATTAAATTTCAATCACAATTTCAGTGTAAAATCTTCATTAAAGAAAATTCCGCGAAAAAGATGCTATCTTCTTTGGTCCCTACACTACGTGACGTCATAGGTATGCTTCCGGTGTCATACATAAACACCGGGCGTTTTCTGGCTTCTATGCCGCTTCAGAATGTAATAAAATTTGATAAAAAGAAGATTTAAAGGCGCAACAAGTGAGGTATTTGTTAATTATTGTAGAAATAACGTGTCAATACACTTGTTACAAATTAGATAACAGGCCCCAACCATAAGAGAAAGATCAGTACGCGTTGCAAAGAAAAACGGCCGTAGCAACACAACTCGCAACAAATAGGCCACGCATAAAACAAGTTTTTGCCATGAGAGAAATAGGTTTAACAACTTGTGAGAATTAGATATAGCTTGATATCAACTCTCGTTATTTAATTTCAATAATAATAAACTCGCCATAGGCTCGTTTATTATTATTGAAATTAAATAACTCGAGTTGGTATCAATCGATATCTAATTCTCATTCGTTATGAAACCTATAATTACCAAATGGATGACAAATATGATATAATTTAAAATTGAGATTAAAAGTTCAGGTGGTATGAGTGTCTTAAATAAAAAAATAACAGAAATTGTTCATACTTTGCCAAAACGTAGTATGTATTGATATATGTTCAATAAAATTGAGAATGGAAATGGGGAATGTGTCAAAGAGACAACAACCCGACCATAGAAAAAACAACAGCAGAAACTAAAATTGAAATAATACAAGACTAACAAAGGCCAGAGGCTCCTGACTTGGGACAGGCGCAAAAATGCGGCGGGGTTAAACATATTTATGAGATCTACCTCTAGCCAATGTAGAAAAGTAAATGCATAACAGTACGCACATTTAAAATTCAGTGCAAGAGAAGTCCGAGTCTGATGTCAGAACTATAATAAAAATAATAGGTCACCGTGCATTTTTTAAAGCTACAGGTGGCGACAAAATGGCACATTTTGTATGGATTAAAAGGAAAATACATTTTGTTATTGGAAACTTAACTAAATGATAGAATTGTAAAATAAATTACGAAAAGGCTTACTTAATCATTAGCTGTGATTAGATATTTCTCTAGGAGAAATATTTTTCTCACACCGGCCAATTAATGTGAAATTAGCAAAGAAAATGTCATTTATTGTACGACCACCGTCCATTTTGACTCCAAAAAGATATTATGTTTAGTCTCACCAAAACACAAAAACACTTAAGTCGAGTTTTGTTGAGGAATAAAGACAAACAGCTAATTGAAAATGTACATTATTTGGGGAACAAGTATTGTAGATATAGTAAATCACAGGTGATAAATAAAATCACTGACACCTTGGTGATTGAACATAGGAAGAATGACGCTCATTGTCCTATATACTAACATCAAAGTTGGGGTTGAAGTTTTTACGGTCCATCAAACCTCTTTTAAATGCAAAATGTATTGCCCGTAGTGAAATGAACTTAAATTTACCTTTCAAACACTACTTAAATTATTTGTTTGTCATTTGTATATTTTATTTGAAACATTGTCCGGAAGACTCGAACTTTGAGCGAACGTGTGTAATATGACATAAGTTTTGAGAACTATGTAAGATGCATGTATTGATTTAAAGAGACGAACCTTTTTTTTTTACATTTCTTAATATTTAAGCGAACGTTTTCTATCAAATACAGATGGAAAGACAAAGACATGCGGTTTTTAAGCATCCTTTCGTCGTTGGGAACACTGATGACAGACTTCCTTCCTAAAAACTGGAAACTTAATTAATTAATTAATTAATCCTATATCAAGTGTTAGGTAGAATTTCAAAAAGAAAAGTATGGAATTTTGACAGACGAATAACTAGTTACCAATTATATAGTTGTATTTGTTTCTTTACTATACTTTACAATTGTCGTTACAGAAACTAAAAAAAACACGCTTTTGGCCAATATTCTGCTGCAAAAAAATCCAAATTTCAGTGATTATTTTTTTCAATTTTAATTTTAATTTTGTTTTTGTTTTTTATTTAAGACAAACATGATCTTATTATGCGACTGCCATACAAGTGCGAGGTTTAGCTAGCTATAAATCCACCATTTTCTACATAAGAAATTGCCTGTTCCAAGTCAGAAATATGACAGTTGTTTTCCATTCGTTTGATGTGTTTTGTCCTTTTATTTTGCCATTTGAATAGGGACTTAATTTTCCTCAAAGTTCGGTATTTTTGTGATTTTACTTTTTAAATTAAAGCCGCGTAATTATTAACAATTTCTTGATATATATATTGACCCATCCAGGAAAACCAAAACGGTTATTTTTTGTTGACGTAGACCACTCTGTTTCAAGAGAATAGGACAGCGAAACTTTTTTTTACTCTATTAAATTTTTATCAAGTTTTGGGAAAGGTTGAAATGGTGTTGCCATTCTTTAAAAAGAGTTTTTGATCCAAATCTAACACACAATACAATAATAATCATTAACTTGACAAACCAACGCATACGACAATCATATAACCTCATTTGAAATTCTGTAATGAGATAGAGGACGAAAAACACTTCTTTCTCAAATGCCCTAAATATAACTTTTATAGAAACAAATATTTTGACTTAATGAAAATCAGTTCGGAGTGGAAAGATACTGCTAAAGATGACATGCTTAAACTTGAAATAATACTAAACCCCACATCTCACAGTCAAATTAAAATTACAGTTTCCTTTACTGAGGACGGGAGACCCAAAACAATAATTTGAACTGATACATTTTGTATTTTAATATTGTATTGTGTATTTTTGTATATATGTTATGTTTGTCCCAGATCATGTTTTTGATTTATATGGCAATAGAATTATTTGATTTGATTTGATTTTAAATTTGTAAATATCCTTCTGGATAATTATGTAATTCTCTATTCATACTTACTTTCGGGTTGACAAATAAAGCGATGCGCCGAGTCATAAACATGTGACTACAATTTTGTATTTGTATATATGCATGTCATATTCATTCCTTTGGATAAGTTTTAAATAAAGTAAATGCTTTGTTGTAAAATTCACATAAACCTCGTATGATAAAACGCTTGAATAGGTCACATGTTTGATAATGTGTAATAAGTTCGAGATATATTACTTTTATTTAGGGTTGTTGTAATAAATCTGAAACTAGTCTGTATTCATTTTTTTTCAAGATGCAAATATAACCGCAGTCGTAAATGCATCAGATATTCGTCAAATCTATCTAATTTTCTCTTCGTGGAAAAGCGTAACCATATTAATAGTTTTATATAGGTGAATCCACACAACATTGTTTAGAAAGAGGTATATAAGGAAATAATTCGTAAATATAACTCAACATGCAGACATCTTATACGTTCAGGTATTTCACATCCAATCTTTTATGGTAATATTCTGTTCAAAGCACAAAAATGTCAGTATTCACCTCAAAAGCTTACAAAACCTTTAAACAGACTTACTAAGAAGGGATATAGTTGCGATACTGTTGTCAGGTCATTAAAGATTGCATATTTTGGCTTTAATATTGATTCACTTATAGGGTCTTTGCATCGGATTTAAAAAAAACAAAAAAAATTTAAAAAAAAAAACAAAAAAAAAAAACAAAAAAAAAACAGTTATTGGCATGACACGGGTTATGTTCTTCTCATATATTTTATGATAGTATGATACTAAACCCCTAACGGGAGGGATTGTGCCTGATATTCATATGATGAAGACATAATCTTTCAATCAGTTTAATTGAGGTCTGGAGCTGGCATGTCAGTTACTGCTAGTAGTCTGTTGTTATTTATGTACTATTGTCATTTTATATATTTTCTTTTGTTACATCGTTTGACATCGGACTCGGACTTCTTTTGAACTGAATTTTAATGTGCGTATTGTTATGCGTTTACTTTTCTACATTGGCTATAGGTATAGGGGGAGGGTTGAGATCTCATAAACATGTTTAACCCCGCCGCAATTTTGCGCCTGTCCCAAGTCAGGAGCCTCTGGCCTTTGTTAGTCTTGTATGATTTTTAATTTTAGTTTCTTGTGTATAATTCGGAGTTTAGTATGACGTCCATTACCACTGTACTAGTATACATATTTTTAGGGGCCAGCTGAAGGACAACTACGGGTGCGGGAATTCTCGTTACACTGGTGGCCTTCGGCTGCTTTATGGTCGGGTTGTTGTCGCTTTGACACATTCCCCATTTCCTTTCTCAATTTTACTATTGTTTTAAGGAATTAATTTCCATCCACTCGCTTGAAGTGTTGTGGTTTTCGTCAATTCGCAACGCAAATATAGAAGAAAAAAAGTTGACCGCCAATCAAAATCGATTTTTCAATTTGCAAGCCTTTCCGGTTTTATTTAAAATTATCGAATTTACGACTCGTGTTTTAAATCACTAGGTCGAGGTTAATTATCATTGTCGAAACAATTCACCTTATCGACTGTTAATGCATTATCAAAGAAGAAACTATCATTGTCTGCGCGCGAGTCAAATCAATTAAATCATCTATGATGATCGACCGTAAAGTATACTTTACGCCGTACATCTACAATGGTCGACAGATAAACTATCATTATCCTCGATACACATTGTGATTATCTATAAATGTGTTTCCCGTGTTCCATATAGGTGTATGTTATTGTTTAATTTTTTTTTTATTAAAACGGTAAAGTACTAAAATGATGCCTCAGATGCTACCATCACTATTCCCGAGCACTTAAAAACATGGAAGCTTTTAAACTTGGTGTTGTATACCATAGATAGTACCAATGTCAATATATATGCAGCACGTATTGTCTGTGATTTTGCATACTGTAGTGTTTAGTCTTACAATATCAATACTGCACTTGGCCCGCTCAATGCAATTGCTTGAGGTAACATGTTTACAAAAGTATGACTGATCATTCCTTTAAATCATTGATGTAAAATTCAAAACTATCGGCAAACAGAAATTGGTTGCACAGCTAATATAAAATGTCTGATACGCAAGCAACCATAATCAATCTGCTGACCAAATGTAAAATAACTTGCTTCCAGAGATAAAAAAAAAGTTTGGCCAAATGATTTTTTAAATGAGAGATGTAATAATAAGAAGCCAAAAAAACGTGGGTTTTATATATATACAGTCCGCCAAAAGTTAAGCACCACCGAAATATAACTGGCAATATTTTTTTAACTATTGCAAAAAAAATATTAATGTTTGGTGTTATGAATTACCTTTTACATACACAAAAAAAATTCATTACGACCAAAAAGATTGCACTCCGATAAAGCAGTCAACCAACCTTTTATCAAAGGTCATATGTGCGTTTATATATACAATGTTTCTCCAGGTGGTCGTGTAAGTGTTCGTACATTGGTCCGTCGACTTTATAAAGGCAAACGAAGAGCACGTCGTGGTGTATAGAGACCTGTACCTTCAAGCAGGCACTCTACCGTCAGGTTTAAATAGCATAATGAACATCTATGCTTGAACATAAGAACCTGACAAAACACTCATTGGTCAGATGGGAGTCAGTTTCCTTTACTGCCAGAAGACGCCATAATACGAATTTCACAGGGGAAAAAACGGCCTATGACCAAAAACAACATTTGCACAAGGACTGCATGCATTGCTGGTTGTGTTCCAGTACGGGGTTGCTTCTTATACCGTTATAAGCTGGGTATGCATATTCTGCAGGGTAACATAAACGGACAGACATACAGAGATTTGGTGCCTTAACATATTGTAGTCCGTCATTTTAGTAATCCCCCACTTGCGTCAACATTGTCAAGACACTTGTACCTGAATGACAACGCTATACCACGCAGGGTTAGAATTTTAACCGAGTCCAAAGAGCAACCAGCCATTTACACTAATTTTTGGCCTTCCTTGACTCCATGCATGAACCCTATCAAACATGTCTGAGATGCCATTGTCGGAAATCTCAATCGCAGAGATTCACCTTTACAAAACTTTGTCGATATAAAAGTGGCATTTGTTGTTTAATGCAACAGATTTCCTCAACTAAAGTTTTGAAGGCTTGTACCGAGAAAGATAGGTTGTGTTATGAAACTGTACCGGAAATGAGGTTGTTACACATGCTATTGACTCAAATATTGACATTAAATTTGCCAAACATACCAAAGATTATGTGTAGAAAATTTTAATGGTATTGGGTGATTAATTGTTGTAAAAAAATAAAATTTACACTATTTCTATGAACGAAAAACCTATATGCATAGAACCTTCATAAGTGACCAAAATTATATTTGTGGTTTGTTTATGGTATACATTAGCAAAATTGCTATATGATTGTTTTCTATTTTTCGAGGAACAACTGATTTTTTAAATTTGAAAAAAAATCGATGCAATAAAAGTAGGTGGTGCTTAACTTTTGGCGGACTGTATATATATATACTTGTGCATTAAGTGATGTAAATTTCAAAACTATCAGTTAACAGGAGTTCTTGCACAGTAAACGTAAAGTTTCAAACATGCTACAACAAAAGATCAAACTGCAGGCCAAATATAAAATCAAACATTTTCATAGAAATGTAAAATGAGTGATGTCTATTGACTTACAAGAAATGGCGGCACGGCAGATGTTAATTCTGCTAACTCTCTACAACTCAACATTATTACGATACAGACTTGATTTAAAATGGTTCCATTTCATATAAGTCAATAAGATTTAAGTGAAAAAAAAATCTACCTAAAGTACTTCGTCAAACAGACAAAGCGTCGAGCGGTTTCTTAGCATGCTTTTGGTGTTAGTGACGAAGGTTAAACAGACTGCCTTCCTTAAAAATGGCCACATAATTAATGAATAAATCATTTATCATTACAACCAGTACAACCAGGGAAACTTTGTTCCCAGTTTCTACCATTGCACATTTGAGAACGCTAATAAATCGGCGGGGCCATTAGATGTGACCAATCCGTCATGTGTTAAAACAACTTATCAGAGCTAGGTTTTTGCCTTTGACATTTTATTCATATACTACTGGTTTATTTTTGACAAAATGACAAAATACATAAGTGTTATTGCCTTACTTAAAAGGATAGTTTACATTAATTATAATATTTGTAATTATATATAGGAAGATGTGGTATGATTGCAAATGAGACAGCTCTCCAACCAAGTAACAATTCATAAAAAGTAAACCATTATAGGTCAAGGTACGCCTTCAACATAGAGCCTTGGCTTACACCAAACATCAAGCTATAAAGTGCCACAAAATATTACTAGTGTAAAACCATTCAAACAGGGAAACCAACGGTCAAGTCTTAAGTATTCTATGTTGTGTCTTCTGTACTATTATTTGTCTGTTTGTCTTTTTATTTTTAGCCATGACCTTGTCGGTTTATTTTCTATCTATGAGTTTGACTCTCCCTCTGGTATCATTCGACCCTCGCTTCTAATCTATATAAAACGAGAACGAGAAACACTTATGAAGGACAACCCCTGTACATCAGATTCTTGACTTCGAACATAGTAGCAAACATAGTAGCAAAATACTTATTTTGGTAAATTCGCGTTATTTATATCTATACATTGATAACAAGACAGCAAACCGATGATATCTTGAAAATAAAAAAAAATGACAGGGAATGGTTTTATTTGTTATATTTATTAGACTTTTTAATTGTCGTAAAAAATATCAAAAGGCAACATTTTCTTTTATTGACAGTTTGACTACGTGCAATAATGGGATTTATATAGAAATTGTGTATTGTATATGATCGTATTAATGCATAAATTATCATTAACACCAGGATATTCAGTTAGACAAAAGAAACAACCACAATGACAAAAAAAAAAAATGCGATGGTTGTTTTGCAGAAATAGGCTAAGTCAGTGGTTATCTATCCGATATAAGAAAAACACAAAAAGAAATACATATCATCAAGGTTAACTAAGAACAATTCAAGTTAAACAAACGAATGGTGTTATTTGTTATGTTTATAAATCTTTTTAATTGTCGCCAATGAACGATGAAGAGAAAGTATCAAAGCGTCTGAGATTGTGTGTAGTCCTGAGGATATGCGTAAATATACACGGACGGGATTGATATAGAAATTGTATAATTGTTTAATAAACAAAGGTAACAGAAGTATACCGCTGTTCAAAAAATAATTTAAATTATTATCATATACTTAATACCAGGAAATGAACTTAGACAACCAAAATAAAAAAAAAATGGAGAAAACTTCAAATTAAAATGCAAATTTAATCATATGTTGATATTTATGAGTTTAAACTACAGAAAATATGATTAAGTTATCTAAATGGAAAAGTCATCAGAAAATATCTCAACTACGACACATGTGATATATGGAACGAAATAAAACAAACTTAAAATCATAGCAATATTCATATTAAGTATTCTCGGTTATACATGTTTTCCTTCATAAAAAAACCTGATTGGCTAGTTAAATAATTGTGAAAACATTCGAACACTGATATTTCATCAAATACGAGTTCGATGTTTTATATTTTTTCCCCGGAGGAACAGATTAAAATATTTCAAAGACAAAACATTTCCCTCTCTGCCAGTTCATCAAAAGAAATCACAATTCTAGACAACTAGGGCGATTGTACATTAAACTGTGCATCTTTAATTTCACAAAGTATATCTAAATGTCTAAAAAATATCAACCCCCGATTTTGTATAGACAGATAAGTATACGGTTCTCTGTTATAATCGATCGCTATTTCTATCTAATAAATTTCAAAAAGAAATATGCTAGTTAAGAAAAATCTTGAACTACATAAAACTGGATTAAAAAAATTACCTCATTATACTAGTCTTTCAGTATTCCTCTGGCCGTTAACCAAAAAAAAATTAATTTATATTCAATCTTGTTTTAATTGGGGTTAGTAGATGGACCGAAAAATCCAAACCATGTGATTGTCATTTGCTTTTGTATATGAAAGATGTTTATCATGCTTATGTTTAGTACACATGTATAAAGTTCATTACGAGGACGCTCAATTTAGTTGTAGACTATATACAATGTTTTCTATCCACCTAGATAATCTATCAACCAAGCAAATATCTTTAGTCATGCTGTGTACAATTTCATTTTGAAACGAAATCTTTTTTTTTTCAATACCATAACTAAGGTAATTCTTTGATATATATAATATGATGTTTTCTAAATGTTGAGTTACTTGGGGGAAAATAAAAACAAAACAATAAGTCATAGACATGATAGATGAATATAGTCAGATTTTGAACGCCTTTTTTTACAATTTTGATTTCGATTGTGTTGCCGACTTGGAGGACATATCCCTCCATACAAATGCCACAAGACAGCTAAACAAATCTATTGCAATAAAAAAAAATTCAATAAGAAGCAATTATCCCCTTTACTATGCGTACAAATTCATATATTTTGATTTAAGTTTTCCTTTGATGCCTTTTGATTAAAAACAATGCAAAACCTAATAATAGGCACGGAAAAGTTTATAAGCATGTGACCGTGACTGAGAAAATGTGTCCAGATGAGATTTATATTCATGTGCTTACCATGAATACAAAAAAATTGATGATGATTTCTCAACTGGTTTCGACAATACAGCATGTTCATATTCGGTATGCATTTGCGAACATGATATATAATCAGAAAAATATAGAAATTCAAACAAAATCCTGTCTAACTATTTTCTTTGGTAATTGGAATGTTGTAAATGTTTTCGACCTCAATATTTCATAATTTTTAAATGCTGTAGAATTGAATACCTATATTGATTACAAAACTTGTTTTGTATGGAATATTTATATGATAAATATGTGATTTTCGTGGAAACAAAGCAATATATATTTGAGAACTTATTTTTTCACATATTTTCCAAAATGTTTACACATATTTTCTGTGTTGTTTCTGGTGGTAATGTACTGTCTCCATGTCATTGTCACTAAATTTGTATTTTTTCACAATGATACTTTGAAATTAAGTGTACTTTTTTAAGTTTTGGTTTGTTTTCAACGAGTTTCATTTCGTTATCGCATGCTTTGAATGTGTGTTTTACTTTTATATGATATAATTATATAAAAAAGTGCATCTCAGTTTATAAATGATTAAGAGTCAATAACATTTGATTAATTTCAATGCGTACGTATGCTTTTCCACATATGTTTTGAATCTAAAAATTACCAGTATATTTAACAAAAGGAAAGTACATTTTTGAATGCATGTAATTATATACATACAGGTAATACATGTATATTATGCATACATTCTTATTCTAAATGGATACATGTCATATGTTAGTTGTGAGTCACATGTTCATATACTTTGGCTATTGAATGGGGTACATAGCCTGATTTATCACAAATCTTTGCTGTTATGTATACTTGGGAGAATGGTATACTTTTCATTGCTGGAGGAGCACAAGTCTTTTTATTCTGTTCCTTGCTGAATATGTACATGTGTAATCTAGTAAATCATGTTTTTCAGTACATATTTTTGACATCGCAATGTTTGGAAATCTTCAGAAAGAGTCGAAACCAGGGGGTAATGGTCTTTTCTGAGCTAGAAACAATGTTTTTGCGAATGATTTTATTTAGTTTTTCGACGCTACGTTAAAACATTTTTTTCTTCAAAAGGAGTAAGTTCGGTAAGGGCCATATTTGGCCCCAATTATAAAGTTCATAGTTACAAGACAATAAATGTTTTAAGTTGCCTTAAAGACACGTGAGAAAGTTTAACAGAACTGTTTTTTGTGAAAATTTTATTCTAACACGTTGATTTTTATATCCCAAATAGGTCAAAATAAAGGGTTTTGGTGAAATTTGACAAAAACAGCTGGATTTCAACCAATTTAAGGACCAGGAAAGATAGAGCGCAGGCGTCGACAAACTAAATATTCAAATAAAACATGTGAAATGTCTTCACAAACATTATATTAAAAGATCTTTGTTGTCGACGTATGCGCTCTATGTTTCCTGTCTAATAATCTATGGAAAATTTACCCATTTTCATTGATTTTTTCGTGAAAAATCAATAAGTACAACTTGTGACGTCATAATGAAACGCAAAAACGTAAAATTTTCAACAAAATGGCTTATTTCCTATCTAGTCACTGTATAAGGTATGGGTAAAATCTGGATTCAGAATACATTTTTTTGTCATCTGCTTGACCAGATATTTTTTTCATTAAGTTGGGGATCAGAATTTTTTTTTTCATCTCCCCCCCCCCTTTTCTTTGAAATTAAATGGTCGTTCCATTAGAAAAATGAAACAAAACTAACTTTAGACTCTCTCACTTTGTCAACTTTCGTTTTCGGTAAGGAAAGCCGTGTTAACATAAATATTGCGGACTTTGATAGCTTTCGAGAAACAAAGGCGTATGGCATATTTATATACTATATATTCGATGCGTTTTCGAAGTGTATAACATACAAAAACATGACAAATTATGTAAACACAACATTTGGGAGGTACCTAACTGGTAATGATAACGTTGAATGGTACAAATTTTACGGCACATCATATTTGTATTCAGAAAATAATGTATCTTCAATAAGTATTACAAAAATACCGAACTCCAAGGTTATTTCAAAAAGAGGAATTTCATAAAGCATTGTTAAAACTGATAAGGTCAAACGTTTTCTACCAACGACACGCATGGAAATGAATTGTAGTACATGTATGCCTGACTTGGTATGATGGGTTAAACTCGGTTTAGTAGCTGTCTTAATCTCACACTTATGAAATATGAAAAAATGATAATTGAGAACAAAATGTATGATAATCCAAAACCAATCGTATCTCGTTTTATAAATGCTTTGCATTAATGGTTTTTATATCATAAATCAATGTATGCGTACAGTATTTTTAAGCAAACAAATGTCATCTGCTGATGGGCTGTTTCTATCAAAACAGTACATATTCAAATAACTGTTTATATCACAGTGCATTTTGATGTTTTGTGTTCAAACAAAATTGATTTTTTTGTAAGGTATGGTTATGAATGATAAAACAATTATGAAGCGTAAACTTTAAAAAAGAAGATGTGGTATGATTGCCAATGAGACAACTATCCACAAAAGACCAAAATGACACAAACATTAACAACTATAGGTCACCGTACGGCCTTCAACAATGAGCAAAACCCATACCGCATAGTCAGCTATAAAAGGCCCCGATAAGACAATGTAAAACAATTCAAACGAGAAAACTAACGGCCTTATTTATTTAAAAAAAAGAACGAAATACAAATATGTAACACATAAACAAACGACAACCACTGAATTACAGGCCCCTGACTTGGGACAGGCACATACATATATAATGTGGCGGGGTTAAACATGTTAGCGGGATCCCAACCCTCCCCTAACCTGGGACAGTGGTATAACAGTACAACATAAGAACGAACTATAAAAATCAGTTGAAAAATGCTTAACTCATCAGATAGAATTGCAGGATATAAACTTCTCATGTTTAATGTAGGATATTATTAATTTTACTAACAACACGAGAAAAGCTGTTATCTTGTTTTTGCTTGTTTGTTTTCTATTTACAAATGATTTTCAATCAACACATTTTATCTATTTTTCAGGGTTATTTAAAGATTTTGCATTTAAATATATTCAAAAGTGGCTTAGACGCAATCTGAAATGGCTGCAACAGGTTTAATCCACCATTTCTACATTTGGAAATGCCTGTACCAAGTCAGGAATATGACAGTTCTTGTCCATTCGTTTTTGATGCGTTTTGTTATTTGATTTTGCCATGAGATTATAGCGGACTTTCCGAATTGATTTTCCTCTAAGTTCAGTATTTTTGTGATTTTACTTTTTAAAGGACCAAAATTGGTTGTTATTTATGAAGAACTTTTGCGGAACACAGTTAGTAAACTGGAAAAACTAAACAATTTCTTAAATGTTACAGTTTTAGATAACACGTATTCTTGTGTACTTAAAAACATAGAAGGTGACTACCATCGAAGTTACAAATCACTGAATTGGACATTTAATCCCATGCAATATTATACAAGAATGCTTAATGCAACCGTGGAGTATGCAATTGAGCAGGTAAAAGAAAAGGTGAGACAGATAACCGTTTTTAATAATGACATTGAACGTTTTGCTTCTGTATTGAAATGAAGCAACGTTAAATTAAAATGTCTTTGACATTGAAAATAAATCAACATATAAAAAAAGATTTGCCTTATAATTCACACTCGATCAGATTTACATGATACATCAAAAATACATCAAATGCAGTGACATATGTAGCTTTTATGTGTCTGTATGTGCTTACTCCATATATAGTTATCAAAGGTACCAGGATTATAATTTAGTCTAGATAACCTTAGCCGTATTTGGCACAACTTTTTGGAATTTTGGATCATCAATGCTCTTCAACTTTGTACTTATTTGGCTTTATAATATTTTGATATGAGCGTCACTGATGAGTCTTATGTAGACGAAACGCGTGTCTGGCGTACTAAATTCTAATTCTGGTACCTTTGATAACTTCTTAAATATCCTTGGCTTTCAAATATTCGGATTTCAGAGTTTCACTTGAAGTGGAATACAGGCAAAGAGATTCGAACGCATGAAATTTACGAACACGATAAACTCAAAGTACCCATTGATCTACAGACCCACGACTGGTGACAGACACATAAATAATGATGTGGAGTTAAACATGTCTGTGAGTTCCCTACCTTTTCGGGCCATGGACAATTTGTACCTACAAAGTGTTAAAATCGATAGCAGTTAGACATACACACAACTAACACAACACCCATTGATATTTATAATGAAATGAGAGTACTCGCAGTTTCTGACAGATGCTCAAAAAATCCTGATATGGCTAATACAAGTTTATTCAATAACGATTTTTCTTCACATTTTTTTACAGGAATATGACAGTTGTTATCTATTCATTAGATGTGTTTGACCTTTAGATTTTTCCTATTTGCGTATGGACTTTCCGTGTAGAATTTTACTCGAATTTCGTTATTTTATTAATTGTACATTTGGCTTTCTAAATAAATCAACAAACAAATTTGGGGTGTGAATCCTCATTTGTTAAAGTAAAATTTTCTTTTTTTCAAAAATAGTTTCATTAATAATTACAGTTCGTCATGTGTATAAGAAAAATAGAAATTATTTACCTCGTTTCAATTTATTTTCATAAAGCTTTTAACAAAAACCCTGAAAACGTATTGTACAGAGAAGCTGGTCCGCCATACAAATGGTGACCAGAATAAGTTGCAGAGTCATGATTTCTTACCCAGACAACGTCGCTTTTCTCCAGAGAAACAATTATAGTTTGACTCATTGGCGAATATGCCCCTGCCTCTTCGAAAAAATGAACAAGGTTATTTCCATTTTGCACAATTTCTAGATATTCGCTGTCTGCATATGCACTGAATACAGTGGCTGATATAAGATAAAGTCCTTTCACTGGTGCAATCATGTGTCCATGTCTGGGATCGTATGCATTTCCAACATTTGTAATTATTTTTTCGAATTGGACTGCTTGGTTTGGACCTAGTGTTAAGTGCCGATTTACAGCTGCAGTAAATGCCACTGTCTGTCCGTCTGCATCACCTGTGAAGTAATAAAAAACATCTCAAAAATCGACCAAATGAAGGACTTTAATTTTAGGTTGATCAACAGTTTTTATGAAGATCTAAGTATTTACATATTCAGTAAATATTAAAAATATAGATGTCGTAAGTGACGTTATATGATTGATTGTCTTGCTCTATCCAAACTTTATCATTTAATTTCCTTCTAACCAGTTCGTTAACGTTATTTCATCAGAGTTATTTGCAAAGAAAAGGGAAATAAGGCTAAGTCGAAATATTCCAGTTTTTTATTGTTTTTTTTTTATTGTATTTGTCCTTTCAATACGAAATTTTAAAGGTGCATTGCAATTCACATATTAGATAGTCTTCTACAGAAAATATTATGACGTTTAAACTAATGTATATATGCAAATTCAATTAAGGGATGAACAAGAGAAAATATATATACTATAAACGTTTTCTCCCTTCTTTCATTCGGATGCTTATTTGGAGTAGTTTGTTTTAATCCAAGCCGGAATCAATTCAAAGAAATGCATACTATAAATTTATTTGTACCCTCACTTGGTATGCGGAATTGAGAAGAGCTATTTTGCCCGCAGTCAGCATTTGTTTCAGAGAAGTTGTACCTTCTTTCTGTTGATTATAACAGTGTTTGCCTTTTACTATATTTTTTTTAAAACGGTCAAGTAACAACCAGGTTATTTAATTTGACATTATTCTCACGTCCTGCTAATGCATTTACCATGTTAAAATTGTCGTGGAAGTTAAACATCAATTAATTGATCTTTTACTATTTGATGACATTCGAAGACATGTACCTCTTGTGTATTTTTCTAAGTGATTGTCTTACCATTATTTAACAAAAGCCGCTTAAAACTGGTCAAGGAATTATCATGTTGTTGCTCATGTGAACAACAACCTTTAATGTTGTGGATCTCTGCTCGTAGTTCGTTATTGGTATCCACAATTTTACGATAACCATTCTGTAATCGCTTGTAATCAAATTCTATCTTATGAACAGTTGATTTAAGCTGTTTATTGTCGTCAAGGACCTCATTAACAGTTGATCTAAGCTGTTTATTTTCTTCATACACCTGTTTTACTACTGCTGTTAGATGGTCTGTAAATAAAGATAACAAGTTTGCGCAATACATTCTGCCGAACAAAAGTAAATTCTTAGTGTAACTACATGTATGATAATGTCTAGAATTAAAGAATAAAAAAAAACACAAAAAATACCGAACTCAAGAAAATTCGAAACGGACGATCAAAGTCCCTTATCAAATGGCAAAATAAGAAGCTCAAACACAAAAAACAAACATTGAGAAGATTCTTTACAATAACTGATTGCATTTAACGCTCAAACGCTATTGTAAGCTGCAACCTTAATAGAGTAAAACTGTCAATAACTGAATAGATTTAGAAAAAAACAGCTAAGTATCCAAATCATTGTTTTACACTTACGTGGGCGAATTTGAATATCCATAACCTGTATTTCAGAACCACTGTTTAATACCAACAGAGTCAGGATACATCATTATTTATGATGGTGGGGTGGAGCAGTTTTATTTCAATTTCGTTAATAAAAAACGCGAAAGGTTGATTGATATGACACGCTCAAACACAACACCTCCAAAGATTTAATCGGCAACCCATATCTGTTACCAAGTTAACTACACTGTTTTGACGTAGAAGTATATATACACGAACAAGAATTGCTGGCGGAACTGCTTGCAATAAGTACTCGGAAGAACAATAAAACATCTAAAAACAAAAATTGGGGAGTTTGAAATCCACATATCACAGTTGGCTGATCATGATGCTACCACCTGTTTTCTGAAAGATGACGTTTTGGAACGCGTTTTATTGAATTTATTTAAATGACATTAATAAGTGTTTAAGCCCTTGTTAAACGTACGTTTTTTTTCTTTCTTGAACCATGGATTGGAAGAAATATATTGAACACAATATTGTTACTCTCCCATTTAATTGACAGATGGCTTTCAAATTGTAGGTTTGAAATGTAACATGCTGGAGAGAAATTGTTTGTTTTAGTTTGTTATATGTATAGAAAAAATAAAATCAGTTATTAAAGGGACACTAGCTACGAGTTATAAAACAAATAGAATATGATTTCATTTAGTTCAATCATTAATAAATGTGAAATAACGAAATATTAATTCAGATTTTTGGCAGTCAATTTGGTACATTTATTTTCAAATTAAACAAAGAATTATCACTGATATATTATTCACTTGCAAATCATATCAAATGAACCATTCTACCTCATTCAATCCGTATTCACGTGACCTTCAATTTAACCCATAAACTAGAGAATGGTTACGCATGCATAAGTTTTGATCAGCCACTAAAAGGAAAAGAATGTCAACATTGAAAGTGAACCATATCCTTGACTGGTTTGATCCACAAAATATCATTAGTCTATTCATACTTATGTTTATGTTTATATCAGGTTATGGGATCATCGGCAGTATTCGAAGGTCATCTCGTTAGATAATAAGATGACGTCTAGACAAATATACACACGAAATTCTAATTAATATTATCGAGTACATACTTTCTTAACTGTTTGTTTCAGATTTATTGTATTTCGGATATACTTTTTAATATATTATAAATAAAATATAAGAATTTGAGGCAAATTTGAGGCAAATCGGTAAACATGAATTTGACAGCTAGTGCACCTAAAGAGTGGAAAATCAAAAACCTTTCCTTGATCGGCATCATTTTTAAGTATCTTCCAATATCGAGCCTACCGAGTCTGAAATTCCTAAGTTGAAATGATTGACTACAGTAAATAAGAATCGTTTCTTTCTGGGTTTTTTTAACACTTTTTTTAGTATGTGATGTAAAAGTCAATTTTATAGAAACCGAATTTGACTTTATAGCTACAATGAGTGAGTTGGAATAACACAACATGATTTGGTTGAATAAACCCTTAATGATTTGTTAGGATAACACAAACTGATTGATTGAAAACCCCTTAATGGTTGATTGAAAACCCCTTAGTGATTGGTTGGAATAACACAAATGATTTGTCGAAATAGCACCTCATGATTGGTTGAGATAACATTAAATGGGTTGTGGAAATAACACAAGTTGTTTTGTTGAGATAATTGTACTGTTTGTACCTTAAAGCGTAAAAAGTAAAATCATATATTAAATACTTTACTCCAAGGAAAATTCAAAAAGGAAAGTCCCTAATCAAATGGCAAAATCAAACTTTCAAACACATCAAACAAATGTCATATTCTTGACTTGGTACAGGCATTTTCTTAGTAGAAAACGGTGGATTAAACCTGGTTTAAAAGCTAGCTTAACCCATTACGTGTATATCAGTTGCACCAAATTCCACTATATTGACAACGATGTGTGAACTGAACAAATAGACATACCGGTAATAGGTTTTTTTTTAAATAAGGGTACAGCAGTCAACATTGTATTATTATCTTAAAAAAAAACCAAATATGTAACAAAGAAGCACAAAAAGGCATATAGACCAAGCATATTAGCAGAAATTAAAGACAAGAATACACAAATTTACCATAGTACAATAATTCAATGATGGAATGTACTGAGCCACGTCATATGTGTATCAAAGAAACATAAATTAATAAGACATAAAGACAAAGTACATTAGCATAAATGAAAGAAAAAAATACAAAAATGTTTTACGATACTATAGTGCACCATGGATTGATATATAAGTACAGCGCCATGTCATAGGTATCAAAGAAGCACCAAAAGGCATATAGACAAAGCACATAAGCAAAAACGAAAGACAAGAGTACGAGAAATACCATAGAACAATAACACAATGACGGGATGTACAAGTACCGTACCACGTCAAATGGATATAAATAAAAACAGACTAACCAGTAGAAGTAATATGCATAAAGACAAATAAAATAATAAATAACACGTTATCAAGATGACCAACAATGTCAGTACCCAGAATCTATACTTCAAGACCATCGTATATTATTTGTGAAGTTGATACGGAATATTTATCAATAAGGTCCCGGTACCTTCCGATTAACTTTTTTTTTTAAAATGACGGGACGTTCTTTGACATACCCCTGGTTCATCAACTTTCTGCTCAGACACTGGTGACGTTTTACAAAGCTAAGTAGGAGATGTAAGCTCTAGAATACCGAATAAGTTGGGAAATGTATATATATCCCTTATGCAGGTCACGTTGCATGGTAAATTGCTAGTAAGGTGAGGGAAAATAAATAATTTCAAAATTAAAATCGTCTCGTTAGTCATAGGTTTTGGTACTGAGATGACAGTGAATGTGAAATTCCAGGTACAGATATGGTCTAAAAATGAGACGGAGTAAGTTATCGTTCCAATTGGTTTATTTCGAAACATTTATATTTTGTAATGTTCTTACCAAGCTTTCTCATAATTTCTTTTTCTTCATACTTAATATTTAACTCATTCCTTGTAGCTCCAACTATTATTCCAGTGAATATCAAATATAAGACATACACAAATCCCTTCATTTTGAAGTGGTAAGTGTATTTTCTTTGTGAAATATGCCATCTGATTATGTTAGATAACGTACATGTATGAAGTATTCCGTAGAGAAGGCTTATAGATTCGTTGTTTGAAACAAAAGCAGTATAAAAATACCTGTGAAATGCGAGTCGAAAGGATGCACGAGTGCTGTAAACATACTTTTATTTCGCGGATACTTTATTTCGCGTTAAAACCAATCTAATTCCTTTGTGCGACAATTTAATTTCAGGATTTTCAAATTAACATGAAATAGTTGCATATGGAACGATCTAAGTTTTACATGTTAATGTGATGTATAATAAATGTTTGAGAATGTTTTTTGTTGAGTTGAATGTATGGATACTATTTTCCCTTATTAGTTATCAAGATTGCTTGAATATGTTTTTACCTTAAACAAATTCCTTCCAATCTTGATAAAAATCAGACGTATACATTTGTGGCAGGATAATTTTACAGGTCTGTAATGAAGGAAGTGAATTATTCCAAAATATCACTTGTGATTATTTAAAATCTACTCTTTTTATTGAAGTTTAAGGACATTTTATATCAGCACATCTATATCACGGTAACGTTATAGGGATTATGTTTTGAAGGAAGTCTTCATTGAATAAGTTAATAGTGATGTTGAAGAACAGCTCAATTATATGATTTTTAAATAACTTCATATTAAGATTGTTGTGAAAAATTTCATAAGGAAGCAACAATACGATACATTTTCTGAACATCGAATAAACAAACAAATATGAAGAAAAAAAGATTCTCAAGCCTATATACTGATTCTTACTTCCGGCCTATATACAGTCACAAGTATTTCCGTATGGTCATTTGTTGAAAACCTTCAAGTTGTAAAACTAGCAACATGTTTATTCAAATGAAAAATAACAACATATTTAGTATACTTATTGTGATCTTAATTAATATATCAGTCACAGAAAGCGAAAGGGGTATATATAGATAACTTATCGTTCATTTTCACTATACTAGTACATAATTTTATGTAGGTAACGCCTGTTGATCACCTCCGGGTGCAGAAATGTCTTGCTGCGTTGTAGATCCATTTGTGGCCTTCTGCTGTTGTCTGTTTTTTGATCGGGTAGTTGTCTCTTCTTTGGCATATTCTCCATTTCCATTCTCATTATATAAGTACGATGATGATTTACGAAATATTCAAATACTATTTTAGGTAATTGTCAAGGCGCGAAACAAAACATTGTAAGGTGAAGTGGAATATGTAGGCCTATGAGTAAAACTGTGAAAATGTTATTTCAAGTCGGCATGATAACCGCATGATATCACCCGACGTGATTTGTTAGATAAAATGTAGCTCCAACTATTCATCTGTTATTAGGACCATGTAATCTTTATTATCAACAAATCATAAAGAAAAAAATCCGAAATTAATCTACTGAATGGTTGTTGTGTAATGAACACCAATCCTTTTTTCCAGTTTTCCTTCAAAAAAATTACTTGGCCTGAGATGATAGAGAATTTATCAATGAATATGAGGTAAACCGCTGCTAATAACGAAAAATCGACTGAAACACGTGTCTTGGCATAGAACATGTACAATCGGAATCTAAAATGAGTATAACGAAGAAAAAAAAACCCGAAAGGGGTCTAAGAATTTTATCACAAATCACGTAAGAAAAAATTTGCCAAAATTTGGTGGGTATATGACATTATTTTTGTCTTTTGGCCTTTTTACCGAATATACACTATTGTAATTATAAGATCCGTGCGTCAAGGCTACATGTATGACGTTGCTTTTTTCTAGTCAGCTCTTCTTGGGGCTCCGAGTTGCAATCAACAAAACATGTCAGTGATTGGCTGCCAATGCAATCACAGAATGACAACTTGTCACAGGTCGAGTGGCACCATGGGTTGAAGGAAATACCTGTTAAAGTAGACATACAGGTTAGACCCTGGACCACTGGTGGAGAATCCGAGTACTATTTTCCTGGCGTAGGTTCTGGTCAAAGAAGCGACGATGTAAACAGTCCTTATGGTGGAATTGTTTATAAATACAGCAAAGAGAGTGTAGTATTGTATGCTCCGAACAGACATGACGGATATCCCTCTGGATATGCAGTCTACACAGGTTAGTTATTTTCTCTCAAAGTTTACGACAGATTTAAGAAGAGAGGCTACAAACTTGTCCCCTCTGTCTTTACGTATTTTTTGTTTTGTTTTATATATCTATACTATTAAACGAGAAGACCTCATTTTGTGTGTCGCGTCTCTTCCTTCCACAATAAATTAATCATCATGCCTCTGTGTCCTATAGGTACCATGTATTGTCGCATTTGTCATCCATTCTTATGATTATTCAGTTTGGGTTATTTTGGGAGAAAAACGAAAAAAAACTGCGTCCGGATATTTTTCCGCATTTGGACGAAATTTTAAGTCAGACTAGATATCCGGTTTGCGTTTTTTTTTTTTTTTTTTGTACTTTGTACATACCAAAGACTATGAATAACGTGTATTTGCTATCAGCTATCAATTTCAAGTTTACTATCCACGGCGGTCACTGAGTTTAGTAATTCTATTAAATAGAGAGTGTCTATATGATATGTCAATGACCGCCGTGGATCGATTAGTAAATTGAGAGTTAAAAGTAAAAAGCATTATTGAAATCAATAGAAATAAAAAAATATAGGAGTTTTGGAGGAAAAACAATTGTCATGTCCCAAAGTGCCTATATTTTTTTATACCTTTTCTGAAATTATTCAGTCATAAAATCTTCTACAAAAATTCATCTGGCCACTAAGTATAGAAATTAGAGAGGGTCTATATAATATATCAATGACCGACGTGGATTGATTAGTTAACTGAGAATTGATAGTAAAAAGCAAACACACTTTATTTATAGTAATGTATGTTCATAAACGTAAAAACTATGTTCATATTGAAATAAATAGAAAAAAAAATGGAAATTTTGGGAAAAAAGGGAGAAGGGTTTGAAAAACAATTGTCCTGTCCCAAAGAACCTTTAACTTTTATTAACTTTCCTGAAATTTTCCAGTCATTTTTTTTTTTTAAATTCATCTTACAACACTTTACATGTACTGGCTTTCAACCACGCTCTGGATGCCTGCGATTTCGCGGGTGTGTTTCTAGCATTTATCATCATGCCTTGCTAAAGTATTTCAGTTTGGGTTATTTTTGGAGGAAAACGAAAATATAGGCGCTTATATGTTTATTTTTGCCGTCATCGGACTGACTTTATGAGAAATATTGAAGACTTCCGCTGCCCTATAGGCCTGTTTTGAAATTAAACACAATTTGCATAAGTACTTGGGACAGAACAATTATAATTTTGCGTTTTTCTGTATACTATGATCATACATATACTATTATAGATAAAGTGTATTTGCTATTTATATATATTATGAATTCCAGTAGTTTTCTTTCCACGACGGTCACTGAAATATTTCTGTATACTACATACATATACTATGAATAAATTGTATAAATTTTCTATAATTTACTATAAATTCCAATAGTTTACTGGGGTGACTTTTAATATATCAGTGACCGTTTTATCATATAGTAATTATAGTAATTATAGTATATATATATAATATATGTATGTTCATAGTATACAGAAAAACAGAAAGAATAAAAATCGGTATTTTGGAGAAAAGGGGGAGGGCAAAACAAATAAAATGTGCTCAGTCCCCAAGTACCTTTGACTTTTGATACCTCTCCTGGAATTCTCCAGTTAAATTTTTTTTTACAGTTTGCATACGCTCTATTTCCCCGCGATTTCGCGGGTGTGTTCTAGTATGATATAATACAACAAAGGTTGTTGTCTCTTAGGCGCATTATCCATTTCCGTGCTCAATTTGAAGAAGGAATATGCACGTCTTTTTATACTGCAACTAGTTGTGTTTATTTCCTAAATATAGTTACATAGCTATATTTTGTATAATGTCAATTTCATCATGGAACACTTTCTCAATAATCAGGGGTTCATTAAGGGATAAAAAGAAGTTTGACATTTGTGTTACTTTTTGAAAAGCTGTCAATGTATTTGTTTAAGTTGGAGTATAAAAAATATATTAGACCAATGAAAGAACAATATGAACTTTTTTGTACTCGGTAAAACCTCGCCCTTCACCAGTTTCTCAGCCTCATAAAAAAAGTTTATATTTTTCTTTCATTGGTCTAACATTGTTTATTTATTCCTTCCTGCGGAACAAATATTGCACACACAAGTCATAATTTTTGTCGATTATCGATCTGGTACATGTACAGGAGAAATAAGGAATCAGCATGAATTTCGTACTTTGAAAACTTTAATTTGTTATTTACATGTATAAGCTGCTTTTACGCTTTATCGTTCCGTTTTGCTCATGGACAGCGACTTTTTTTAAGAACAACATTTAAAAATAAAACATACAATGCCTGATGATTTTTATTTATCAATTAATTATGATTGCCTACAATATATGAAGAGTTTAACCATGATGAAAAATTAGCGAGATTTAATTAAAAAAAAATTATGTCAATGAATATAAAAGTACAAAAATTACACAAAATATAATATACTACACAAATGTTCATAATATGTTTTTCTTTTTTTTCGTTTTCTGTAAACTTTAAGGTGGATCAAACTGGAATGGACCTATACAGCAAGCCGAGTCTAGTGTCTCTGTCCGAATAAGAGTATGGGGTCAACAACACTTTCCTGAGCCAGATTTTTTTAAAAACTGGACGTCAATTAATATAGGTACGTTTCAAGTACGCTTATGAAGTTTATCTTTTTTCTGTTTCTGGTCAATAGTCATCTAAGGTCCTAATGATTACAATATTTGGGATTTGGACCAAGAAGAAAAAAAGAAGCTTGGTTATCCTTTTAAATATATTTTAACAGATATTTTGTTTTCCCCCATCTTTGTCTTTCATAAACCTTCAGTTAAATTTTAGGTATTTTTTGAAAAGTCAACAACAGAAAATGAAAAACAAATATAAAATTTGCAAGGAAATATGCCAATGTAACTTTATTTGTTTAACTCGCATATTGCAAGTTGTCAAATTCTACTGGATTCTATATGGAGGAGTCTTCTTCATAGGTTTAGAGTATTGTTTCACAGTTGCATATTTCCATAACATCAAAATTTTATTCAGCGCTACAAGCTGTTGGTGGCATTTTGATACACAATTGCAAATTTCACATGTTTGTGTCAAAATTTGCAACAAAAAATAAATGAATTAATTTATATACGATGGAAAGAAAATATATAGCTTTAGGTACGACATCAAAAAAGCAATGAAGGATAAAAAACTTAATTCAAATATTTTGGGGTGAGGGGGTGGGGGGATGGTCAAAAGTGCTGCACGTTTTGTGTAATTGACATCGATTATATATATATTGGTCAATCAATTTTTCCCAAATTAAGTTAAGAGGAGGGTAGGGGGGTCAGTGAAAAAATTATATGAATTAAGTTTTGTTTATCCTACATTGAACTTTTAATGTCGTCCCTTAATTCAAACATGTTTTTTTGTTAACGATGTCTTTCTTAATCAATTTTGGAATAAAAACTATAAACGATGAATTTTGCGGCGTTAGTCTTTCTTCTGGTATTGTTAATTCTAATAACATTGTTGTAGGTAATGTAATGAAAGAAATTCACCATCAGTTGGAGGCTCAACCCGAGTATGTTGTCCTACAAATCAAGCTTGGAAATACAAAATATATAGTTGACGGAATAGGTACTTGTACAATTATAGTTATGTCATATTTAAATATTTCAAAAAGGGTTTTTCAACAAACCAATATTTAACCTACATATTTTTTTCTTCATTTTCATCAGAAACTTATAATTATTGTATTTATATATGTCTCTGTTTTCATAAAATACAGTATTTCAATTTAATAGACAATAGTTGTTTGAAACCAAATTTAAGTTGGACTTTACGAATTCCCTACTAAGCAAAATGTTCCTGTATCCTCTTCACTTTTTCGAGTGTAATTCTGTTTTGCATGCCAAGCATCTGTCAAATCTTGGTTTCTTTATAGTTATAAAGTTACTTATAGCCAATGTGAACTGTCTTACAGGCTATGTGATGCCATTAGGTGACCAAATGAAGTACAATAAATGGGGAGGAGTGTTATATGGATATGACAACAGTACTATACGTATTTGGACTAATACTATAGGAGGTATACAATATTTCATATACAATGCAAAGAATGTACAAAAGACAGAAGTGTATTGTTAACGATAATCAAAACCATCTGAGATTTTTTCAGAGAAAAACACAACTGATTAATTTCGAATTGTTAAAGCAATTAAATTTAAAGTGCAGAAATGAATGAAAGGAGATATGGATTCGTTTTAATCGAGACAACAACCCAACTACACAAAAAAACCAAAAAAAAAACCACATAGAGATCAACGTAAAGTTATTACGGGATTTCTTAACATTTTTTCCAGCTTTAAAGTTTATTTAAAAACAACCGCGAATGTATTAATTGAAACTGTAAAAGATTTGCCATCAACCCTTATACCTGCAGCCTAATAAAAATTAAATCCTTGAATTGCTCCCGTTCTGATATGTCGCGTATCACCTTGATGCACGACATTTCAGAACGGCAGCAATTCAAATATTTAATTCTAATTAGATTGCAATAAATATAAGGTTTTTTTTATTTTTCTATTCAGGTTCATTGTTTTATGCAAAAGATGGTTGGGGACTTTCAAACGAGTCTTTCACTGAGGGATATTATAGGATATTTGCATGGTCATCACTTACTAGTGACAGAGTGCAGACGACACTAAAACTGGCATTACCTTTTATAAACAGTACTAGCAGGGATTTTGAAATCGAGTTAGATTCGATTATCGATTTAGAATGTGACTTCATTGATGTTCGGGTATGTCTAAATAACAATGCAAACAAAGCAGTATGAAATCATGCTTTGAAGAAAAGATAGGCATACAGTCATGTAAAAACAATGCAACATTGGAGCAATAAATATACGAGCTTGTGAACAATCAAACCAATTTTAATGAGAATGGTTTTGATGTTAATAAATTGTAAATGGTTTCCCATCAAAATATTTAATATAACAATCAAAAAAGTAAAAACCGTAAAAAGTATATAAAAGACGTGTACTTATTTTATTTTTATTTATATGTTTCCTATATATCGTGTTTTTTCTTTATTTTAGTGACTTTTTTGTCTGTCTTTATCTTTGTTTTTTTTTAAATGCCATATGAAATCCGTGTTGTTTTATTATATTTCATTTTACTGCATAACTATTTGCCAATTGTTATGAGAATACTGTTCTTCGTCTATCAAATTGTGGGTTGTATGTACATTATCAGATTGTTCTTTAAGGGATAGTTATACCATGCACATTGGTACAAGTCAAATGAATGTTTTATTCTTTATAGATTAGAGAAATGGCTTTGGAAGGATCAAATACACGTGGAAGCAACTTTGGTTATTTATTTAAAGCAACTGGAGGGGTTCAAAACACCTTACAAAACAACTCATACTCAGGGGTAGTATATTCTTACTCGAGTACAGCGGTAAGGGTTTGGTACCCATCCGTGGAAGACAAAGTCCACTACTTAGTGTTCATTGATAAATCATTTGGAGGTAATACATCTGTAGCTACTCATGCTGAGCTTGTAATAACAGTTTTTCGTCCCGCTGGAATATGCAGATATATAAGTACTGCAGGTAAAAACAAATTAAATTCCTTTTGATAAAACTGGTAATTAAGTAAACAATCACTTCCAAAATACACTTTTTTAGGCATTTAGGTAACTCTGTGACTTATTTCTTTCACTTTTCTCTGGTTATTCTACACGAAAACCAATTTTAAGGGTCTAAGAGCGTATATATTATTTTTATAACAACGTGGACAAGACCATTTCTTGGCGCGCTCTGGTAATCAATTGACTTGGTCAGATAAGGTAAACGTTCGTCTGTAACGACCACTTTTCATATCGTATGTGTTTAAGTCATTTATACTGTGGGGTCGTCAACGAACGCCTAAATCGAATAATACGAATAATTAACAAAAAACTAAACATTGTGTGTAGTTTTAAATATTTAATACTAAACTTTCTGTTTTTTCTCATGCAGCTGCATGCACTTGTTTACTCCTTTATTCTATTAAAATCGCTATTATCGATAGAAGATGAAAAAGAAGTTAAAGGTACATGATTCAGAAGTATAACCATCATAAGTATTGCGATGGTCCACGCTATTGTGAAAATGATTATATGTCATATTTTCTTCTCATTTTACATGTTTTAGTTACAAAAGAAGTAACAGCTCCTGAAGAGGGAACACCACTAGGTGTGTACAACGCTTCATTTTAAATAAGTTTTAGAAATATTTATTATGTTGAATTGTGATCAAGCGATATAAAATTCAATGATACATGTATCTTCGTGTCAAGCTAAAGAATGATAAGTCCAATGCCTATAGAGTGTATATATTTAAGCCTAGCACTCCAATTGTTTAATTAAGTAACCCCAATATTGTTCATTTCAAAATCCCTTTGGTAGTGATTTGAATTTTAAAATTGGTCTTCTTTTAATATATTCAATAATATTTGCGTTTCAAGCTAAAGAATGATAAGTTTAATGCCAATATAGAGTGTAATTTTTAATAAATTGAGAATGAAAATGGGGAATGTGTCAAAGCGACAACAACCCTGGCCCCTAAATAAATATGACTTTGTATACTAGTTCAGTGATAATGGACGTCGTACTAAACTCCGAATAATACACAAGAAACTAAAATAAAAAATCCTTTTTGAGTCAAGCACTCTATTGTTCATTAAGTAACCCCACTATTGTTCATTAAGTAACCCCACTATTGTTCAATATCAACCTCTTGATATGGATTTGTATTTGGTCTTCTTGTAATAAATCGGAAACGACCATGTTATCTCAGTGTCATCTAAAATTTCTGAGAACCTTGAAATTATTTTTAGATAGTTTCCTAAAAGTAAATAAAGTTTTTTTTTCATTCGTGTTGCGTGTAGTCGATGTTGTTTAGATGCTTGACATACTTGATGTGTTAAAAGCGCTTGTCTCTGATAACCTTCACCAGAAATGTTTATGAACAAACTTCAACGCAAGAGCATTGCACAATCTCTTAAAATTAAGATTTTGCCAAAATTCGACGACATTAGTGTTGGTTTATATTAATAGAAGCATGTCATCTTTTATCGCATTATTTGTGCTGTGCAATAATTTCTTTATTTTTAAAAACGTCTCGCAGTTCTGTTGTTTATCAATATTTCAAATGAAATTTCAGATTGATTTCGCCATCGACATTGTGTTTTGTTGAGATAAAGATAATTGTTTAATTGTTTGTTGCTTTTTAATACAATTTATTTTGGTCTTTTCATACTTATATTCTAGTTTATTAAGCCATTATTCATTCTCATTTTAGAAACAAAAGAAGTTACAGCCACAGATGAGGTAACGCTACAAGGTGTGTACAATGCTACATTTTATGATGGCCGCATGCGTTCAAATGAAGTTGTTATAAGTGCATTTATAAGCCACCGAGCGGCCGTCACCATTGTTGAGAGATACACACATCGTATAGTCGTCTATTAAAGGTACAAACACGAAAAATGTGAAATCATTCAAACAAGAAATCTGGCATCTTAGTGTATAACAAAACATTAAACAATTCACGAAAAAACAGGTATACACAAAATTAATAATTCCAACCACTGACCTAGATTCAGACTTGGGACGGGCACATATGGAAAGTGGCGGGGTTAAAAAGAAGCTACATATGTATCACAACATTTTCCAACATCATTTACGAATGTCAATTAGGTTCATTTAGAATGAGGAAATTAAAACAAAAATAAGTGCAATGCTTATTTCAAGATGTGTATCTAAATTCCATTGATCAATTTATCCGTTAACTATATACATCTAAAAAATTGTTAATAAAAACAAACGATTCTTTTCAGATAACTTCACCACAAAGTCAATAAAATCTCTGGCACGTAAGTAAACTAGACAGACAGTCTTGTATATATTTTTTGGTGAGACGTTAATTACATGTTTTTCCTCTTTTTAGCTCACCTGGCCCGAAGGGCCAAGTAAGCTTTTCTCATCACTTGGCGATCGTCGTCCGTCGTCGTCGTCGTCCGTCGTCGTCCGTCGTCGTCGTCGTCGTTAACATTTTACATTTTGAACTTCTTCTAGAGGACCACTGAATGGAATGAAACCAAACATGGCATGAATGTTCCTTATGAGGTGCTGACCAAGTGTTGTTACTTTGTAGCCGATCCATCATCCAAGATGGCCGCCAGCGGCGGACTTAGTTTAACATAGGACCCTATGGGAAATGCATACAAATGACTTCTTTTAGAGAACCACTGAATGGAATGAAACCAAACATGGCATGAATGTTCCTTATGAGGTTCTGACCAAGTGTTGTTACTTTGTAGCCGATCCATCATCCAAGATGGCCGCCAGCGGGGGACTTAGTTTAACATAGGACCCTATGGGAAATGCATACAAATGACTTCTTTTAGAGAACCACTGAATGGAATGAAACCAAACATGGCATGAATGTTCCTTATGAGGTGCTGACCAAGTGTTGTTACTTTGTAGCCGATCCATCATCCAAGATGGCCGCCAGCAGGGGACTTAGTTTAACATAGGACCCTATGGGAAATGCATACAAATGACTTCTTTTAGAGAACCACTGAATGGAATGAAATCAAACATGGCATGAATGTTCCTTATGAGGTGCTGACCAAGTGTTGTTACTTTGTAGCTGATCCATCATCCAAGATGGCCGCCACCGGGGGACTTAGTTTAACACAGGACCCTATGGGAAATATATACAAATGTCTTCTTTTAGAGAACCACTGTATGGAATGAAACCAAACATGGCATGAATGTTCCTTATGAGGTGTTGACTAAGTGTTGTTACTTTGTAGCTGATCCATCATCCAAGATGGTCGCCAGCGGGGGACTTAGTTTAACATAGGACCCTATGGGAAATGCATACAAATGACTTCTTTTAGAGGGCCACTGAATTGAATGAAACCAAACATGGCATTAATGTTCCTGATGAGGTGCTGACCAAGTGTTGTTACTTTGTAGCCGATCCATTATCCAAGATGGCCGCCAGCGGGGGACTTAGTTTAACATAAGACCCTACGGGAAATATATATAAATGTCTTCTTTTAGAGAACTACTGAATGGAATGACATTAAAAATGGCATGAATGTTCCTTTTAAGGTGTTGACCAAGTGTTGTTACTTTGTAGCCGATCCATCATCCAAGATGACTGCCAGCGGGGGACTTAGTTTAACATAGGACCCTATAGGAAATGCATACAAAAGTCTCCTTCTAAAGAACTACTGAATGGAATGAAATCCAACATAGCATGAATGTTCCTTTCCTTATGAGGTGCTGGACAAGTGTTGTTACTTTTAGCCAAATTTTATATTTTTTTATGATTTCAAAAACCCAAGTAGAATCAGGTGAGCGATACAGGCTCTTGAGAGCCTCTAGTTTAAATTAATGCCGTATATTATGTTACAGTAGCATTATAACCCGGAAGTATTTAATTGCTCTAAATCATAATATATATTTGATTGTGGATGGTCAGTGTCCTTTTCACCAAAATCCACATCACAGCATAATATGTGTAACCTCAATATCATGAATATCATAGCTTACTGTAAAGTACGTAAACAAACAATAGAAATCCACAATTTTGGTGGATTTTGAGAAATCATTAACAGTGAAAAAATTGTACCAATAATCCTGTATCTTAATGTATTTTCCTTTACAGACAAGAATATCAATGCTGCAAGTCATCAAAAGAAAGAAACTACACGTACGTTATCAATTATATTGTATTGAATTCAATATGAAACTATTAGATGCATGGTATGCTTGCCATTGAGACAACTTTCCACTAGATACCAAATGACGTATGAGGTAGCAATTATGCATCACCATACGGCCTTCAACAATGATCAAACCCAAAACTGCACAGCAAACAAAATAAAATAAAATATGACCACTGAAAGTAGAAAAGTTCACACGAAAAATCTAAACCTTATTTATAACTGAGAGCAGAATAAAAAAGGAAAAAACCAATTTTCCTCTTTTTTCACTCTTAATTCTGACAAGTGCAATTAGAGGCCAAATTCGGACCAGAACGTAATAAATTTATTCTATAACCCATGTATTTGAGAAAAAATCATGAAAAACAAAGACAATTCTGTTATATTTGTATTTTTTTGTTACATTTCAAAATAAATTTATACTGAATTCTACACTTAGTTGTCCATTTTTAGTCAACTCTCTGTAAAGGATACAACAAAGAATAAATTTATTCTAAATGCATGGTGCTTACTGTATATGATCATGTATAAAATAAATTTATTATATAGAGCCATAATATCTATTATTAGTTCGAGAAAATCATAGAATAAATTTATTCTTCATTCAATGTCATTTATGATTATGATAATATTTATCTGTTTGGTGAGGCTGAGACACAGAATAAATGTATTCTACATTCAATGCGATTTCGGATTATAATAATATATAAAATAAATTTATTTTGAAGTAAAGTTATCTGTATGGTGAGGCTGTGACACAGAATAAATTTATTCTTGTTTCAATGCGATTTCGGATTATAATAAAATATAAAATAAATTTATTTTGAAGTAAAGTTATCTGTATGGTGAGGCTGAGACACAAAATAAATTTATTCTACATTCAATACGATTTCGGATTATAATAATATATAAAATAAATTTATTTTGAAGTAAAGTTATCTGTATGGTGAAGCTGTGACACAGAATAAATTTATTCTAGTTTCAATGCGATTTCGGATTATGATAAAATATAAAATAAATTTATTTTGAAGTAAAGTTATCTGTATGGCTGAGACACAGAATTAATTTATTCTACATTCAATATGAATTTTGTTCTATATAAAAATAATCTTAAAAATATCTCATGATAAGAAATTAAAATAATTTAAAAGAAAATTTCATCGGTCTTATTTATTACAGACAAACTGATACAATAAATGGCTTCGCCAAGCGCAGCTGGCTACGACCGCAGAGGTCAAATCCTAAACATTTGGGACAAAAATGGACACAATGTTCGTGCATGATACAGGTCTGAATTTGGATTGTAATTAAATACTTGATGCAATATTGGTTTCTGACACAGAATAACGGTAGCCAAAAAACTTAGAATTGGTTATATCATTTGAATTTATATTTAATTTTTGGCTTTTGTGCAATACACTATGCTGTTGCAAATTGCCCCCCCCCCCCACCCCCAAAAAAAAAAATAAAAATAAATAAATAAATTTACCTCTTTTTTTATGCTTTTGTGCAATACACTATGCTGTTGCTATTTGAACCCTCACCCCCCAAAAATATACCCTTGCCCCTCTTTTTTTTTGGCAATATGATATTTGAAATTTTCTTTTTCAATTTCTGAAATCTGCAATGAGTGAAAATTATCCCCCCCCCCTCTCCAAATTTCTGTCCAGTTTATCTTATCACAAATATTCTAGCGGAACAGTTCAGAATGCATGTAAAACAATAGAAGTGCTATATGGCCAAAAATCAATTTCCTTATCGTTTCGATTTGTCATGTGATGGCATACAAACAGTTCAAAATACATCTAAGTCTTTTTTGTTTGCTTATATAATCCTGAAGATTTTGTTCGATGTTTTGTCACTGGTCATCTGTTAGAATAATTTTGGGGTTTTTTTTTCACACAAGAGACAATCTTCGTTATAATGCAACTGGTACTAATCGTTAAGTAATCTGATCTTTTATTGACATACAGATCTGTAGTTGGAATTATTCATCTTCAAACTCTTCTTAACTTTTCGAACAATTATCTTTGTAAATGTCAACATTTTATCTTCTTACATTCCCAAATACATGTTTCCATTATTCCGTTCAACCAAAGCTATCTGAAAGATCAAATAAAAAATACAGTGCATATAAAAAAAAAATGGAAAATGTGTCTATGGGCTACAAATGCCCCCGCTCGTAAATATACACGTGTCAACTTCCACATTCAGATACATGTACACGATTAAAGTAGTTAAGACTTATTTGTGATTTTAACATTCGGTTGAGGCAAACTAAAGTTAGTGAACGGAAACGAAAAATTCAGCATTTTTTATGTTTATAAATGGCCTTAACTCAAGAACGGTAGAATTGATGCCATTGAATTTAAACCTTGATCTGTGTTTTATGGTAATATGTATTGTGTATACGATTTATTACATTTGCTTGAGGCAAACTAAAGTTAGAGAACAGAAGCGAAAAATTCAGCAATTTTTATGTTTATAAATGGGCATAACTCAAGATGGTAAAAGTTATGCCACCCATGCAACATCTTACACTAACCTTGTCAAAAACGAACTGTAACTTGTAAAGTAAGCAAATGTTTCAGAGAGATGTACAAGGACTAAAGGAGCAGCCGGATCTGATCGCCGTATAAATAAGATATGCAAATGATTGTACAACTGCACATCACATATCAGGCCCTCGCTCTAAAATTCATAATATATTCCTTTTCATAGAGTAACCGATACATTGCACGCATTCTTAAAATAATGACTTTTAATTCACTAATAACAATTCCGGCCGAAATACAATTGTCAAAATATGAATTATATTAGCACTTTCAAAACCTTTTGCGATGAGATAAGAAAGAACACTTTTTATAAAACAACAATTATGATTCTTAATTCCAGCATTCTAAGATATTTCTTGCAAGCCAGTTAAAAGTTTAATCTTTTAAATTACCTCTGTAGATTTTTCTCAAAATGTATCCTTCACTAATGTTCTTCTGTGGTTGTAGTAACTTCTGTCATTTTGTCTGCCTTCTAAACTTTTGTGTTTCTTTATAAATTCCTTTTGATAGAAGTGTCTGGTGACCTATAAAGAACAGCGTATTATATTTTGACTGAAATGGTCATATTATCCATGAAGATGGAGACTTTTTGTCAATTGTTCTGTGTGCCAAACAGATTGCATGAGAGTGTGAGTACAGTTCTTTAGGTACTTATGAAAACTAGTTTTTTACATAAAATAGTCTATTGGTCGTTTATTTGTTTTTTGCAATGGTGTTTTATTGTTTCATAGACTTATGAGTATAAATATCCTTTGGATTCAGTGGCGGAGCCAGTTAGGGTTCCGTGCTTTGAACGCCCCCTTTTTTGACGACCAATGGTTTTAAATTGGAACAAATGTTTAGAACCCTCTTTTAAAAATGGCTGGTCCCGCCCCTGGGTATCTTTCACTTTTTGCTCAAATAATAGGTACATATTCCATCTTTCTATGCAACAATTTCATAGCCTAAGAAAAGAAGTGAAGAAAGTGAACATTTAATTTTTTAAATGTTTATAGATTACTTCAACTTTCACCCGTAGTAAATAATAGTGAGATTACCAATTAGTAACATTATTACTATCATAATAATTAAAAGATAATAAATAATATTTATCTAATAAATTTACGTTCAAACTTATGAATTAAAAAGAGAAAACATGTACCCAATCTTTTATATATATTCTTCACTTTAAGCATGGAATTGTTATATTATATAAATTTGTTTATTAAAGTGTCACATATTGATTGCCATAAAACATATACAACAATTATAATATTTACACATAAAACAATCAATATCCAGCCATAAATACTGACTTATGAGACACTATAATATATATTTAAATATACAATTCCTTGCTTTAAGGCATAGTCTTCAGAGTCGGATCCAGGGATGTTTAAAAGGTTGGGGGGGGGGGGGGTTAATTAACAATAAAACTGAGTCTCATCTAGCCCCAAGCATCATGTCAGGCATTGTCATTACTAATGTCTTCTAATCTGAGTAAATTAATTACTAAAAACTATTAAATGTCTTCTTATCTGAGAAACAATTTCGACATTTAAACGAAATCTTTTACTTATGATATTGTTGATTCTCCACAAAGTAATATAAATAGAACCATACAAATAGTATAAGCAAATACATGTTTTCAGATACCATCTTCAATATAAAAAAAAAGCACACCATGAAAAAATTAACTTGTTATGTGGGTTAGAGGTATAAGGGGAGGGTTGAGATCTCACAAACATGTTTAACCCCGCCGCATTTTTGCGGCTGTCCCAAGTCAGGAGCCTCTGGCCTTTGTTAGTCTTGTATTATTTTAATTTTAGTTTCTTGTGTACAATTTGGAAATTAGTATGGCGTTCATTATCACTGGACTAGTATATATTTGTTTAGGGGCCAGCTGAAGGACGCCTCCGGGTGCGGGAATTTCTCGCTACATTGAAGACCTGTTGGTGACCTTCTGCTGTTGTTTTTTATTTGGTCGGGTTGTTGTCTCTTTGACACATTCCCCATTTCCATTCTCAATTTTATCCTCTTCTACTAGCTTCAAAATATATCCAAAATCAAGAATGTGGAACATACTCTATCTGACATAATCATTTGGTAATTGATGCAATTAGTGTCTCTTGTATGCCTGTCTTGAACATAAAAAACTAAATATAAAATAAACAACTCTCCCAATGCTCAGGTTGGTTGTCATATTATGCAACATAGTTAATAATATAGAAACCAATGGGAAAAACATAGAACTTATTTTGTCATACAAAATACTGTCAAACATCCAAACATACTATCCACACTGATCTGTGTCCACACTTGTAGTATATTAATTTATCTTAGTGATATAACAAATTGTCAGAGTAGTATAGTCAAATTTAGTTATAGAATGAACATTTACAACAAATGGAAGTTTTTAACGACCTTGACTGGCTATACAGCCCTTGCACGGTCGGTATGAACATTTAATTTAATTTGCTTCATGATATACCTCTTTCCTTAATGATATGATTATCGTTATCATAGGCAGTTGTGGCGTTCCATAAATGTTATATTCCAAATTGTTCTTGTTTATTATGGAATGATCGATATTCTGATGTATATTTACCAACGTTTTTTTTTCAACTGATCGGGCGGAGCTTATGTTTTAATTCGCATAAAGACAGTCTATTTGAAGATGTGTGTGATAAGGATGATTGTCGTTATAATTATTATTGAATTCTAATCACTAATCAGTGTCACCAAACGCATATACAAAAGAACTGAGGAACTGAGTGTATGATATGAGACGAATAACTGGGCACTTCATTGATGATCTTATCCCAAAACTCCTGTCTATAGATGGACTGGTCTTAAATAAGCGAACTTCTTAAACTCCGCCCAGTCAAGTGAAATAAATCTAGTAATAGTAATATCGTAGAAAAATATGCAAATTGATATTCGCAGATGCAGATCGATCGAGGATTTGAAAAGGGGCATACGCAGAGACTTGTAAAACGTCTAGTATGCATTGAGCATATATGTCGGGGATCTATGAGGGGATCCCAGTATCCTTGACCCCACCCCTAATCCCACCTCTAGTATACTGAGCAAAACTAACCTCCAATTTCTTGAACTGTGATGAATGTTTCATAAACGAAACTGGAAAACTATCCCGTCTATGTTCAACTTGTCTTCCCTCCTTTTAATTTCCACTTGTCTGTCATCTTCATTCACGTACACAGAGAGAAATACCAAGTGATCATATCATACAAAATTACAGATCAGTGTCCTACGTCTTGTCATTAATTATCTTGTGTTTCCATTTGAAGTCTTCTCGGCATGTGGTAACACTAGGGGCCTACAATCAACGTACGCGTGCATTACATAAAATGATAAGGCTGTTAAGCCGCGTTTGTCATAATTAGCAATAATTATTTTAACAACTTCAGATAGATATGCGGCACTTGTTTGCTAACATGAATTAAACAAATCGAAGATTGTAAATTATTTGAATCTGTGTCATTTCATAGAGGTTATTAATGTGTGGTCATTTTATATCATTCTAATAAAATAATATGTTTAATCAAAAATGGACAACTACAAAAGTATAATGGTCTGGATGGATGGTCCATCGATTTTGTATTCTTTTAATTTTTAAAACATAATTTCTATTCTTTATAATTTTGCTCATTATTCTCTATTTGATCATCCTTTTATTTTCTATTCTTTATATTTTTTTTGTATATGCTATATGTTTTGTCCTTTATTCTGCGTTTCCCAGTCCCGTGATTCGATATTCTATCAACTCCAACAAGACCCTCAAGTATTATTACCGATAAATAGGCGTTTGAGAATGTGTACCATTTTGTCTTATCCTTTCTTTTATTTGTTTTTAAAGATTTATAAAAAGCTTATCGCACTTCATCTCGGTCTACCCTTATTACAGGTATTCCCCATGGTATGTATTGTTTTAAAATAGCTTCTCGTTCCGTGCATGCGTGCATGAACTATTTGACACTGCACGTTAAGCAACCAACAATCTGTCAATCTATCGATTTTATAGAAAAGATGTATCATATCTTACATCAAAACAATGTATAAACACCACCCGTTCATCTTTTTCTACAAAATGATAAATGTGCAGATCACACTGCTGACATTACTAGACCACATATACATGTATGACACTTCGTCTATACCTGAGGCTGTGGATGGGGGTTTACAGAATAGAGAATAATGAACAAAAAAATAGAAAGAATAGTAAGAGAAAAATGGTTTAAATTTGACCCCATCCTGACCCTCGTACTTGTGAGAACGTATATATAGGTTGAGGCCTTGCCCTCCATGTATTCAAAGTAAAGCATTATTTTGATTATGATCGATTATGAAACATTGTGATTAGAAACGGTTGCTTTTTTCCAATCGATCTTCAAACCCTATGCCTTGAGTCTGGGTGCTAAAACCGAAATATCGATTTATTGGTGTTCAACGTAACTTTCAGCACAATATTGTTCATCTCGTGGTTATCAAACTGTAATGGTGGAGAACGCCGGAATGCCAAGAGAGAATCTAAGATTTTTGTCGTGAAAACTGATAATTATATTCAATCAATATACTAAACCCCTAACGGGAAGAATTGCACGTGAGGCACCCGTCGTATTGGTCATGTTATTACAAACTCGGTAATAATTCGGCGGGTCACATTCCTGAAAAGGGAACGGAATTGTAGTTACGACATAAAGAATCGTTACTAAATAAATGATACTAAACCACTAACGGGAATGATTGTGCCTGATATTCATATGATGAAGACATAATCTTTCAATCAGTTTAATTGAAGTCTGGAGCTTGCATGTCAGATAACTGCTAGTAGTCTGTTGTTATTTGTATATTATTGTCATTTTGTTTATTTTCTTTGTTTACATCTTCTGACATCAGACTCGGACTTTCTGTTGAACTGAATTTTAATGTGCTTGTTGTTATGCGTTTACTTTTTTACATTGGCTAGAGGTATAGGGGGGGGGGGGGTTGAGATCCCATAAACATGTTTAACCCCGCCGCATTTTTGCGCCTGTCCCAAGTCAGGAGACTCTGGCCTTTGTTAGTCTTGTATTATTTTTAATTTTAGTTTCTTGTGTACAAATTGAAGTTTAGTATGGCGTTCATTATCACTGAACTAGTATATATATTTGTTTGGGACCAGCTGGAGGACGACTCCGGGTGCGGGAATTTCTTGTTGCATTGAAGACCTGTTGGTGACCTTCTGCTGTTGTTTGTGCTATGGTCGGGTTGTTGTCTTTTTGACACATTCCCCATTTCCATTCTCAACTTTATTTTTTAAGATTGCATTTGAACGCAACTGCCATGTGCGAGGTTTGAACCATCACAACCTCAGGCCCCTAAAAACGAAAAGATCAAGAAACGAAAAATCGCGTGCATGTGTTTTTAAAGTAACATTATATATAATTAATTATAAATATATTGTTTCACCTTACAATCAAAAGTGCATTAATTGTAATAGAAATTTCAGCAATTTAAAAATATGTAAAAGAACTTTAAGGCTAAAAAATATATAGGCGAAACAAAAATATGGATATGTTGTTTGGTATCCCATTCTCTTCAAAGGTAATGATAAATCTGTACATTGTACATGCTTCATATCCAGTGGCGGTAACTTGACTAATATACCTCGATTTTTAGTGAGTCGAAGGAGGAAACGGCAGCAGTGCGGACAAAGATACTACGGGGGGGGGGAGGGGGGGGCTTGATTAATTATACAACGAAACCCTCGACTAAATGAGCTTTCATCGTTTTCAGATAAAAAAAAAATAAGGGAGCTACCATTTGATTTTTGGGGGGGGGGGGGGGGGGGGGGGGGGCTAGGATGAAATTTGAAAAAAATAGGCAGGACAGGAGTTTTGAGTAAAAAAAAGGCAGGATGACAATTTAGGTAAAAAAAGTCAGGATAAACTAATAAAAAAAAAGGCAGGATGGAATAGAGTGAACAATAAAAATGCTGGACAAAGATTACAACTAAAAAAAAAGGCAGGACAGAGATTACAACTAAAAAAAAAAGGCAGGACAGAGATTACAACTAAAAAAAAAATGCAGGACAAAATTTTTCATCCTAGCCCCCCCATAAAAATTAAATGGTAACTCCCTAAGGAGACGATTTTTAAGTTTGCTGAACGTGATGTGGCTAATAGTACGTGCATATTCAGGACTTGAACAAAATAACAATAAATCCAGTAGAATGTAGGTTCGTAATGAAATCTCTTCATTGACTTTGTCTTGTGTAAAAAGCTTTCTTGAAATCCCCGCGGGTTTAATGAACTTTGAAGTAAGTGCTTCGTTCTTTCATAGTTTATATTTTTATTTAGTTAATTCGCCATTTATTATTTAAAATTTACATATGAAACAATAACCCGGATAAATCATTCCAGAACCATGATAGTTTCTGTATTTTATAAGAGGATAACGAAATTAGAGAATTATATTTATTTAGATTGATAACCATGATGGAGCAAAGTTTTAACCACTTTTTTATGTCCCTTTTTACAATAAGATACTCCGGTCATTATTTATATAAAGAATGATGAGGATGACGATAATAACGATGTCTGATGTCCAGTGGTAGCTTTTACATACATACGCCCAGAATGACAACATGCTTTATGTTATTTACACGTTTTGTACTAGAGAGGCCCCTCATGGGGGGTCCTAGTAATCACATAATCACCATTTTTTTGCCAATATAATCACATAATCATTAAATATTTGCTTATCTTTAGTAATCAAATAATCATAAACTAAAAATACAGTCCTAGGTAATCAAATAATCATGAAATATTTGGCTTAACAATCAAATAATCATTAAAAAAACGGCGAAGTAATCACATAATCAAAAACCCCATGAGGGCCCTCACTAGACAAACTGCGTCAGATTTTTTGACGCGTTTTTTCAGAAGATACAAATAACTTTGTAAGAAGACATGCCACTCTGCCAAGACACATTATTCTAACTTCAATCGTACCAGTCTTCAAATGCTTTCATTACATATAAACGAATGTTTTCTTAACCTTCATTATTTGTTTGGTAGGAGCAATGTAACATATAATATCATGGAAAAGCCATTCTTTTTTTACGGAAAGCAGGAACAATCAGCAAATATAAAAAAGAAGATGTGGTATGATTGCCAATGAGACAACTATCTACAAAAGACCAAAATGACACAGACATCAACAACTATAGGTCACCGTACGGCCTTCAACAATGAGCAAAGCCCACACCGCACAGTCAACTATAATAGGCCCCGATAAGAAAATGTAAAACAATTCAAACGAGAAAACTAACGGCTTTATTTATGTAAAAAAATGAACGAAAAATATGTAACACATAAACAAACGACAACCACTGAATTACAGGCTCCTGACTTGGGACAGGCTCATACATAAATAATGTGGCGGGGTTAAACATGTTTCTCTCACAAGCAAAAAAATCGTAACTGTAAGTCTACAGTGCAGTATTTCGGACGTCAACACAAAAAAAAAAAAAAAAAAACAGCATGCAAATATATATATGGGGGATAAGTATACCATTATTTACACATCAGACTGTACTAATTATATTATAACTTTGGATACACCAAACTAGGTACTTCATATATGAATAACAGGCAATATACGCCCTCAATTTTATAGAATTAGTTCATAACTATTTGTATCATTTGTATTCATCTGTCAAATGTGTGTGTTCTACAAGGATCAGCAGTCCTTACCCTTTCATTTGATATCTATATAACTTACAAAAAATTATTCTGCATATAATAAAGTTTGATTTAAATACGTAAGAACTACTTTGTTTTAAATACGTACTTCTTTCCTTTTTTAACGTGCCCAAAATGGTGGTGTAACATCTTACGAAGTCTATTCAAATTGTTTTTGCAAACTATTTCGCTCTGGCTGTTGCTAGTGGTCGTCTTACATTTGCAGTGTGGTGAGATCCTTTTTGTTGCATGTTGAAGGTTTAATATGACTTTGAGCAATTAAGGCGCGTTCCTTTGCTTATTTTGTGTACATGTTTTATAATGTGCTTATATTCATTTTGTGTCACGGATCGATACCCAATATTCTTTTGTTTTTCTATGGAATAAATGTTCCTATACAAAAAAAAAATAATATTGGTATATTCAAAACTTCGATTTTTTTCCATAACGTAAATGATTTTTAATTTTAAGAACTAAACGAAAAAGATAATTGTAATATAAAATCTTACGATTCTTTCTTCAAACACGATTTGTTATCATATGCTAATTACCCATATCATATTTTAATGACCACATACTGTAGCCATCGTGATCATATAAACCTAATAAATTATAAACATCCGAATGTAAAATTTCGCACGATAGATAATGACAAACAAACGACGGAAATTACATAATAAATTCACAGCGTGTTCATTTGACTCTATCTTAATATATTTGGCAGTACATAGATAACCCGAATAATCCAGTCTTTATATTACGATCACTTCGATCACTTCATGAACCATTTCCTCGAGAAAATTAGTGGACAGGGGGCGCTGAATTATTCGAGTTAGTACATGGAGGAAAGGTCTGTTTCGAATGTTATTCAAAGATTAGGAGCGACGACGATTCAATGTCCGTTTGTGTATTGTATTTGTCGTGGTTGAAACGGCACCAGGAACATATCAGGATAGACAACAGAATTTTGTAAGTATTTATTTTATGTATTTATATATTAACATAGATATTATAAGCCTTTCATGCCTTCTGTTGACAAATTTTCATAACTATGCACTGTTTTAGTAGACCACAGATGTCTTTTTTGAACTAAAAGAACCTCCCTGAAAAAACACACCTCAGTCGAATCTTTCTGCTCAAATGAATGCCCGAATGGTCATCAAATTAATACTTGTTATTGGCAGGCATTTCCGAATAATTTTTTTAAAAATGTATTAATTCTGACTGCAAGGAATTTTAAATGGTATATAATATACATTGTATCTCGAGGGAAATGTACACACTTTAACAACAGTAAATGTTTCATAAATATTATATAAAATAGTAAAAGTGTAGCATATATATCATGTGTATTAACGATTAAACTCTGGAAGAAATATAGTCCAGCATGAATACAAATTAAAGGGTCCTTTCAGGAAAAAAAATTCTCAGAAAGGTATCTCTTTCTTCGGAGGTTTATATGAAACGTTGATGTCTGTTGTGCAGTGATTTGTTTTTTTTTTCGCCTATATGCGAGACATGGCATGGTAGGTATTGCAACCAAGCAACGGCGGCGACGATGGTGTACACTATTTGTTTGAATCATTATATTTTATAAGTTAGACAATCTAAATGCTTCATACCTTATGTTACGAAATTTCCGTCTGTCATATGTCATTGTCCCGACAACCTCATTTTCATGGTTCAGTAACTGCTTGATACATTTTGTTTTGTTAAATGAAAAACTTACTTATTATGAGTAATATGATAACTTTGTTTGGTATATGGGTTCCTAGCAACATTTACATGTTCGTCAGCTAGGTACATGTAGGGTTAACCTGACCTCGACCTTATTCCATGGATCAGTTATCAAAAATAAAGTAACTTAAGCAAGACCGTATCTAGATACTATACATGTAACTAGTAAGTCATCTATATTTGGTGTATGGATTATTGAAATGATTGTAAGGTGTACATATCCACCCGACAGGTTCCGTCTGACCTTGGCCTCAATTTCATGGTTCATTGACCAATGTATAGTGTTTGTGGTTTGGTCTATTTCTCAGATACTTTAAGCAGTAGGACCACTATATAGGGTGTATCATGTATGGAATCATTGTCAGCTGGAAATGTTCGTCTGACAGGTCTCAACTGACTTCAACTTCATTTTTATGGTTCATTGGACAATTTTTAGTTGTGTCATACATTTTAGTTGTGCATTGATAAAGTTAAGTATACCTGATAACTGTACTAAAGACTTTCAATATGATTTCAATGATAAGTAAGACAAAGGCGAGACATTTGCACTCATATTTTGGTAATAAAATGTGTAAAGTGTTGTCTAAAGTACATGTACCTAAATTTCAATATATTTTTGTATCAGAGTGCTGAACGCGCATCTTTAACGTTGGAGAATGTGTTGGGCACATTACTCACATTTTTACCTGAGGAAGCTGCTGTTCCTTTTGGAACATGTCTTACTTGTTTTCTGGTATGTTAAATGGGATAGGTAAAATTATTGTTAACACCAGTCCTGTGTTTTGTTCAAGACTTAATGAAACCTGATTTTAATTGTTATTTGTGTATTCAGTTCGCTGTCTCCTAGGCATGAACCACTCATCTGTTTTAAGACTCTATGATTGATTGATTGATTGATCATGACTGGCTGAATGTCCAATGGCAAATATTACATGCATATTCAGGAAGTTGGGAATGATACATGCCAATCCTGATAAAAATAAAGAAATATGCCTGAAGAAAAACAATAATAGAGTAAGTGTTCCTGCATTTTAAACTTCAAATATTTCTTGTAGAGTGAGAAAACTGTTATGAAACACCAGCAAAAAAGACTAGATTGTTATTCAGTCCTGACTTATTCAGTGTCTCTGAAGATGAAGGTTAGGTATGTAATAATGAGGTTTTAATTTGATTGATTGTTGACTTTTAAATTGTAAAAGTTTAATGAGTTACTGTAAGTTAATCCATTTATTGTATAAATTAAAATTCAATAATTACTGTTCAAGTGCATAGCATAGCCATCTTTATCTTGCTGTATCCAGAGGCAATAGATATAAGAAGATGTGGTATAGGTGCCAATGAGACAACTCTCCATCAAAGTCACAATTTATAAGAGTAAATCATTAAAGGTCAAAGTACGGACTTCAACACAGAGGAAGACTATTATTTATTACAAGAAAGAGAGTAAATAATATTATATTAGCAAAATGGACATCATAAGTAAGATTAAAAGAAACACAGACAATTTCTTTATCAAAGATTATAAATTTTGGTATGGTTACTAAAAATATTTGAAATTGTTTTGAATTTGTCGTTATTTCTTTCAGATCAGGCCTATCCAGAAGCAAGAAAAAATACAATTTTTAGCACGTGCATCTACAGAGAGAGAGACATGTTTTAAAAAACAGATATATTTTCAATTTAAGAAAAACCTGTTGAACTTTTACTATTTCTTATCTGTTTATTTTACATTTATATATTGATATTTTTTTTTTAAATTGCTGCACAGTATTTCTATTCAGTCCCACATAACAAAATCAGCTGAAGAAATTGATGTTTTCATATTTCAAGGGAGTGTCCTTTTGCATTGTTGATAGCAGATATATGCATTGTCTTAAGTTGGGTTTATAAACAGTCACATCGCAACTTCAAATAAAATACATTTTTATGAATCTTACTTGTAAATAGACATGAAAGATAGAAAATTATATAGGAACACATTTTTTTCTGACCTAAATGTATTTTCAAGGTAAAATTATGTGAACATATCAAATATTATTAAAAACACCGCTGGTTTAAAATAAAATTATTCTATGTAGCCTAAACAAATCATACAGATCAGTGTATTTTTTCCTAAACAAATTTTATATATTTTTATAACCAGAATAAATTTATTCTGTGTCTCAACCTTAACATAATTACTGTACTATCAAAATAAATTTATTTTATATATCATAATACTTTTAATCCACATTGAATGTAGAATAAGTTTATTCTGTGTCTCCACCTTAATATAATAACTGTACTTTCAGAATAAATTTATTTTATATATTATTATACAAGACAAAAATCACATTGAACATAGAATAATTTTATTCTGTGTCTCAACCTCACCATACAGATTACTTTACTTTCAAAATAAATTTATTTTATATATTATTATAATCATAAATCACATTAAATGTAGAATAAATGTATTCTATGATTTTCTAGAACTAAATTAAATAATAGATATTAAGGCTCTATATAATAAATTTATTTTATAAATGATCATTTACATAAAGCACCATGCATTTAAAATAAATTTATTCTATGTTGCATACTTTACAGAGAGTTGACTAAAAATGGACAGCTAAGTGTAGAATTCAGTATAAATTTATTTTGAAATGTAACAAATAAAGTCTAATATTACAGAATTGACTATGTTTTTCATGATTTTTTCTCAAAAACATGGGTTATAGAATAAATTTATTACGTTCTGGTCCAAATTTAGCCTCTAATTGCACTTGTCAGAAATTAGAGTGAAAAAAGAGGAAAATTGGTTTTTTCCTTTTTTATTCTGCTCTCAGTTTTATGAACAAAACAATTGACGAAAAAAAATCTAATTTATCTCAATTAGTAATTGTGTGTGAAAGTGTTTTAAAAAAAGAGCAGAAAGACACTAAAGGGAAATTCAAACTTAGAAGTCGAAAATAATTAAGCTGACATTGCCATGGTAACGAAAAAAAAACAACAGAAAACAATAGTACACAAAGAATAAGATAATATTTATTTGGACGGGAATCACTTTTTTTGTCGTTTTTTGAGACATTTTGTGAGGACAATCAAACAGAGCATATTGGTCCTGATTGGAAAATTAATTTCTGAAAAAGGTTCTTTGTACAAAGTGCAAGGACAATTTGAAATATGAAATATGGTATCATGGTTTGAGTCTGCACAATGCGATTTACTTGAATAAATACACCTGTTTCATGCGTACTTAATGATCATCAAAAGGCTGATATGCAAAATGGACAGGACCATCAACTCCTGAGATAATCTTAATAGAATATACAAAACATTTTGGCTTTTCTTTCTGAAAAATCTTGCAATCGTTAGTAAGAAATCAAATGTACGTTGACTTTTACAAACTAGAACACAGTCACGCAGACTTAATTTAAAATGTGTAAATTTTAACGTTGCACACATAAAAATTCGTGGGTAAATTATTCAAGCGAAAATCACGAAAATTAGAACATTGTACCACACGGATAGTAATGAATTTATATATTATTTTTTTACAGATGTATGGGTTTGGGGAACTGCTGTTGCTGTGGGTATAGCTGTAGTCGTAATATCAACATCAGTTATAGGATATTTTGTGCGAAGACACCTCCTACAACATAAACTAACTAACGATGTCGACAAGGAAACGCTCAACTAAATATGTTTAATTCATATGAATAATCATTGTGGCTTGTACAGAACATCCTTTTTACATGACCTATTCATAGATTAGCTTAAAAAAACTTTAGCTGCATGAGTGAAGTTATTTTCTCTACTGCAATCTTTGATTCTTCGCCATGATAATCTAGAAATCGGAGTTCTTTTTTTTGACTTGCAACAATTATAGAAAGTGATATCAATACAATCCTAATCTCTAGTTGAAAATAATGCCTATCTTTTGAATTAAAGTTGTATAGTTCCTACATGTTTTGTATTGTTCTCTGCGTTTTCAACCCATATGCAATTAAAAAATTTAATGAAGAAAACGACTTACTAATGTATTTCTTCTCTTAGGTGTGTAAGGAAATGGAGGGTTGGTGTATTCTATATCAATGAGACAACAATTTAACAATACGAATAACCAAAAGACATCTAGCATTTTTATGTAATTCATAAGTCAATATATACATGTACCCTGACTATTGTTGTAAACTAGACTAAGTCATCGTGTACGACAGGAACACAGCTTACTTGAATCTGAATTATAAGTCTGTCATCGTAGAGATTATCTAAGTTTACAACTATCTTTTTCAGAGGATATATTATTAAGTAAACTCCCTCTCATTCTGAACATAATGAAATATTTGCCACTGGACGTTAAGTAATCAACAATCATATCATTATCTCGTATTTTTTGTATTAATTTGTACTAGTAAAAAAGAACAATGTCAAAAAGATGAACAACATTTTGTATCCGTCAAACAATCTTGAGTATGAAAGTTTTGGTTTCTATGTATACAAAAGTCTTTAGGACTAAAGCTAGAGGACCCTTGAAAAGTTACTTGGTTTTCTACTTCATAAGTTTAAAGCATTTATAAAAATTATGAATATAGTCTCAATTTTTGGAACCGCATCGACCGTGAAAGCGTGCTCGCGTCAAATGCGGGTGTCGTGGATTCGTTTCCGAACCAGTTCCTTTTAAATACGTGATAACTTGTTTCTCCCCTAACACGCATCATATAGGAGTCAGCTCAAATATAGCTTGTCTCTGAGTCAGAATTATGTGTTCGAGTAAGATAACATGTCATTCTGCGAACTGTATCTTAATATGATCTCGCACATTGAAAATCCAGCTCAGCGTTTGGGTCTAGTCGTAGTACCACCAAATCATGGTACGTCACATTCGGTAGCATGCGAAAATAGGTCGAAAAAAATATTCCCTTGAATTTGACAGTTGTAGGTAATTAATCCTACATTTTATTGCAGTAAAATATTTCTGTGTCATAAACGTATGTCTTAGGTATTTCAAAGCACCATTAATTTTTTATTAGGGTTTTCTATAAAATATTTTGTAAACTTGAGGTTACATGGTTACTAATAGAATCTTGTACACAGGTTAAATAAGGGGAGACATTTGATTGGTTAACTTTCAGTGATGGTTATTGTCTAATATGCAATGAAATGTTATGTGATTTTTTTTCTAAAGTACTGGACTGGGTAAAACTTCACTCATGCCAAGTATTTCTTTATTTAAAACAAAGATAAATTCTGCACAATTTTTTGAAAAGTGCAAATTTAACAAAGACTAATAGGGGGAAATAAATGGTGGTTTTACACCTCTAGTATAAAGAAGGTTTATGCATATCACATTGAAATATGTTCTCGTGTAGATAATTATACTTAATATATATGCTACTGGATGTAGAACACCAATTTGTCGTCATCAACATAATGAGGCTCCCACAGGGTACCCCCTCAGGTCACAAGGTCGTTTTTAAATTCGTCGAGAGGTCGTTTTTAAGGGAAATGTACAGGTCGCAGGTCGTTTTTTTACAACATAAGAGGACGGAAGTCGGTCGGAGGTCGTTTTTTTCCAAATTTAACAGGTCGCAGTTCGTTTTTAGAAGGCCCTCAGGTCGGAAATCGACTCTAAAAAGCCCAGAGGTCGCAGGTCGTTTTTTACCTTGCGGGAGCCTCACATAAGGGTTTGCTTTGTGGTTTTACTGACTGCATACATTGACTGTTAAAGCATTTGTTTGTCCAATAGATAGTGACATAGTCTTTTAACCCTGCCTTATATTCCAAATATACAGTTATTGCATGATTATTGTTATAACTGGTGTTGTCTTTTTACTGGCTTTGTCAATACTATTAACGGTAACTATTTGATCGTTCGGGGTTAATACAATATACATGCAAAGAATGAGATCATCTAGAATTTCAATATTGATTCAGAGTTGTCCTCAAAAGTAACACATACAAATGTATACATTATGTATATCACATGTATAATGAATTTGTTTAAATATATAGTAAACGTACACAAATGTATAAACTCTTACTCCCAGATGTTAAAAGTTCATGTGAATGAAACACATACATTGTACACAATGAATTGGTCTAATTTATTCAAGAACAGTATTTTCGATTTTTAACACAAAACTCGACAGTTGCGACAAGTGCATCACGAACTACTTGGTACGCTTCCGGAATACCTCATTTAAAGTGGATTTGTTTGTGTTGTTTCAATTTTCTATGCGGTGTTATGTTGAATGTTGTCTTTCGATGTTTTTCTAATATTTATTGTTTATGTAATCTCACGATTATAAAGAACAATAAAGCAACGGATTTCTGTCTCCAACGTACCATTTGATTATTCCATCCGTTTTAAGAGGCCCCTTATGGGGTGTTCAAGTAATCACATAATCACAAATTTGTTTGTCAATATAATCACACAGCCATTTATAACTTTTCAAAAAGATAATGAAATAAACAAAACTACAGTCCTTGCTTATCAAATAATCAAATGTTCATGAAATATTTGGTCTGTTATTCAAAAATTCACTATAAAACATGGTCGAGTAATTACATAATCAAAAACCCAATGTGGAGGCTCGCTCTTTTAAAAACATGTTAATTTATTATAAATGCACTACTCTTTAAACAATTCTTTATTATAATTGTATCAAGTTATATTGCCATTTGATAGTCAAAAGTACATGTAATTTGTTTGGAAAAACTATAATTTGAAATGAAATATTATAGGTTTTACGTTTTTGAAGTGCTTATATCTTTGTATGTCATTTTTCAAACATTAGCATTTGTTTGATTGTTTGTTTTGTTTATTTCGGCCTTTTGGGGCTATAAAGATGATTGAATAAATTATTTGTCACTGGACGTTTAGGCGAGTGACTTATTTCAAAAAGACGCTTAGTTAACGACTTTAATGCACCCACCTAACACACGGCTGTATTATATATCATTCGAAAGCTGTTAATCTGTACTTTCTGTTTTGCCCGGTCGTAAAAAAATCGTACGGTGCAATTTTTTTTAAATCAAGGTCAAACGTCATGAAAAAAAATTCCAATTTTTGCGATTACTAAATAAAACGCCATTTTCTAATTCTTGTACTATAAAATTTTCCAGAATATCATATGAACTTTATGGAACATGATACATAATTTCCAAATCAAACAAAAAATAAGAGATTCGATGCGCAAAATTTCCCGAAAATAGAAATTTATCACTAATCCTAAAAAAAATAAAAATTATTCAAAAAGCAAAATATGTCTTGGGGAATCGATATTTGAATGCTAAAAAGATAGATAAATGTATATGTTTAAGGTCAAGGAATATTTGTTTTGTAATTTTAAGATGCAATTATTAATTATTGTTCATGGAACAGCCTTCTATTGAAGTGTTTGCAGTTGCCCAAAAATCTGCCATCTGCAAATAGCGATCATTTTGTTAATCTATGTTAAAATAGCACTTCGCTAATTGTGAATATCAGAGAGGAGAATGATTTTCCATAATAAAAGAAGGGGTATTTAAAGTAAGAAAAGAATATATGCGAGGTAATTGAGGTTAAAATATGTTTTTTACGAAGTCAAACTGTTTTACTTTTTGTAATCTTGTTTAAATGCAAACATTACTTTGCGACTAAATCGTAGGCAACATTGAAATAAGTACCCTTGTTTAGAAACACTTGGTTGTCTAAAGCGGGATGTAAACGAACTAAATAAAATGCGGCTGCTTCTTATTTTGTTTAAAATCGTGTTATAGTAAGTCATATTAAATGTGTTTAGAAGTTTAATCGCTTTAATTATTTGAATAAAATATGCTTTGAGTATTTTCTACATATATAAGCTTTAAAAATACAAATGCATGTCATTGTGTATGTAAACTATATACATAAGCAATTGTGAAATAACAAAATGAAAAAGTTAAATACCCTTCCTGACTTCATAAGATCATTCGCTGTTTTAGGAGTGTTCGTTTTCATGGTATGCTGTGTTTTTTGGACTGTTGTTCATCTCTTGGACTTTAATCTTATTTTGTTCATGGTTTTAATTAACTTTATTTGATTCATGGTTTGAGATGTTGATTGTCCCTTTGGTATTATTTTACTTTAACACATTAACTTGCAGTAATGAAAATCAGCCAAAAAATCACCTCAAAGTAAAGTGAAGAAGATTAACGCAATAAGACAAATATCTGCGAAAATAACTTAATTTGCTCACGATGATATATATATATAGAACCAAATCGTTATCATGATACATTTAGCTACACTGATCTACAATTTTTAAACCTTTTACTACTTGAATAGTGACGAAATATATCAAAGGGACATCAAACTCATAATTAAAAACGAACTGACAAAGCCAGGCAAAAAACGAACAAGACAAGCAACAGTATACAAAACACAACATATAAAACTACAGATTGAGTAACACAAACCCCCAAAACATTTTTTGAGTGAACTCAGGGGCTCCCGAAGGGTAGGCAGATCATGTTCCACAAGTGACACCCGTCTTAGTTTAAACATATTTATTTATAGTGGATTGGGAAACAAGTTTTGCAACTTAAATTAATCGCTTTCCACTTTGCGGGTGCGAGTGCTGCCTTGTAGCGGCATTAGCCTGCTCTTTTTCGAAATCTACAAAGGTGTGTTTAACGTGCAAGAGATATGGCTCTCTCTTAACACGGGTCAGCCATTTATCGTCCCCTTCCGACGGACTTTCATCGTTTCCTCAAGACCATACTCACAAATGGTGTCAAGGAAGAGCCGAAAATTCAGTCCCTGAAATTTTCATCACGGAACGGAAACGAACCAGGAACCTTTGTGTTAGTAGTCCGATGCACTAACCACTACACCACGACTCTCTTTTACCCGTCTTGTGGCTCATGTATTTCCTAACTCGGTGCCAAGCCTTATTCGGTTGGTGAAATTCACGGCAGAAATGACGGCAATTTGGTTACGTCGATGGAACTTATCAGTCGTCATCTGGCGAAACAGATAGCTCATAATTACAACCAACTCGTAGTGGCGTCCATGAAATTTTCAAAGGGATGATTTCAACTTTGCATTTGAACTCTGGTTTAAAACATGTTTAAACCACCATTTTTCTTCAAATGTCCTGTACCAAGTCAGGCATATGGCAGTTGGTATCGAATAATCTGTTTCTTTGGATGTTGGCGTTTGTTTTTGTAGCAGTTCTGTGTTTCTGTTATATCGTTGTGTTCCTCTTATAGTTGATGCGTTTTCCTAGTTTTTGCTTTGTGACCCGGATTTTTTTCAGTTACTAGTAAATCGATTGATGACTATTTAATAGCGGTTTACTATACTTGCCTTTATTTGAGAGGAGTTGAGGCTCATATCGGTCTCTCCTTTAGTAGTATAGATATGTAGGCGTTGCTATAATGTTGTTACATAGAAATGAAAAGTTTATAATTTGGTAGTAAGGGGTGTTTTAATGGGTTGTTTTATGCTCATCTCTTTTGTCGTAAAACTTGTTCTCAACCAACCCTCATCATCGATTTCAAGATACGTGATAGAGTAAACTGTATCTTTTGAGTCTTTTATTTTTATTGAAAATACCGAGTCCAACATTGTCACAAATTTTGCGATATTCAGTGAGATGACATCATCTATATAATGGAACGTGAAGTTTCAAGATAATGATAGCTTCTTTTCAGTCGTCATCAGAAACTCTTGCATGAAGTCATCCTCGTATGAAAAATGAACTAGTCATTCAAGCTATTCAGGAAGTCTAGTTCTAACTAGAATCGTTGCGTATTAATGGATATTTTTTCTTCAAAATTATTCTTATTTGACGAATTAATGCATGTAAACAATGAACAATGCAATTTAAGCAATCTAGTAGTCAAGTTTTATAATGTGTTTACTAGTTTTTGAAATTCTTTGAAATTTCAATTTTCATCAATTTATTTTCTATTTATTTTGGTCTACATTTTCTATTCACATTAAATAAATAAAAGGTCTTTTCACTACATCAATATTTATAATGAAGCTACAAATCAAACAATTAGAAAAGTCGAAATATGTTTATTTCAGTCTGGTAGTTACAATGCAGATTGCAATCTCTTAGTTTCACCCCCTTTATTTCAAGCAATAAAATATGGCGCACATATTTTTTCTACTCTAATTTTTTCAGATTCTTAAGAATTTGTTTATTAAATCTTATATTGACCACATACAATGTTTAAATAGGAAGAAATGCTTAAAAGCTGTTTTTTCGCAGATGGCGGTATTTTGGGCAACTGTATGAGTTGTTATGATTTGCCCTTTGATTAGAAGTAAGCATAATTTTAGGAAATTTTATGATGTCAAAAACTTCTTTGATAGTCATTACAGGGTTTTACTTAGTTTTAATTGATTAGCATTTGCACCAGAAAGAAAAAATTGGGTTTTCACACATTTTGTTAACTTTTACTCGGATTTCAGAAACATGTGCTATCTGTCAAAAACACGCTTTAAATATTAAAAAATGCAGTTGAATAATGACTGTTAATCTCTCTGCTAAAAGTTTAAATTGTTTGCATATGTGAATTTAGTATATAAAAGTCATATTATGCAATCAGGCTGAAATCTTAGAAAATATGCACTTATTCGTCCTTGGCCTTTGATCTTGATTTGACGGAAATTGCACCGTACGATTTTTTTACGACCGGGCATAACAGATAGTACAGATGTGTAGCTTTCAAATGATATATAATTTAGCCGTGTGTTAGGTAGGTGCATTAAAAATTTATTTTTAGGGTTAAAGTCACTCGCCTAGTTGACTTACAAGCGACAACCAGTCCAAGTTGGTATGCTGCTTTCAACATCACTTAATCACGCGTGGCTTTAAATGAGGGAATTGGTGTGTTTACAGAAAAAAAAGATTATTGGCCAACAACAATAAAAAGTAGAGAAAATGGGGAAAAAATAGAAAAAGTAGAGAATAACGGGGTGCTAAAATATAAATATAAATAAAAACATAATGGCCAGGATTGTAAGATAAAAAAAATGACCAAACACATGTGAATTTACACCCCCCCCCTTTTTCCGTCCTTTAATCCACACCCTCATTAGTGAACGCTAAAATATAAATAGGAACTGCCAATAAATATAAAGAATTGGATAACAATTTTCTGATTAATGAAAAAGTACAATGCCCAGAATACAGCTATTAAATGCAAAGTAATTACATAATGAACAGTATTTTAAGATAAAAAAAAAGACAAAATAAAACAACAAATGAATCCCCCCTTTTATCCCCTTTAATCCATATCCTCATAAATGAAGGTTATTTCTGAAATTCAGAAACACAAATCGGTACGCTGAATTGCGTACTATAACGGTCATTTAAAACTAACGAAGTATAAAAATAAATAATACACAGAAATAATCAATATATATAAGTATGCTACCATGTGATCAATACAAACTGACGGGTAGTTTAAAAATAATCATGACACTTATAATACATCAGCAAAACTAACCACTGGCAAGCCTGATTGTGACACATTGTTTGTAGTTTCGCGACAGAATTGAGTACAAGAAGACATATTAGGTATGTTTTAATTTAATTTGTCTTTCAAGACAGATCTTGATTCACTTATATATAATTCATAATGATAAGTAAAAAATACATGAACTTTGATTGCTAGTGTGTGCTTCCGGTTCACGAGGTTTTATAGTGTTGATCGGGTACCTAGTATATCTTTGACTTTTAAATGTGCTTCACGTTTAATCGAATTTAATCAAAATGCATTGACAGTTGTATTTGTGTAAACATATAAAAAAAAAATTAAAACAAGCAATATTTTAATTGTATAAGCCTATTGAATACGACGTTTTAGTGGAATTTATTTATTGACAGTTGAGATTACAAACAAGAAAGTACGTATATGAAAGCAAACACCCAAGACAATTTGTTAATACTGAGATGAAATTCCATAAAAATAAAAATGTCACGTCTTGACGCGTGTAACAGGTATGTAAAAAATTTATACATATTACTTTCTTGTAGGCAATAAAACTATACAGAATATCACTAGTAATGTCATCATTATTCTGTGAGCCATGTCAAACAGAGGACCTGTCATCTCCTGCTTTAAAATGGTGTACGAACTGTGAAGAAGCATTATGTGTCGAGTGCGAAAGGTCACACAGGAAAAATAAAGCGTCCCGAAATCACGTATTGGTCGATCTTCTGTCAGCTTAATCACTGCCAAAGGTTAAAGTCCAAGAATGTTTGTCCCACGAAGAGCAAAAGCTCGATTTATTTTGTATCGATCATGATGAACTTTGCTGTAGGCTATGTATGACAGAAAACCACAGAACGTGTGCAAAAGTAGTTCCCGTAGATCTTGTTGCGAAAGATGTTAAATCATCAACAATGGTTGTCCACGTGTTAGAACACGCAGACGATCTTGTCAACTGCTTAGGAAATATTTTGGTAAAGGTAGAAAAAGAAAGTAAGGAAATAGATCGACAAGGAAAAGAAATAAGTGAACAAGTTTCTTCGTATAAAAAGCATATCATAGATTTATTGGATGAGGCAGAGCAATCGGTCCAATCAAAAATTGAGGAAATTTGTACAAAACAACGGAGAAATGTTACAAATATTCAAGAACAGGCTCTTGATCAGAAAACCAAAATCGAATCTTATTTAACCAACCTGCAGGCACTTTCAAGCACTGATTCAAATGAACAAACTTTTCTTTTTGCACATTATTTAAAATCATTATTATCCGAGACTGATAGTTTGATTGAAAGTAAAAGATTAAATTTTCACAGCCAAATCCTATCTTTCGAAACAAATAAAGATATATTGAGCTCTGAAAATGTCCTAGGTGAGATTGGTTCCACAATTAAGTCCAATGAGATAAATGTTCCACGCCATGGTGCCCAGGCGAGTGGTAGCGTTACTGACAATTCTACTAAGGATATTGTCAAAAAACTTGAATTCACTTCGCGACTTGAGTTAACTGGTTCAGGCAACGAACAAATTCGAGGGATAGCCGTTTCGAAAACTGGAAACATTGTTTTGTGTGACCACAAGAGTTATTATGTTTTACTCTTTTCCGCAGACGGTAGATATCTAGACAAATGCAATGTCAAAAGAAAGCCATGGAATATTGTCATTCTAGATGATCTTAATCATGCTGTGGTATCACTCACAGGAAATATAAATATTGCCAGTTTAGTCTCTGTTTGTGGACATTTGCAATTTATTGACATCAACACCATGACAAGTTTACGAGAAATCAAGCTTGATTTTGTACCATTAGGTCTTGCCTTAGCGGGGAACCAGATTTTAGCGGGAACATGGAACCAGATATATATCTTAAGTGCAAATGGGGTGTGCGTAGGGTCGGCGAAAACAAACCGAAGCAGATGCCCAGTTACGTATATAGCGCCAAAAATATCCAGTTCAGTGGATGATTTGTATTACTCCACATCAGACTTTTTACTGCTTAGTTCAAAAATCTACGGAAACACAATGCAGAGTTTTCCATTTGTATCAGGTCGTCCAAGAGGGATCGCTTTAGACGACCATGGATACATTTACTTAGCAACAATGGAGGGTCAGCTTCTAAGAATATCTTCAGAAGGCAAATTATGTGATATTTTGATAGAGGGTGTTGAAGGATACGGAAATTTGTGGGCAATATCGTTTAGTTATGACTATAAAAAGCTGTTTGTTGCAACAGAGAACGGAAGTTCTGTGTCTGTGTTTGAACTGAAATAAACTGTAACTTTATATATATATATGTGTATTTTCTAGTCCAAAAGTAATGACCAAGTTATATTTTTTATAGGTACATATTGTTATTAGAATTTCCTATTCCTTGGATAAACTAAATATTTTTCTTTATAAAAAAAAATATTGTGGTTTGCCGAATAGTTAGATCTTGTTATGCGTTCATACATTTGTCTTTGAATTATGTAGAATGCATAATTTAATAACTACATGTAAAGGGTATTTTTCTAATTCGAATTACCGGTGATATTTGAGAGGGAATCAAGTTACAGGAAAAAAAACCACAAGTATCATTGGGCTGTATCTCAAATCTAAAGAGGAACTTGTACATTTATGTTCGTTAATTGATTTCTATACTATTATTTTTTTTTGTTATTTTGTTATTTTTTAAACAAATTGGCGTTTTATGTCCAATGCCAAATATTACATGCATATAAGTACCAGAAACATGTTATTTGAAACGAATATGAACATTGCTTTGTAGTATGTCGAAACGTGGAAGCCGGGTCAGTTCTCAAGGTAAAAGTACAAGCAGACATATCACCCTACCCGTGGGAAACAATATTCGGACTCCAAGTCGACCAGTCTTTATTGCTTATAAACTTCACGTGATAAGAGGAGAATAGCAAAAAAAAAAACAATTTCAAGACTTAAGTTTGACCATACAGGAGATCAACCAAAGACAGTCTGCATTTGTGAGAGCACGTGTTACCATAGGACAACAGAGACGATTCAAAAATGAAAACTCCTTTTTAACGTTAACGAACTCGATTCAGGTTTATTTTCATTTGAAATAGGTATCACGAGTTTTCAGGTTTAAAAGTTTTGCATTTATATCAAAAGGAAACAATTACATTAACTTTTTTGAATTTTATCGGAACTTGTTTTAGATATTTGACCTCAGCAACATTCCAGCTATTTCTTCAATATAAGTAATATGCTTCCAAGTTGATGAGGTATTCTATGACTTTCTTTTCTTATCACGTTTTTAGATACAGGGGATCACAGCTTGCACGCAAGCTGTTTTTTTAAAGAACCTTTATGTTGAAGTTGAAATCATCTAACGCAAGCATAGTTTAATTTCATGTACGAGAGTGGGTACCGGAATGTCTCACAGATGCCAACATGCGTCGAAAAATGCATACAATATTCTATAAGTCTAAATTGTCTTCAAATCAAAATGTATCGCAAAGCACTTTATAAATAGTAAATTGAGGTGAATGCTCCCGATGAAAAAACCCGACTTTTTTTGCACAAGATATAGTGATTGATTAACGTTCAGTCGCAAATATTTTATGCACATAAAGGGCGAGAAAAAATTAACGATTAAAATGTTTGGAAGGTTCTGCAAGGCAAAAAAAAACCGATCTGAAGTGCGGTAAATGTTGCCTGCCAAAAAAAATGTGGATATGTTAGATATGGGCAAATTTTTGGTGATTTGCAGAACATCTATGGACCCTCAGAATGCTGTAACGTACAGTGAGTGTGGAAGCAGCCCTACACGAGATGTAATCCCAACCAAACCCATGCATGTTGTACAACAAAACACATACGGACTCCTCAGAAAGCTAAGCTTTTACGTGAATAGAGTGTGACAGGTGCACCTCACAAGGCATCGGATTAAATGTCCACATTTCGAACGGGGCGTGGTTGCGTGCTTGTACATCTCGCAGAGCCAAACGGATAGCCCAATCTATTGATATTAACAGCCGGTCGGGAGACTGTGCTTTCGGCTAGTACTATTTGATTGTTACTATAAATTATATTAAAAATATGTGTAAAACCTTTAAAGGAGGGACGAAAGATACAAGAGGGAGAGTCAAACTCATAGATTGAAAATAAACAGACAAATAATAGTACAGAAGACATTACATAGAAAACTAAAGACTAAGCAAAACAAACCCCACCAAAAACTGGGGGGGGGGGGGGGGGGGTGATCTCAGGTGCTCCGAAAGGGTAAGCAGATCCTGCTCCACATGTGGCATCCGTCGTGTTGCCTATGTTATTACAAATCCGGTAAATAGTCTAATTCGGTAGGTCATATTCGTGAAAAGGGAAGGGTATTGTATTTACGACATAAGAAACATATCTGATATCATCTGTGAAACGATTATTCCATAACGGTTAACCAACACGTGATGGCGCCCGACAAATTTACGAAGGGATGATTTCAACTTTACCATTTGGAAATCTTGTTTTAATAGCTTCCTTGTGAGTAGCAATCCCCCATCTAGGAGATCGTGATAGGAAATACAAGCCCGAGAATATCGTATCAATTGGGAGATATATACTCCGTATGCAGGCGCTGTTGGAATGTTACTACTTAGAAATGGAAAGTTCACGATTGGAAAGCTGAAATCATCTCTTTTGTCGTAAAGTTTTGTTTGTTCAACCGACCCTCATTTTCAATTTCTTGATGCATGGTTAGTTATAACTTTTAAATGAAAAAAAAAAACGGCTGCGATTTCTATAAAGTTTCAAAATGAAAGAAAAATTCTTGATCTAACAAACAGCTAAACAATCTAAATCTAATGATGTTGAATGCTTGTATGTAATAGCAGTCAGTTTTTTAGGAATCAAAATCAAACGTATTTCACATAAAAAAGAAAGCTACATAAAAATACAGCAAGGAAAATATGAGAAATACAATAACAATCTTGGAAACGTGTTAATGGTGAATGATGCCATTACAATAATGCTTGAAAGAGAAAACATGCAAACGTAACGAATGTTGTATGAATGTCTTTTGGTAAGATACCAGTAACTCAGATGAAATCGAGGCTCCATGCTTCCTTCTTTGTCACACTAGTTTTTCTCTTTTTGTCTTCAACTATGTTAGTTACTTTGCTATCTTTAGAACGTAAACAATACCAAGAAAGCCAAATGATAGACACAAGAACCAAGCAACTTCCAAATCCGATAAGTATATATACCCAGTAATCTAAAATGATAGGATAAAAAATAGTATGGTATGAATAGGAATGCGTCAACATGGCAACGTCCACATCGCCAATATAAATCGAAAGACGTTTATTTATCGAAATTTGAATTCTTTAATTAATTGACACAATATAAGAAAAATATTATCTGTTTTTATTTTATTCATATTTTGTGGGTTTTTTCCCTTACTATTTTCATTGAACATTTTTACCGCCTTTTTTATTGATCGAAAAAGCAGTGAAATATGTTTTCAACAATCTTGACGCTAGTTTGACAAATGGTTAGTAATATTTCAATAACGGAATTATCATGTCAATGAACTCATGCATAATTGTATTTCAGGTATATTTTACAAGATACGATTTTATTCCGAAACTTCATAACACTTACCAAACTTCAATTTACACAGTTTAACAGTGTTTGATGAGATCTGTTTGTCTGAAACAAATTATAAATTATAGCTCGATTCAAGTTATATACATGTAGTTGCAAAGAATATATACAAATCAGGTGCATTAAAGATTCAAGATATATATAAGACTGCCTATTGGACATTCAAAAACAATTTTTTCGAATAAAAAAAAAACAGATAACAATACCTCAATTCAATACGAAACTACCCAGGCACATTATTCCACAAAACACTACACATAAATGTAATGTTGAGCAGAACAAACTCCATCAAAACCGACGCAGAACAAACATGTATGTTTATTAACTTTGAGCTATCGAACAGCCATTCCAAAAATGATTAAAACAAATGCAAAGTCCGGTAAGATCATTCAAAATTTTGGACTTATAATCTGAAGTTTGCTACTTTAATTTAGAAAAATTACTTTAAATTTGAAAAAAAAAATCAATTAATAAAATAAAAACTTTAACGCCAATATAAAAAAAAATGCACAAATGTAACTATTCATAACACAACAAAAAATGCATCGATGTCGGGTACGAAAAAACGGTAGTCGAGTAATTGTAAAAAAAAGTCTAGAAATATAAATTATAAATGTTAGATATTTAATATTTCATAGGGATTCGTAATACTTCTAAATTAAACAAATTTAAGTATACGTAAATGCTTTCATAATATAATTTTGTTCATTTGTAAGCTTGTGAAATTACCATATATTTATATTCAACATACTAGTAACTCCATTTGATTTTACTGTCGTTGTTAGTACTGATGTTGTTGTTGTCTTGGTTGATATACGTGTTGCTGTTGGTGTTGTACTCGTTGGTAATGTAGATGTTGTAGTTGAAGCTGTTGTCGTTGTCTTGGTTGATATACTTGTTGGTGTTAATGTTGTAGTCGTTGGTAATGTTGATGTTGTCGTATGTTTTGGTGTTGTAGTGTAAATACTTGTTGTTGCTTTTGGTGTTGTAGTCGTTGGTTGTGTCGATGTTGTCTTTGTTGTGCTTGTTTTAGTTGACGGAATGGTGGAAACCGTTGTTGTTGGTGTTGAAGATGTCATTGGGGTTGTTGTAGTTGTCAATAAACCTGCTGCATATCAAACATTTAATTATTTTTTTCAAGACTGAGTTTTTATTGTTAGTTAAACATACATGTACCTTATATTTTGTTTTTCGTTGTCACTTTGGTAAACTATTTTAACAGTTAGCAGTCTTTTTGTTAAAATTTTGTCATAATACAGAATAACTATATACATACACATCTTCCTATATCTACTTAGTTAATTTATTTATATGATTTGGAATTTAGTATGACGTCTTTTGTCACTGAACTAGTACACAATTTTATTCAAGGGCCAGCTGAGGCCCACCTCCAGGTGCGGGATTAACTCGCTGCGTTGATGACCCCGCATGATTGGTGGTCTTCAGCTATTATATTCTCTTTGGTCGGGTTTTGTCTCTTTGACATATTCCCCATTCAATTGCTATTGTCAAATTTAATATTGTACCTAAATGAAAAACAAAACATGAAGCCAGTACTTTTAAACTTTTGAATCCTACAGAGGATTTTATTTTATAAGATTAAAGTATCTTTTCAAAAAGAGAAAAAATAAAAATCGGTTTAAAATATTTCATTTCACAATATGAATTGAATAAAGGAAAGCTGAAATTAATTACGTGAATCATAAGGAACAAAAGTTGTTATTTCCAACTCTGCCAATATTGCTGTTGATGTTGGAGGTCCAAACATCTTGTCGATATACACCAAGTACTGTTTTCCGTTAGCATGTACTTGTGGATACCATACACGCGAAGACTGATTTGAGTAAGAATACACAACTCCTCCGTATGAACTTTTATGGGTATTTTGCACAGCACCCGTTGCTTTAAATAAATAGCCAGCATTTTGATTACTACTGTCTGGCAATTCTTTAACCTAGAACACAAATAGATGCAAATGATCATATGGATACAGTAAAAGTTTTGAGATTGTCTCAACCAACAATTATGAAACTAACACACAATGAGCTTTACCACAAAACACATATTTTGTTTGATTTTAGGGGCATCACTTTTTCCGTTCTAGAATTACAATACTTATTTTTTTTCCTTCTCTTCTCTACATTAAATTTGTCGTTACCAAAACTTAGACACAATGCTAATTACCAAACAACACAAATTTTGTTGAATTTGGGTGGCGTTACTTTTACCGTTTTGAGTTATATCCCTTTATAACGTTATATGTAAGCGGGTCATTATCTGTGTCCCATGGATACATTCCCCATTCATTATTGTATGTTCTTGAATGAACCATGTGTACGTTGATTGATATTGAAAAGTGGTGTATTGAGAATTGAAAAATCTGAATTACTTGCCCAATTTCATGTTAGAGCAAGGAATTGTATATTTAAATATACAATTCCTTGGTTAGAGTCATCAGTGATTTAAACGGTCTCTTGGTATAACCAATGGTATTGTATTCAATAAATGCCATTTTGAGAATTCAATGGTGATAGACTGGTTTTGATAGATTTTGCATTCAGATATTTCAGACTCCACCTGACACATTGTTTAACATTGAAGATGGTATTCTTATTTCATAATAACTATCATTTTCGATATGTTTTCGTTGTGTTTTCTCCTTCATTGGCGCACACGTCATTCATCCACATACTAGCGGTAAAACTAATCCAAATACCCAAAACCAACAGCACCAAACAAAATTTAGGTACGGTCGAGTTAAAAAAAAAAAAAGCGGACCCTTTCAAATTTTGTATAAGATTTTTTGCGTACAGCTGCAGTTAGTTAAAATGAACTAAATATAATGTAAGTTCTCTTTTTTCCCTTAAACCATTATTCAAATACTAGATGCTTTGGAAATAGACGTACATTTGTATAGAAAGCGCATAAAATCGGCGAAAGACGTTATCGCGTTGTGATTCATATTTTGACTTATAATTTTTAAATTTTTATACATGCATTGTGACTTGGATGGAGAGCTGTTTCATTGACCCTTATACCACCACCTATTTATGGTGAGTTGATGATGAAATCGAGAGTAACAATTGGGTTGTACCTTTCAGAAATACTTTATAGCATTCGAAGAATTAAAAAACGTCATGCAGAATTAACGGAATAGTACGAAAGCCGGTTAGTGTCAGGGTTGAGTTTTATATTTAAGTCGTTATAACGACTCAGCTAAGTTGTTATAACGACTTAGCATATTTATCTTGTTATAACAACTTAGCTAACTTGTTTTAACGACTTAGCTTACTTGTTTAAACGACATAGCTAACTTGTTAAAACAACTAAGCTAACTTGTTATAACGACCTAGCTAATTTAACTCGTTTAAACAACTTAGCTAAGTTGTTAAAACGACTTAGCTAACTTGTTCAAACCACTTAGCTAACTTGTTAAAACAACTTAGTTTACTCGTTTAAACAACTGAGCTAACTTGTTTAAACGACTTAACTAATCCAACTTGTTATAACAAGTTAGCTAAGTTGTTTAAACGAGTAAGCTCAGTTGTTTAAACAAGTTAACTAAGTTGTTACAACAAGATAAATATGCTAAGTCGTTATGACAACTTAGCTAAGTCGTTATAACGACTTAAAAATAAAACTCTACTCTGACACTAACCGGCTTCCGTAGAATCGAGTGTCGAACCAACGAACGGAGCATTTTCCCTGTTAGATAACACGTTGTACCATATTGCTACTTCTAATAAAACTGAATCCCAAATCAAAGTATCAAAAAACCATTGTATATAAAATTCACCAATTTTCTTATTTAAAAGCTGATGTTTATTTATGAAAGTTAACTGCAAAGCAGTTCATTTTTGGAAAGGTTGAACTTGTTCAAATTAATATTTTACTGATTTTCTTTACTATATCTTTTTGAAGAATATTATGGCTTTAAGTTCATACATTACTACACTATAAAGATAACTCTTACCATAACCTGCACAATATCATTATTCTGGTTTATTGGAGTAGAAAATCTAAGTTCAGTAGTTGACGATGAAGGTAGATTTAACTTTTGTACCGTGTGTGATTTTGCCCCCAATGATTTCCAAGCTAAAATTCTGTACTGGCCAAACTTGTACGTTTCCTGTGTTTTTCCCCAACCCTCAGGGATAGTAAATAAAGTTCCTGTAAGAAAGATATACAATAAATCGACGTGTACCCATACATGACTTGTAGTAAACAAGCATTTGTATTTCAAAGATGAATATTTTATACAACATACTGTACATCTTATTGTTTAATTTAGATCACTCAATTTTCATGATAAAGATATTTAGGGGTAATATGTTTCTAGTATTTAAATAAAAAATCATAAAATTTCGTATTCAGTGAAGTTGCATAAATAGTTCTAGTATACAAACCACCAAGCAAACGAGTCCAGACACGTATGTTTTTTTCATTGTAAGCATATGGTACAGCTCCCCATTTATCTCCGAATGAAGAAGACTCCATTGCCATCATGTAACCTGAAAAAGTGAAAACAAACCAAAAACATTAACATATAATTAGTCATCAGTATGAAATTAAGCCAATTCAACAGAAGAACCGATACAAGACGCTGGATTTATGTACATGTATAAATGAACGCATTAACAATGTACAAAACAAATTCAATATTCTGTAAATTAAATCCAATAATGTTAAAATTAAATTTTTTATGCGACAAATGTTTGTCCCTCAACGGAAATTTAACTTTCAACTTTGTTACACTAGAGCACCAATCGCTTAGTCTAATGTCCAGCGCTATATAGTTACAAAAATACCGAGCTCTTGGGAAAATTCTAAGCGTGAAACCCCTAACCAAATTGAAAAATCAAAAACTCAAACATATCAAACAAATTGATAACAACTGTCATATTTCTGATTTTGTACAGTCTTTTTCTTATTGATGAAATGTTTGAATAAACCTATTTTAGTTTTATAGCTAGCTTAACCTCTCGCATAAAATTTCCATTATATTGACAGCGATGTGTGAAAAAAAACAAACAGACATTATAGGTAAAAGTGTCAAAGGTAAATATGGGTAAAGCAGTCAACATTGGGTTATAATCTACATTTCTATTAATCAAGCAAATATATCGACAAAGATAAACAAACTAAAGGATCCCAAGAGCATGTGATGCTCACCTGTATCTACTTTGGTTTTAGAAATCATGTAAAATAAGGTTATCATAATAAGTAGTATTTATTTAGGCCAAGTTTGGTTTAATTCGACCGAGCAGTTGGATTTAAAGCAGGTCTTCCCATTGCAGTCTTACTATAATCAATGAAGACCCCTTATTTAATTTAGTTTTCAAGTTGAATGTGATCATTTGAAATTAATTTATTTACAATTTTCCCTTGGACGTCTATAGTAAACTACTTTTGATAAGTTTTTCTAAAATACTTCCTAAAAGTTATTGCATTGATTATTTTTCAAAAACGATGTCGTGAATTCAAGCTTTGCGCCTGGTTAATGTTAACAACTTTTTTTAAATTACTTTTCCGCGATTTATGTGTTCGGGTAGGGTAACTTGTTTTTCAACAGACTTTTAGACTTATTTTGTGAACTTCCAAGTTAAATAAACCGACCAAGCGAGTCGGTCTAGTTCTAATTTTGGTAAATTTTCAATTCTCATATACCATGTATACCATCTTTTAGTCATACATATGCATTTAACCCACCATTTTAAAAGAATGTTTCCGTTTATTTTTGAAAGATTCTTTTTTATTAGGAATCAATTCAAAATAAGCCTTGAGAAATTCAAGGGCTACTGTCAAAAACTTTTGTCCATATATAGCATTCTACGACTAGCAATTACAATCCTGACTTTGTAAACAAAATAAAAGATAGAAAATAATGAAAGCGAATTAAATTATGATTGCTAAACTATAGGTTCAGGAGAGGGAATAAAAAAGAATAAAAAAGATATGTATATAGCATAATTTAATTTATCAGAAAAATATATCATCTTATTGATAAACAATTTTTCAGTTGTGTATTTAGTATACGTTTCCGAAAGATTACAATATTCAAATAACTTGGCGCGCTTGGCGCACCTCAAGCGATAAGTCTGATAATCCACCAGTAAGAATGTAAGAATCTGTTTCTCTAATGATGAAAAAAAATAATTTTATAATTTTTTGTTGAATTAAAATCTCCTTCGAGGGCCTTCTACGTTCCATTCCAAAGAGTTGTCAATTTCATTAACACCTGTAGTATATCTTGATTCATCCATTGAACTGATAAAGGTTATGACCCTTAAATTCATCCAATCATCTTTTGAGATCACCGGCGACCACATCTTGATTATTTTTTTTTTTATACAATGGGCTCAGAAATGTAAAAATTACCATAGAATTAGAAAAATATATATATTATATTATTGAAATAATCCAACACAAACAAAACTTTATAAAAATCTGTGCAGACTGAATTACCTATTCCATCAGCTACATCTTCAGTAGATCCGAGCTTTATCTGTAGAACAACATACTCTGGTTGTACTCCAAGATTGTGATTTATTTCCCGTGGAGAGATTTCACCTATTTCATTCGAAATGAGTGTTTAGAAATTATGACTTAAATAAGTAATCATTTGTAAGCATAAACGTGTATCAAATGTTTCTTGCATTTAGAGGTTTATTATAAATAAATAGACAGATATTCGTCACGACTGTGTTCAAATGAAGTTTAAAGTACTTTTAAATTTAAACATCTATTTGTTTTATCTGTGATTGCCAAAACGAATTTTCTAAGACAAAATGTGGATACATTCTGGAACATAACATGAACATTACAAAAACGCAAGTAAAGCACGTTTAAGATTTGAATATTCATCAAAACTCAAAGATTATTGCTGTACTATCTTTTGGAATTATTTGATTTCGGCATTTGAAACCTTCGGTGACCCCACAGTTCAAATGTCTCTAATAAGTATTACTGATAAGTGAGCGCTACAGACGAACGTTCACATAATCTGACCCAGTCAATGGGGGATATCGACGCGCCTAAAAAAAAAACATCGTTCGCACTGTTATGATAACGGTTTTGTTTGTAAACACAAAATTAATTCAAAATTAAATAGCTGATTGAACAAAAAGAATGCATATCATTTTACCAAGTGATTTAATTACAAAAAGCGGAGGTACAATATTTTAGATTATTTCAATTGATCAGCTACAGTCGTCAGCATACATTTTTGTTATATGTTTAATTTCTGTAAATTTCCTGTAAATGTCATACTGAATTATTTGAAACACTAAAAGATGTTCTATTCCAGGTATAAATTGCCTTAATCTATTTTTTCGGCATTTAAGTATATACAACTTGTATTCGATGTGAACAAACAAACAGACATACAATGTAAAACAGTAAACAAAACAATGATAAAACTGTAATAGAGTTAATTGAAATCATATAACATTTAGGGTTCACAGAACTTAGACAAAAACAAATGAATATTCTTGTCATTTTGTAAAATATTACGTATTTTAATTTGTGTCCATTTGGTTGTAAAGTTTGGAGGTGGGAAATGTTGTTCTCCCCAAACTCGAACTCTCGTTAGTACATTAGATTCGGTTTGCTGTTTCGGACCATTCCATACTGCTCCACCTAAAAACATAGATCGACATCAATATATAGTTTTGTTGTTTTTTGATTGGTGAATGGAACTTTTTTATTTGCTTTTTCTTACAGATATAAGAAGATGTGGTATGAGTGCCAATGATACAACTATCTTATATCTCGGTGCTTTCTTGTTGTAGGTAATTTCAAAATATGCATTCAAGTCATATTTCAACACATTTCTTTCTATTGGAAATGTATATCATGTTTAACATATTTTGTGATGAATACCGCTCCACATAATACTTGCATCAAGAAAGCTCAGAACTTAAGGTTTTATGCACAGTTAAATAGTGAAGACAACGAATATTATTTCAACACAAAATATGTGGAACATTATATAAATTTACAATAGAAATAAATGTGTTGAAAAAGGTATGGATAGATATTGAATGCATATTTTGAAATTATCTACAAGAAAGCTCAGAGCTAAATGTTTTATTTGAAACGTCATTTTATTTTACAATCCTAGTACATCAAAATAGTAGGGTTAAAAAACCGATACAATATAAAGAAATAATTGAGTCATCTTTTGTTTTTACATGTTCACGTCGATCTTGTATTGGTTGTTTTTATTAGCGATCAGTGTCATTAACAATTCTCCGGTTAAGACTCCGAACGGTTATCGTTATAGTCAATGTATTATGTTTTCTAGCGGTTCTTGTTAAGTTCCACGGATAACGCAAGGACTTCCGAAGGGTTATCGTTAGGTTCATTGGACAACACAAAGACTCCCAAAACTATTATTGTTAAATTTTATGGACAACACAAAAGACTTCCGGGTGGTTATGGTTCAGTTTCATGAACAGTGCAAGGTCTTCTAGACGATTATCGCACTATCAATTGACAACGTCATGACTTCTAGACGGTCATTTGTACTGTGTTCTTGCGTTTATTTGTAGTTGTATTCCTTCCAAGCAAGGTTGTCATTTTATTTTTAACATTGACATAAAACACGGAGGTCTGGCTAGCCATAAAACCAGATGTAACCCCACATTTTTTCTTAAAATGTCATGTACCAAGCCAGAATTTTGGCAGTTGTTATATAATTATTATAGTTCGTTTCATGTATGTTGCATTGTCGTTTGTTTTGTGTTGTCCTTCAGTGTTTCCTCTTAAAGTTGATGTGATTCCCTCGGTTTTAGTTTGTAACCCGGATTTGTTTTTCTCTCAATCGATTTATGAGATTTGAAGAACGATAAACTACTGTTGCATATTTTTGTTGTAGTTAAGTGTTTCTGTTGTTTCGTTGATTTCCCTCTTAAAGTTAATGTGTTCCCTCGGATTCGGATGTGACCTCGACTTGTTTTCGCTTAATCAATTTATTATTGACTATTTGGCAGCGGTATACTGCTATTTCCTTTATTTATCTTTATTGTTGATCGACACCGCATTGGACGGTTATCGGTTATGCCCATGGACAATGCAACGACTTTCAGACAATAACCGTTAAGTTCAGTGGACAATGCAAAGACATCTGGGTAGTTATCGGTAATGTTAATGAACAATGCAAAGACTTATCGTTGAGATCCATGGACAACGCAATGACTTCGAGATGGTCATCGATTCGATCCATGGATAACGCAATGATTTACGGGCGGTTATCGTTAAGTTCCATGGACAGTGCAATGACTTCCAAGCGGTTATCAATTCAATCAATGGATAATGTAATGATTTACGGGTGGGTCGTTAAGTTCTATTGACAATGCAATGAATTCTAGGCCGTCGTCATTAAGTTCCAGGAACAATGCAATGACTTGTGTGTGGTTATCGTTAATTAAGTATCATGGACTGGACAAGGACAATGCAATGACTTCTAGACAGTTAAAGTTACGATCCATGGACACAACGTAACAACCTCCAAACGGTTACATTATTGTCTATTGACCAAACAATGCATTAAGGACGTTTATCGCTAATATAAGTTCCATTGTCAAAGCGATAAATTCATGTGGATCTCTAAAGTAAATGTCTCGGTTTCTTTTCCTTGTCGAACGTTGTACTATTGGAAATATCTTCAACTATGAGAAAACATAACTTCAAAAGTTTAAGTCATGCCATTATTTAGTGTAGCATACATTATACAAACTGAAAAATGCTATCTTTCTCCTGCGTTCGTTTTTTTCTTTCGACGCGTCGCTTATATTCGTACTTCCGATGTACGATTGCAGTATTTCTTCACAACAGGTGTCACAGTACAGATTGTATCATGCCGAAAAGCAGTCGTAAAATTAGAGCAAGTAAATTTAATAGTTGTACATGTATAAAGATTTGTATATATACAATCATTCATTCTTTTTATAGAAAGTCGCTGTACACGTGCTTTACAGTAAAGCTTAGTCATTCCAGGATAACTAACTGTATAAAACACATTTACCTTTTTGTTAAATTTGAAGAATATTGATTGTAACAGTGTTGTTATTCGTTCTTTTATTTACCTGTGTATATTGCATGTCCTGATGGTTTCCCTGAATGTTTGTTTGGAGCGTACAGCATCACGGAGTTTTTATTGTACTTATAAACAATACCACCATAAGGAAGGGTCATGGAGTCATCTCGCTGTGCCGCAGCTATTCCAGGGAAAACATAATCCGTGTCTGACCCTGTTTGAGGTTTAACTTGTACGTCTACTCTAACAGGTAAATCGTTAAGATTATGTTTCCATACGTGGTATGACAGATTGTTGTCTTGAGAGCGCATTGGTATCCATCCGCTGATATGGTTTGTTGTTTGTAACTTTGTGCCCCAAGAAACAACTGAAATACAATACTGATTTTTAAAACAGTCAATTCTTAAGACATATACAGTTATACTTAATTAATGATCTTAATCATATCAATGATATATTATAAACCAATTCTTCAGAGAACAATTGAAGGTCTTTCCACCTCGATAATAAGAATGAAATTTAAAAAAAGCGATGTTAGAAAATGTCACTCCTTGTTGATGTAATTTAGTTCTTCAAATTGATATAAAAAAAAAAGATTAAAAGGTATATGCAGAAGACTTAATTGTTTTATTATGAACAGAACATAATTTTGAGCAAAGGTCAAAATCTAGAACGTCAAATTGACCTTTGACCTTGACCTCAATTTTATGGTCATAGGTCAGTGATCTCAAATCAAAAGACCCCAGGTCAATCATTTGTATGGTTGAGGAGAAATACTGTTTTCAAATACATAAGGGGAGAAAACTCCTATAAGGGTTAACCAAAACACTTCGACTGAAATAGGTTGAAGTGGCGCCTTTTTGTAAACAGTAATTTGGCAAACAAATCATATCATTAACTGTACATGTAACAGTTTCTTTTGAATAACGATAACAAGCAAAATTCAAAATTTATAACATGACTTTCGACCTTGATCTCAATTTCAAGGTCATAGGTCACTGAACTCAAAATGGAAGACTGGAGGTCAATCACTTGTATGGTTGAGGAGAAATACTGATTTGAAATACATAAGGGGAGAAAACTCCTATAAGGGTTAACCAAAACACTTTGACTGAAATAGGTTGAAGTTGCGCCTTATTGTAAACAGTTATTTGGCAAACACATCATATCATTTACTGTCACAGTTTCTGTGGAATAACGATAACAAGCAAAATTCAAAATTTATAACATGACCTTGACCTTTGACCTTGACCTAAATTTCCTTCAAATGGACCAAGGACTTCATATCGAAAGACTGTAGGCCTCTACGACTTATAACGTATGAATTTATCCAACAAATCGTCTATCTTAAATTTTCAAAGGGAAATAACTCCCATAAGATGTCTTCCGATCACTCTAGTCAAAATAAACCACATCATTCTCAAGAGTAGACGAACAATTTGATGAAAACAGTTTGCTAAAATCTTTTACGGTTTTAGAGATATAGCGATAACAACAAAACGGGGATGCGGGGAGATAACTCCTATAAGAATATTAAGTGTTCGGTCACACAGGGTAGTTTTGAAACCCTCATTACTGTACAACATCATTGGCAAAAAAATCCATTCGATATGTTGTAAGATAAAAAAGCATCTCAGACGGCAGAAGAAAAAAAAAATAATCAGAAGAAAAACAAAAGGTCTTTCCACGAAAAGTGGAAAGACCTAATTATGGTGTTAAACTTGATTTGACCAATATGTATACAATGAAACCTGCTTTAAAGAAAGTCTCTAATAGTAAGCAAAACACTGTCTAGTCGCGTCATTCTAAGTCTTCTTGCTTAGTTGTAGTAAAACCATTGCATTTTAAATCCCAAGTTAGAGTCCATCCCTCTTATAATGTCAGTTTTCTCTGATTGAGAAAGTGACTGATTAATAAATATTTTACTGTATCATGAAACAATAATTCTGTTCTGAAACGCAATTATTTTTCCTCTCGTGATATTGATTTTGACGCGATCTGTTTTCATGAATCCTTATAAACATTTGAATTATATGCAAATAACAGCAGAACAAAACATGGTACAAAAACTAAAGTTACATGGTCTGTTTCAAGAATTACAAAGCGTGCAGTCTTATTATTTGGATGAATTACTGCATTGTTCAACGTTGCTTAAAAAACCTATCATGTGAAATGTAAAATACTACAACAAAAGAAAACTTCATGCATTTATTAATTTCCAGCATACAGAAAAAGGAGTTGCGTGTTCCGAAGGTAAAGTTACATGGGTTTGGCTGTGCTTTGTCGCAACCATTTTGGTTTTTTAGGCTCGCAAATGTTTTATATCTTTGGTTTGCCAAATTATGGTACTGGTACTTAATGTAATTTATCCTGAAAAAAGGTTTGACCTTACAGTTTAATTGGCATATTATGTATATTATATTTGGTTTGTGAGCGCATGGGATACAAATAGAATATTAAACCGGTTTCTGTGAAAGAAACAAAACATTTGTTTTCCTAAAGCTGCCTTATGGGTATATGCAGAGATGATTCTGATCATGGATGACATTTTGTGTTACAAGTTTTTATACGAACGCCAAAATTTAAAAAAAATATGGTATATTGCTATCATGTTGTCGTCGTTGTCAGCTTCGTCCGAAGACAGATGTTTTCTGAATAACTATAATAACTTAAGTATAAGTATAAAGAAATCAATATCGCTTTAACACAAGGTTTGTAACCACTAAAGGAAGGTTTGGGATTGATTTGGGGCGGGGGGGAGGGGGGTATGGCTCAAACCATTTCGGAATTAGACGCAAAAAAGGGGAATTATAAACAGATTTATCTTATTTCAGTTTTTTTAGATTCCTTCACGCAAGACGAATGGAAAGAAGTTTTCATAATTAACACATTGTGATAAAATAGTTTATGAATCAGTTTAAAATAGTTTATGAATCAGCTGACTTCGGTTCTCCACCGATGGCGTATGTGTGAATAATGGTCGTTTAAAACATATAGAAAAAAATTACCAACTATTTCACGAATAATGGGAATCAATAATGAACATTATAAATTCGTGCCAATGAACCCGTAGAAAATAATGTAAGTTTGCCATTATGAAATTTTAATATTTAACATGCACAATGACATATAATAAAATAAAGATTAATTTTATGAAATCAAAATTTGTTACATGAAAATGTAAACATAACATGTCACCTGTGTAACATGTACTAGTAGAAGACATTCATAATTGCATGTCAGTTGTTAGGTACAGTATAAAGATATACTTTATTAAATCTTAATCTCATAAAACTAACTAAAATATCTCAATATCCACCTACTAAATTTATGAATAGATTAACACACTTTCAAATAACAAAACCGTTCAAATTATAGTTCATCAAATATTTCCAAATTTGAATATTTATCAAATAAGTTTTTATTTGTAAATCGATTTATCAACATCTTTGGGATATAACTATTGTTATTTCTTAAAACAATTGCACATTATGAAAAAGTCGTTAAGAAATTTATTTGTTTTGATAGAACAGTCAGTACAATTTATATTTTTTTAACTTGGTGGACTGATGTATTTTTTTTATTTATTTTTTGGAAATGGCATAACAGTTGAAATAGTTCACAGACGCGCGTGTCATCTACACAAGACTCATCATTGACCCTCAGATCAAAATATTTATAAAGCAAAAGAATTAGAACGAAATTCATAACAGTGTGGTCGACAGTAAAACGTTTATTAGTATTGTACTGAAAAGTTTACCTTTAACTTGTTTGTCGTGGGCGATGATTTTATGCTCACTCAGTCTATCGGAGGCCTTCAAGTGGGGATTTAAATAATCATTTGTTACAAGTTTTGATACATAAAATGAAACTTTCTTTTCACAAATCATTTAAGGAATTTATTTTAAATAATTGTTATACCATCACTTACAACAGTTTCACTTTTAAGAATATTAATGTCCAGAGCTGATATCAATAAATAATAATAAAAAAAAAAGTTTATTCATGGTAAAAAAAAACCAAAAAAACTTTTAAGTTAATAGGGACCCGCGTTATTTCAGAAAATATCTTATAATTGATTAAGAGAACAAAAACTTCTACGTTGTGATCATTTAAGAGTGGCCTTGTATTTATTCAATGCTAACCATGTGGGCTTTGTTTTTTTTTATATATACCATAAATCGATTCTTTCATTCAGATTTTTGTCAGTTTGCCATGGCTCTTCAAGTCCAACACACAACTTCTCACGAAATTGGTATATTTCTTCCAAAAATTACATCCATGTGATGTATTCTTTTCATGGAGAATGAATGTTGCACCTTATTTTATTTGTTATCGTGTTTTTTTGTGTGTATCATTGACGTATAAGACAACCTGAATCTTCTTTATTCAAATTTAAAACATACGAGATGGCAATTATGACACAAAATAACTAAATTAAACTTACAGCAGAAGAAAGATAATGAACATCGCTTTTATAGTCTTCTAAATATCGAAGACGCGAGGTCTTTTTAAAAATGATGTAAATTTATAAAGGAAACAACAAACAAAATAGTTCGAATATTTATATTGGAAAAAGTAACGGTGTGTAAATCATAACAATTATTTTTAATTTTGGTCGCATTTTGAAAATCAATAAATCTTGTATTCTTGTTGGAAGCTGCACTGTGTAGTTTATACCCGTTTTTTTTTTCAATGCATGGGTAGGCATTATATTCGTGATTATTTTTGCCCGAGCGATATCGAAAAACTATTATAAAAAGTGTCCTAGTTCAGTGAAAATGTACGTCATACTTATTTCCTAAACAAATAAATAAACAAACATTAATTAACATACAACACTACCAAAGGCCAGAGACTCCTTACTTGTATGATTTTGTAAAAAAATGCATCTTTTTAAAACAGTCGAAAACAAAATTGTTTGTCCAATGGAAAAGTCGAAGCCCAAAAAAGATGAACAGTGCATTATAGAAACTAGAAGCTGGTTGCAAAAGTTGACGACAAGATCTATTTTATAACTTGAGTATGGTTCCAAAAAGTTGTTAAGCCAAGGGGTGGAGTTGAGAAATAGGCTCTCAATTCCATGAAAATGCTCCTTTCGGCATGCGTCTAATACAGCCTCTGACAACCAAAGTCCAACTCCAACCTTCACGAGTAATTTATTATCTGTAAACCTGGTGGAACTGTTTCAACTGACTGGAGAAGGGGCGAAGGCGAGCCACTGGCGCCTCAAAACCAGATAGCCTCGGGCAGATGGGGTTCGTCAACCTTGGAGGGTAGCCCATCTAGGAGAAGGAAAACTCTGACTCAAAACCTCCGCTGCCTTGCGGCCATACCCGTATGCCAGGGAAAGGCTTCAGGAGACAACCTCGAGGAAAATCCAGATTTAGGAATCTGCAACATCCTTCCTGTACTTCCAGGATCAGATCACTTGTTCAGAAGTTAAGGGTGAGGTAACCCCTACAGAAAACCTAGAGTGCTGAAGACGGCGGTGTTGGGCTATATAGCGCACTCTTAACAGACCACAATACCACGCACAAACAGCCATAATGACACTTGAAATCACAACCAATCGATATGGTGCTCGCCCTGTGAGGACCCACCAGGCAGGTGCAGTGCCGGGTTCCCTGTCTCGAAGGAACCCATCAAATGCTACTGGAGGTACCTTTGTTTCGTCCTGTGGAGTCAGGGGACGAACAAGAAGAGCTACTGGCCGGAAAAACACCAAGCCAAAGTTGAAAGAACAACCAGTCATTAACATCATGCACTGGAATGCAGAAGGGGCATCCAACAAAAGAGATGAACTGCAGCATTTTCTACATGAAAATAACATTAACATCTGCTGTATTCAGGAAACACACTTGCAAGAAGGAAAACCTTTTAAAGTCAGAGGATACCAAGTTTTCAGGAGTGACAGAAATGAAAGAAAGAAAGGAGGTGTTATGACCCTAGTAAGAAACAACATAAATGCCAGGGAGATTAAAACATATATGGAGGAAGCAGAATATCTTGAAAGCAAAGTCACCATCGGGCAAAGCTCTTACAACATTGTCAACTTCTATTGTCCAAATGATAAAAAAAACTCTCCCTAGATACCATACAGACATCAGACAGTAACTTTCTCATGGTAGGAGATTTTAACAGCTAATCTCATAGCTGGGGATACACCACAATAGACAAAAGAGGAGAAACCATAGAAGATTGGCAAGATGAACACCATCTTATCCTTGTCAATGATCCAACTGATACACCAACCTTCTATTCTCGCCGCTGGCACACAACAACTACACCAGACCTAGCTTTCTGTACTGACGATATACACCAGAATATCAGTAGAAAGGTATGTGACCAGCTAGGGGGCAGTGACCATCGCCCAGTCATACTATCCATCAGAGGAACAAAAACTACTATTGATGCTCAATTACCAAGATGGAATTACAAGAAGGCAAACTGGGGAAAATTTGAAACAAGAGCAAATGAACTTACAAAGGACATAGTTATTGAAGGAAAGAACATCAACAATGTTGTCAAGATTTTCAATACAAGCATAGTAAGAGCGGCAAAAGAAAGTATACCAAGGGGTGTGAGAAAGGACTACAAGCCATACTGGTCCAATCAAATTCAAGAAACACATGATGCACTCACAAGAGCAAGAGAAGAGGCTGAATCAAACCCCAGCCAGGAGAATAACATCAAACTTCAACAAAGCAAGGCAAAACACCTCAAAACAAAACTTGAATGCCAGAGAAGAGGATGGAGAGAAAAAACATCATCTCTGAACATGGAGAAGGATACAACAAAACTGTGGAACTTGACAAAAGCTCTAAATGATGAGGGAAGTAAAGGCCAAAAGATAACACTAGAAGATGAAGGAAAAACAATCACAGGAAAAGCTGCTGCAAATACATTTGCAAAAGGTTATGAAGAAGTAAGCAATACTAACATCCCAACCTCACATAAAAAAGAGATAAGAACCGAAATTAGAGAAAGAAAGGAAACACCAGCACATGATATCATGCAGACTGACATCACAATGTCTGAGATGAAACAATCTATAAGAAAGCTTAAGAAGAAAAAGTCTCCAGGTCCAGATAACATCACAAATGAGATGCTACAACACCTAGGGAACTCATCACTAAATACTTTGCTGGACATATTCAATCTTAGCTGGAGACAAGGGCAAGTCCCACAATGCTGGAAGGACGCAATAATGATGCCAATACTAAAGAAAGGAAAGAACAAGTCAAAAGCCTCAAGTTACCGTCCTATAAGCCTAACAAGCAGCTGTTGCAAATTGTTGGAGCGCATAATAAACAAGCGCATGCACATGTACTTAGAATCAGAGAACATCATTGGAAATGAACAAGCTGGTTTTAGACAATACAAAAGCACAGAAGACCAGACTACACATCTATCCCAGGTGGTAGAAGATGGCTTCCAATCCAAAAAAGTAACGTTGGCTGTCTTTGTAGTTCTTCAAAGAGCATTTGATAAGGTATGGAAAGATGGACTCCTTGCAAAAATGCTTAGATATGGCATCAGTGGAAGAATGTACAAATGGACCAAATCTTACTTGTATAATAGAAGAGCAAGAGTGCTGGTAGATGGGCAATGTGGACAGAAAGTACTCTTAAAACAAGGGGTCCCACAAGGAGGAGTATTACCACCAACTCTATTCATACTCTTTATGAACGACCTAGTACCAGAGCTACCAAAAGGGGTACAATCAGCACTTTATGCAGACGATCTTGTTCTCTGGTGCTCAGAAGAGTATGCATCTACAGCTAAATATAGAATACAAACAGCTTGAGATATTATAGTCACATGGGCAAAGCAGTGGTGTGTTACCATCAACAGAGAAAAAACAACAGGAACACTCTTCACACTCTCTCCAAAAACACAATCTGTCAAACTGACTTTGGATGATACCCCACTTAAAATGGAAGACCAACAAACATACCTTGGGGTAACTTTTGACAAAAGAATGACCTGGAAGCAACATATAACATCAGCTGAAGCTAAAGCTAGGAGAAAATTGAACATCATGAGGAAACTTGCAGGAACAAAATGGGGTGCAAATGAAAAAATCTTGAAATCTGTCTACCAAGGAAATGTACGACCACACCTTGAATACGGATCTAGCGCTTGGATGACTGCAGCCAAGTCTCACCATCAGACTTTAGACAAAGTTCAGAATCAGGCACTACGTATCATCACAGGTGCTATGAAATCAACGCCAATAAAAAGTATGGAGGATATAACAAACATACCCCCATTAGGAAAGAGAAGGGAGTGCAAAGCCATGATACAGGCCACCAAATACCAGTGTTCACAAGACCACCCAATGAATACCAGACTAAAACAACTCTCATCAGGCAGACTGAAAAGATCCAGCTTTACATTAGAGACAAGAGCATTGCAAAGAAAACACCAGGAAGCCCTACCAAAATATATAGAACCCATAGTTTTCACAATGAATAATACCCCTTGTGAAGAAAAACTTGGAAATGTCACCATCCAGACCTCAGTTCCGCTCATTACCACCAGAGATGAACAGACTAGTAATGTAAAGAAAATACTTACAATGAGTATGCTTGAAGAACAGTATCCTTCAGAAACTTGGGTAAGAGTATATACAGATGGGTCAGCCACAAATGCCACAACAAATGGAGGGGCTGGTATATACATTAAGTACCCCAATGGAGATCAACAATCAGAGGCAATACCAACAGGCCTACATTGTTCAAACTACAAAGCTGAAGAAGAAGCCATTACTCATGCTGCACATTCCATCTTAAACAAAATCGATGATACATCTCAAGTAGTATTCCTGACTGATGCCCTCTCTGTTCTACAAGCTTTGAAGAACGACAAGCTGCCTCAACTCCAACAAGCTTTATACAACATCAAAAGTCTGACAACAGTTATTCAGTGGATCCCTTCACACTGCGGAGTTTGGGGTAATGAACAAGCCGACAGATTGGCAAAGTATGGTGCTGAACAACAACAGGAAGAAAATCCAGTCTGCTTTTCAGAGATGAAGACTATCATAAAATCTCTGTTCAACACTCCACAGCAACAAGATAGTTACCACCAGCTAACAAGATCTGAACAAACCACCATCTTTAGACTGAGGACAGGACACAACAGACTCAACCTACATCTACACAAAGTCATGAAAGTTGTTCCATCTCCTATGTGTCCTTGTGGAGAAGCAGAGCAGGATACAGCACACCTTCTACAGTCATGCAATCTCCATCAGGCATTGAGAGATAAGATATGGCACTCAGTAACATCACTCGAAGAGAAGCTATACGGACCAGTGGTTTCCCTACAGAAGACCACCAGATTTGTTGAGGAGACTGGTATTCAAGTGTAAAGGCGAACGATAAGAAGAAAGAAGACTTGAGTATGGCCTAATACTATTAACCTGAAATAAATATATTTATAGCAATTCCCTTGATACGAAAGATCTACATGTTGCCTTGGGCTTTTTTTTTCTTTTTTTTTGCTCTTTGGTTGGGTTTTTGTCTCAATGACAATTCAATTTTCATTCTTATCATAGATATAACTGCATGTTAAAATAAGAATATGAAGTGTGATAGACAATCAGACACATTCTTTCCAGGGACCAACAGGCGTTATCAAGCTATAGGTCCCCGTATGGCCTTCGACCATTAGCAAAATACACACTTTATAGAATGAAAGCTCCAAGAGGTCTTGGGATGAAAAAAAAAACAACATAAAAGATGAGCGAGAAAAACAATAGGGATACCGCATGGAAATTGGAAAATGGTCCGCAACATTAATTTAGTCAACTCACTTAGTTGAAATTAAAGACCTGGCGAATTTTAGCCTTTTGCAATGGATGTGATGTATGTTTAAAAAAAAATCATGGTTTGTTTGGACATTTTTATAAATCAAGTCTTGTTTTTAAATTATTTGCAAGTGTGTTTTAAGTCATGAACAAATAATCACTCACATAAAGACGTCAAATCCATCAACAAAAGAAAAAAATTAATAGACGACCGACAACGCACAGAATATCATGTATGTGTTCCTGACCATATGAGTATTTGGACCATACGCATATATCATGACCATAAGGGTATACTAATATGGTCCAACCATACACGTATGGTCCAAATACTCATAAGGTCCGGAACATATTTTATTTGCGATCACAAATGCACGAAGACGTCCATTTCTATGTAAATTGGGTCGATTTTTTTATATAGATAAGATGAATGCGTTTCTGTTGCCAAGTGTTTTTCACAAGTATAGTAGCAGTATAGCAGAACGGTTTAAGTTTCCTATATACACCAAATGATACATTTTGCCAATACAATAACGTAAATGCATGCAAATTTCACAAGGTTTAATCCAAATAGCTTTCTTACTATCCAATAACTTTCAAGTAAAAAAAAGACAGGGCAGAAGTATATTTTGTCTTTATGGTTCGTATTTGCACAACTTTTGAAAGTGGATTATGCATTCGTTCTAAAATAAAATTAGACCAGATAAAAGTTAAAAGATTACATGACTCGACAATCGCAATTGTTAAATCCGAAAAAGATAATCAATCAATACATGTATTCAGTAAGTCATTCTTTTTTCTGAAAGAACATGGCTTTGCGATATCTTATTATGAAAATTGATTGTCGAAACATAACAAAAACACAAGTAAAGGACGTTTAATTAATCAAAATAAATCAAAACACAAATTCCTGATTAGTATGTCGAATTATTTTATATAGGCGTTGAGAACCTTTGGTGACCCCACGGTTTAAATGTTTATATTAAGGACGTCGTGAGCAATGGGCGTTATAGACGATCGTTCACCTAATCTGTCCCAGTCAATGGGATATTAAAGTGCGCCAATCAATGTCCATAGCCACACTGTTATGAATTCGATACTATGAAGTTGAAGAGCATTGAAAACCCCAAATTCCCCAAAAGTTGTTCAAATTACGGTCAATGTAATTTATGTCTGGGATAAAAAAATAAAAAACATTACGGTATTTCAAAAAATTCATACGTTTGAAAACAGGAAAAAGTAAAATCACAAAATATTGAACTCAGAGGCAAATCAAATCGGAATGTCCCTAATCACATGGCAAAATCAAATGACAAAACACATCAAAAACGAATGGACAACAACTGTCATATTTCTGACTTGGTACAGGCATTTTTAAATGTAGAAAATGGTGGATTAAACCTGGTACATGTATATATAAACTTATATATATAAAATGACCACATAATTGATATTCAGTAGTGGTTAGCGCATCGGACTACTAACACAAATGTTATTGGTTCGTTCCTCGTTCCGGGGAGAATTTCAGAGGTTAAATATTCGGCTCTCTTTTGACACCATTTGCGAGTATGGTCTGGAGAAACGATGATAGTCTGTCGGAAGGGGATGATAAAAGGCTGACCCGTGTCGAGAGAGATCAATATCTCTTGCGAGTAAGACACCCTTGTAGATATCGAAAAAGAGCATGCTTAAGCCGCTACAAGGCAGCACTCGCGTATAATTATATATATATATCTTTATTCTCATAAACCAAAGTACAATGGTACAGAGACATATACAAATAAATTAACATAGTATAAATTTTAAACACAATTGTAAAATAGAGACATAAAGTGATTACCGAGGAGATTCTAGGCATTTAATAATAATTATTATAAACTTGAACAGGTTGTTTAGTTCAGACGGGTTGCTACTATTCATTAGACCTTGAAATTTTAAAATATTTTGTCTGTTTATAAAATGATGCTATAGTAGCAGTTGTCTATTGCCGAGCATTCTAAAATATAATGGAACTCGTCGCCAATGTCACCGGAATTGCACAAAGTACAAATACGAATTTTCGATAGGAATTTTTGTGTTCAACGCTCTAAATCTACAAAAATACCCAATATTTTTGTCATCTAAAATATCAAAGTAGGTTTCGAAATTTATATTATTTTTGAATAATTTATAATTTAGAGCTTTTGGAGAATTCTGTACAGTAGCATACCATGTCTGTCTGAATTGGTCAGTTAATCTTAATTTAACAGTATCATACAACCAGTTTTTACTTATAAAATATTTAGAGTTCCATATATTTGATAGTCCACAATTATCAAGCACAGATTTTACATTCTTACACCAAGCTATATCTCCATTATAACTATCAGTAACAAGATTGTATAGAATAACAGGAAGTTTCTTATTTTCCCCAGTTACAAGCTTTTCCCAATAATTAACAGTACGTAATTTAATAAAAATATCCAGTGGGAATCGGCCAAGTTCCCCATATATCATATAATCAGGCGTTGATTTTTTTAAGATTAAGCAGTAATTTACAAAATTTTAGATGAACACGTTCTATAACAGAGGTGTTACCCATTCCCCAGACTTCACACCCGTATAATAATATAGGCTTAACTACTTTGTCAAATAATTCTAGTTGACATTAAATATTCAAATTATGTAATCCCCCCTTTTTTAGAATATCGTACATAGCTCTTGTTGCTTTATCAGCCTGTTCCTTTTTTGCTTTTGTGAAACTTCCTGTTCTAGAAAATGATACACCAAGATATGTAAATTCTTCGACAATATCTAACTCAATATCAGCATATTTAAAACTAACATTTTGTAGTGGTCTACCTTTAGAAAAAAATACTAGTTTGCTTTTAGGGACATTGAATTTTAATTTCCATGTATCACAATATTCTTTTAAAGCGTCTTATTGTTTTGTAGATCTGCTTGTGTTTCTGACATAAGTACAGTGTCGTCTGCGTACAATACAACAAACAGTTTTACTTAAATAGAAACTTCGTGATACTTAGTTCGTTCTCTATTTGATCTGATAAAGATTTCAAACCATTTCTTTTTTTGTTCTGAAAAAAGCTAAATCTAAATCATTTAAATAAATAGAAAAAAGTATGGGAGATAAATTTTCTCCTCTTCTTACACCTACATTACATGGAAAGTAGTCTGAATATTCCCCATCACTAAAAAATCGTGATTTCACATTTTTATACATATTAAATATAGTGTTATTATACATCCTCCCATTTACTGTATGTACAATGAGTTTTGACCAAAGACCAGATCTCCAAACTGTATCGAAAGCTTTAGCAAAATCAATAAAAGCACAAAAAAGTATTTTTCTTTTTTTGTCTCAGTAATTCAAATAAAATATGCAGAGTGAATATACTGTCTATAGTAGAATGGCCCTTTCTGAAACCAAACTGGTTTTCATTTAACAACAAATAATCTTCTAAAAAGTTACTCAGTCTTAAAAAAAATGTAAAATTGACGTAAAAAGTGTACCCATACAGCTTAATATAGTTATTGGTCTGCAGTTTTGTGGATCTGACTGGTCACCTTTGTTTTTATAAAAAGGTATAACATTACCAACAAGCCAAAGTTCAGGCACTTTTCCAGTATCAAATACAATATTGAGCAGTTTTACATAGATTGGCATGAACATCTGAGTGGTGCTCTTAATATATATTAATGACGAAGTCATCGCCACAAGCTTTGCCATTCTTAAGATTTTTGATGCATTAAAAAATTTCATTTTCCGTAATAGGACTGTTTTAATAGTGAATTAAGTTCGTTATTTTCATCTATAATAACTTCTTCGCCAGCGTCAGGATCTGACGTATTTAAATTTTTGAAAAATTCAAAAAGTATATATTCAACAGGAATATTTTTCTTTTTTTTTTCTTTATACGAGTTCAATATCTTCCAAAATTCTTTAGAATTACTATTTTTTAAAACATTCATCTTTTTTCTCATGACTTTTTTATGCTTATTAATAGAAATCTTCATTTGCCTCTTATATTCACGTTCTGTATTCTTCATCTCCTACCTTTTTAAACTTGTTTTATTGTATTTATATCTTCTTTTTGATATTCGGAAGCACAGCCTTTTTTCCTAACATATTTGGTCAAACCAAGGTTTAATAACTTTTTTTCGACATTTCTTTTCATGTCGTTTATAAGTAAAAGACCCAAACACCTTTTCGGCTGAATCCAGCATTAAACCATTTACAGATTCAACTATTTTGTTAATATTTTCTTGAGCCAGTATACTGGTTTTCAACATAGTTAAATCATTATTTAATTGATCGATTTTATTTCTATTTCTCAAAATTTCGGCTTCTTTTTCACAATCCCATTTTTTTAAGCCTTTTTTTCATGACATGCCAAATCGTTAATTAAAATGTCATCGCACTCGACGATGTTATCAATCGAATTGAAGACTAGCTTACAGTTCAGAGGCGAATGAACATCGGAAAAAAGAGCACAAAAAATCAAGAACAGACATATTTACAACACATTATAACAAATTATATCATATGTACAAATAAAATAGTCAACCACACTCTACTGGCGACAAGTAAATAAACCTTCTTTATCGCCATCAACTCTTCCGTTTAAAATAAACAGATCGTTATTTCTGCACATTTCTAAAAGTAGATTTCCAAAGTGGTGTTTTGTTTTGTCGCAACTATTTCTAATACTCGCAACTGTAAAGTGGAAATTTGTAATAACTTGTTTCCCAATTAACTACAAAATAAATACATGTACGTCTAAACTAATTGTTATTCATGTCAACATCGAAGTGCTGACCACTGGGCTGGTGATACCCTCGGGGATGAAACGAATGAGTTGGTTTAACACATTATCTTCAATCGTATATTTATTTTTAGATAATATTTTTGAAAGCAGTTAGTTTTGTTCAATGTTGTAAAAATATTTCAATATAAGAACGTCGAAGAAAAGTTAAGATATTAATCATAATTTGTATTAACGTTCAGATTATTCGCTTAACAATGATCATGATTCATTTTCTAATCATAACTTAAAAATATTTCCGTTTTTTTTACTTGGAGTTGAGCTTTTTAACATGTAAACTTTAAAGATAACATTCAGAAACGACTCTTATTTTGCATGTCATTTGTCAGGAACAATATCAACAAAAAACTTCATTAAATGCATGTTTTTATCAAATGTATGTATTAATAAATATGTTATCATTTCAACATATGTTAGAATTATCAAAGATACCAGGTCTGATATAATGTATAATGGGGTTAACACATATTCAATAAACAACACGGTTGAAAATATAGTGAATTAAATATTTATAGTGTATAAAAATGAATTGTTATTGTAAATCGGTCAGTCAACATAGGTTAAATTGAAACGTGCTGAAATTTATAAATTGTAAGAGTTAAGTTTATTTGGCATCTTTATGAATTACCACTGTGGTTTGTTTGAAGCATGCTTGCCTCAAGTTTAAGAGGTCTTGGGTTCGAATCCTGTTGCAATTACTATGGTATAAAAAGAAAAGCAATTGTATTTGCTGATTCTCGGTTAACTTGGCGGCTTTTAGTAGCAAGACATTTTTTTAAGAACAATGAGCCCGGTAGAGTGACATTTACTGGCGATCTGTTATTTTGTGAAGTATTACGTTACAAATATGGCTGGCTAAGCATGTCGGTCTTGTACAACAAAGTAGTCGTCGCAGTATGCGAGACAAAAGGATTACTATCCGACAACAGCAGCGGCTGACGGTAAAAACTATTTGTATAAAGGTTTATATTTCAGAAGGTTGAAGACCTAGATGCTTAATACCTTGTATCCATATACTTTATGTTAATAATTTCTGTCTAGCATATGTCTATTGCCCATGACCTCATTTTCATGGTTCTGTGACCGCTTTATAAGAGTAATAATTAGTTGTAATTGGTATATGGGTTCTTTACAACGTTGTCATATAATCAGGTGTATTGAATGATTGTCTTGGGTACATGTCAATTTGGCAGGTTTCATTTCACCGAGTCCGACCTTATTTTCATGGTTCATTGTTCAATGTTAAATTTTGTGTTTTTGGTCTGTTTTACAAGTACTATGAGATATATGTTAACTATATTTGGAGAATGGAACAATTATAGGTGTACATGTCTGTGTGACTGTGACAGGATTTCTCACACATAAAAAAAAATTATACCTAATTGTCATGGATCTTTAAAAAAATTTAAGTTTATATGATACTTGAATTAAAACCTTTATCTTTAAGACTTGCAATATAAACTCAATTGTCATTAAAGCATGCTAGACATTTCAGCGTGTTCACTCTTTGTTTTGGGGACAGGATGATAAAATGAAGATAAATTCGTCTTTTTTCAAAAGAAATTGCGGGAACCGCTTTCCAAATCTCCATTAAATAAAAAAAGCATAAATATTATTTAAATATACTTGAAATGTCTAAATATGGGTTTCATTTATCTTGAGGTATCGTGTCTCATAAAACTTACCTCACTTTAATTAAAGGGTCGTAACTACAATGAGGCAAAAGCCTCTTTTGGGTAATTTCAAAACCAAAAGCTTGTCTTTATATCAAAATGTTTTCTCGGCGAGTGTCTTACAAGAAGCAAGTTCTGTTCTCCCTCGTACGTAGCCCTTTTTTTCGCGATCCATGTTTCTTAATTATTTTTAGTTTTCAGTGTTATTTGTCTTATTGTTTGTCGTTTTGGTGTTTTATCTGTTCCTGTGTTTGTCTTTTGTTCATTGGTCTTCTGTATTCACTTAGTGCAGCCATACGTAACTATGATAATTACATTTTTGCTTTATCCTACATATTGGTCTTTTGAAAACTAAAATCTTACACTAAATCTATACATTTTGCTTAGAGACCAACATATTGTCAAAAAATGAAACTTTTACAGCGATCTTTAATAGACGAGGAAACGGTACTATTAAGCAATTAAAACTTATATTGAGGATGTGCTTTGTTTATTATTTACAGCTAACGACCGTTTAAAGTCTCAATTATAAAATTTAACAATATGTTATTTTTGTTACTGCTATAAGGAAGTGCCTACGAAAAATATATTCTAAGATAATTTATGGATTGCTCTTTGTTAATCAAATAACGAAACAAAGTATGAAACAGAACAACGAGATTCGGATTACGATGATATCAGTTTTGTTGTTTCATGATAAATATAACGTTTATTTTCATTCCATATTAAAAAATAAATTAATGATAGAAAAAATGAAAAAAACAAATATTGAGGATATTAAATGCAGTTGCAGACAAGGTTCTTTTTCATTATTTTTATTAGACTTGGATGGGTGTTGCTTGAAACATAGGTTAAAACATACTTTCCGTGATTTTCCTGTGAATTTGCAAAATATAATGGTAAGATACCAAAGTCTGCTAAAATATACCCCTTTGGTATACGTATTTCGTATCCTGAATTCCTTCTAGCGTCTGGTAGTAAAACCGATGCTGATGGCTCGTCCATCTAAAATTGCGGGATGAATAAATACGGACCCAGGTTCAGTCGAGAATGCGTAAATTCCAATGCCGTTTTTAAGAGTGTCAACCTCTTTTCATGCGAAAAACATGCAACAAAATTGATGGGTTCGGTTGTATACAAAATACGCTGCTAATTAACATTTTGTTCATTTTATAGCGACAGACAAAATTGTCCGTCCATCCATTCGGTCGAACTATTCTTTTTTAAAACCTTCTCACGGAAATTGTCAATAATTCAATTTTTTATTTTCGTAAATGTTATTGAAATATTATTTTTTTTTGCCACTGAATATTAAGGAAATAACAATCAATTATAAATCGCTTATCATTCAGTAATGCCAGCCGACAAAATCTGAACCAAAGATTTTTTTTAAGTCTGAAATGTTGCCGATGCTTCCCTTGTACGATACGTAGTGATGTAGTGATTCTTATTGTCTATTTGTGGCTGCGAACTTTTCTTATGCAAAAACAAGAAAAACAAAGGAGAGTACAACAATAACCTTCAAACTTCAAAGTCAAACTCACGAAAAATTCAACATTAGTGCTGGGAGCAAATTTTATATTTTGTTAATTGGTTGTTACATGTATTTTTAGTTTATTTTAGAGGGGGTGATAAAGTGGTCAGTTTCTTTTACATTAGGATATTTACAAAATGAAAGTGCAATAAGACACGAATTTGATACAGGTACTGGTACAAATGTACATATTGTCAAACACACTCACACATAAAAATATAAAAGCAGTTCAGCTGTATTTGTTGTTTGTTTGTTTGTTTGAGTTTTATTTTCCTGTCATCTTATACTAAGTCTATTTCTATTATTAAAAATTATTTTCATTTTGAGTTTCTTTTCTATAGAAAAAAAAAATTTACAAACAAAATATGCTTGAAGGTCTGTCTCTCTGTAATTGAAGAACCACACAAAGTTATAAAATAATGTTACCTTCATCTGGGAAAATAATCACAGAAAATAGTATTAACAAACTTTCATACGTGTAAGCCTTTGTTAAACCTTCCATTTCAATATAAGGGACAGAATGAAGTTTGAGATCAATAGCTCAGTTATGTTATTAAATGATAACGTTTTTAATAATTTGTCATATTCAAATACTTTTTCATAATATGAGGTCTTAAGAACGGATTTCATTGTTCAGATTCGTGCGCGGTATTAATCATATTTATTTACGTTATCTTTCGATCTTGCAACTGTGTTTTTTTTTATTCATTACGACATTTCAATTGCACATTTATTTCTAATGACCGCTCCATAGAGTTGAATTAAACAGTACACTAGATACAATATAGACATGTTGTCATATGTATATACATTTTTTTCTTCAAAAATCAAGGAAGTCTGGTACCTGCAAATCGATCTAATTATTCCCCAAGGAATGTTGGAAAACGACGAAGGCTGCTAATCGTTGTAAGAATTTCAGTATGGTAACTTACAAATTCTCATTACAGTACATCCTCTATTTTGTCTTACCTACATTTGATAATTTTTATCGAGGTTACCAGATGAACTTCACTGATCGTGTCCTTGGTTTGTTCGGTTAGCATCAAAGGCTTGTCTATACCTTTTTGATCTTTTGGTCCTCGATGCTGTTCAACTTTGTACTCGTTTCGGCTTTCAAACTTTTGTATCTGTGCGTCACACATAGGTCTTGTGTGGACAAAATACACTTCTGGCGTATTAAAATTTTGAACTTGTTGCCTTTTGTTGGCTGTTGTTCGTGTGATTCTTTGTCCATTGTGTTCTCCAATTTATTTATATTGTAGTCCTGTGTTGTCATTTTGATGTTATATTTCACATGGCCATAAAAGTGCGAGGTTTAGCATGCCACAAAACCAGGTTCAACCCACCATTTTTTCCTTTAAAAATGCCCTGTACCAAGTCAGGAATATGGTCATTGTTATATTATAGTTTGTTTCTGTGTGTATTACATTATAACGTTGTGTCGTTTGTTTTCTCTTATTTTTGAGTGTAAATTCACATTGCGATAAGACGTGTCACGGTACTTGTCTATCCCAAATTCATGTATTTGGTTTTGATGTTATATATATATGTTATATTTGTTATTCTCGTGGGATTTTGTCTATATGTGTTACATTTTAGTGTTATGTCGTTGTTCTCCTCTTATATTTAATGCGTTTCCCTCGGTTTTAGTTTGTTATCCCGATTTTGTTTTTTGTCCATGGATTTATGAGTTTTGAACAGCGGTATACTACTGTTGCCTTTATCTATAATATCTTTTAGAACCTGCATGCGGCCGTTAAGAAGTGTGGAGGCCAAATAAGTTTTTCTAGAATACCACCGTGTATGCCCGTGACAAATGTTAAGGAAGCTAAAATTGTAAAAAAAAATCTTCTTTACTCACCGAAATCCATTGAAAGAATCACAGACAAAGCTAAAATGACACTACATGGTAAGCTTTCCCTCATTCTAGCTGCCATTTTTTCATGCCAATAATAAAATCAGATCGGAACATTTTTATTATGCAAAGTCATGTAACGTCTTTAAACATTTGGTTACAACATCTTTTTCTGTAGACAAAAGATGTAATTGTGTATCATATAAAACCCGTCGTTCTTAGTAGACTCATTAAATAGATGTCAACACAGACATTTTACAAAGAAGATGAGCCTGGAAATTAGTATGAAATGAAAACAAATATAATGTAGTAAGAAACGGTTTAATTTCAACAGTTTATATCAGTAATTTTATCCTCATCAATCAAATTTATAATCTTTTGGTTAGGTCCTTATCACAATTCATCTTATAAGTTATGATTGTACTTTTCATGAAAACAGTGAAGAATTTTGTGACGTTAGTAATTTCATAAAGTACATCTGTTATGAACAAAAAACAAACTACATTTCATCATTTGAAACAACTGCCAGTCTCAGAATAGAAGAAGTGAAAACTCTTTTTTGTTTCATATATTTGTTCTTTATAAAGCAGAAATGATCATAAAAATAATCATGATGTTTTTTTACTATCTTATTGTCTTTTTTGACAGGAATGTGACCTAGATATTCTTTATTAAAAAGATTCTCGCATTAGTAACATTGTCTATAGCCACCATCACATTACATTGTAGGTTATATTTTACCTCTGACATTTACAAAATATATATTCCTTCTGTTAGTTTAAAAATGTAGTCTTTATCTACCGATGATATAAATAATTTGGTATGAGGTGTCTTTGTGGTAAGGATACACATTTCTCTTTCATGATAGTTGGTTCTCGTCATCATTAATGAAGATTACTACAGAAAATGACGAATTCAGAGAGTATTTTTTTTTTTATTATGTTTCTGGTAGCGTGTTTAGTTAACATTTTCTTTAATCATAATTTTATTCAATGGTTTAATAGGGGACAACACATACACGTTCTACTGGATTACAACTAGTTATAAGAATGATTATAACTACTTCTGATATTAGATACTCCGAAGTACATTTATCAAAACTGGAGACAATAGTATGTTTTCTTTCTAGCTAAACATAGATTATCTCCCCTGATTTAGATATTTGCTAATGGTTGATTATTGTTTGTTTAACGTCCACTGAAATATTTGCTACTGGACGTCAAGCAAAAAGCATAAATGTCTATCCAACATTTCAAAGCAAAAGGTGAGTGACTGTCGAACTCTATTCTAGTCACTTAGTTTAATGCATTCTTGTACGCGAAGGTTCCGAGTATAAATTTAAAAATTGTCGAATATTATTTTCTATCGGACTTTTACCTATGAAACCTATTGTCAGAGCAACACGAAACAAAAACTGATGTAGATGATGCTGCTCCAGAAAGTTAAAACAGGTAATGCTCCACTAATTGCACACGTCGAAGTACATGTAATTTGAAGAACTTCATCCAAACGTAGCTTTCTCAACTTTTTTTTTGCAATTTCAGCGTGACGATGAAAATTTTAATATATAGTCATTATGTTTCAACAGCAGTGGATATTCGTGTACAATACATATGTAAATAGATATAAGAAGATGTGGTTTGAGTGCCAATGAGACAATTCTCCATCCAAGTCACAATTTGTGAAAATTAACCATTGAGATTATAGGTCAAAGTGCGGTCTTCAACACAGAGTCTGATGACTCACACGGAACAGCAAGCTATAGAAGGTCCCAAAAATGACTAGTGTAAAACCATTCAAACGGGAAAACCAACGGTCTAATTTATATAAAAAACGAGAAAACGAGAAACACTTATGAACCACATCAACAAACGACAACTACTGAACAACATATTCCTGACTTAGGACAGGTGCAAACACATGCAGCGGGTTTAAACGTTTTAATAGGTACCAACCTTCAACCTTATCTGAAACAATAGTGTAACATCACAAAATAGTACGTTCTTTTTTTTATAATTGTTTAATTGAAAACTATAGACTTTGTCTTTCTAATATTAAGTTATCACTTCCAATTTTCACCATGAAAAGCTAAATTATCTAAACCATTCTGTAGACCATGTAACCAATTTCTAGTCGAAACATTTAAACGATCATCGTTGATCGTCCTCAAAGATTTTAACAATTTTGTTCATTAACTATCAAATAACGAATTACTATTTTCAAAAGTGAACAGCGAGTTTTTTTTCGAACTGTTTCTTTATCTTATATATTTCATCTCTTTGACATAATGCAATGAATAGGCAAGTACGTCAGCATTGCATATCAAATCAGAACAGTGAATTGGTACATAACATTAATAATATTTATATTACAAATGTTTTATTATAGTTAATTTGAGGTCATAAATTAGTGCAAAGCGGTTTATAATTATTTCTCAACGTCTTCTACAATTCAAATTGACATGTTACCGTGGTGTTGAATTACTTATCTAAAATGCAACTCCAACAAAAGATATAATTTATAACATGGTTTATATTTAAAATTATTTGTAAAACATTTAAATGATAAATGTATAGATTATTAAGTGGAGGGAAAAATTCAGAGCTCTTTATTACGCATTATATTACATTCGCTAAAGCCCCATCTACACCAGAAAATGATCGTAGCACGCTCATAGCCTTCCTAAATTAATTCAGATCGTGGTGAGGTCGCGGTATGAGCGGTATGAGCGGCATGAAAATGTTTATTTTTGTTGCTTGCACTATGCTATACTACGTCCTCGTTACGCTTTTACAACAATCCCGCTACGATTATACCACGTTCTCATCACGCTTTTTCATACCTCGATCTTACTACGTTCTCAACAATAACGTCAATATCGTGTTCCATATCAAGACCGTTCCATTCCTTTTATTTTTGATTAATATGTAGATTTCTCGGAAACAAGACAGTCATATCACAAAAATCTACCAGAACACGTGGACGTGGTGGTGGTAAGGGTAAATGTAGAGGCAGAGGGAGCTCTGACAGTAACAAATCCTGATCCAGCAGAGATGTCGGACCGCCCAATCCAACCTGAATTACAACCTATTGCTGGCCCATCAAGCTCAAATGACGATGTTTAAGTGAACGATAGCAGGGATAACACAGAGGTATTTGCATACACGTGTGTGTACGACTACCAGTATACTTGTCTCAGAGTATTTTAGCAGGCCGTTCCTGCACGATATAGCCTGATATGTTTTTCCATGTGGTACCGTGGTACCGTCTATGTAGGCATAGACCGACGTGAAATAGAGCTGTTGAGCAATCAAGATGAGACTATTCCTCGTTAAGGTACGTATGCACCTTAACTACTCAGAACAATTTCGAGGAAACGATATTATATTTGGCCAAAATAAAATATCATAGCCCAAAACGAAATATGTAACGTTATGTTGCCTGCCCAAGTTGCATATTGAGTAACCCCAGAAATTGAAGATGTTGTGCCTGATGAAGCCTTGTGTCTTGTTAAAATGAAAGTTGATCTAGAGAAAAAATTAATGTCAATAAAAAATTCCTTAACCACAATATTGAGATTAACGTGAGAAGAAAAAAGACACAAGGCTCGAATGGAGGACAAGTTACAAAGTTATAACCGATTGTAAAAAACGTTTTTCTGCATTGTATCTTTGATATTTAATCTTTTCCAGCGCGGATATAATATCCAATTTAGAAGGTCTAATGTAGCGTTTAAAACAATCTGATTTCTAACGTCCCATTGTTTGTATCATGATGTCCCCAATACCTTGAGAACTAGCACTTGTGGCCGCACCTGATAGAAACGAATGTCCGATATAATCCTTGTCACTATATCCTAATGCTATGAGTATTGTTTTCAGCTTGCTTATAAAGTTATAAAGTGGTTTTCCGGTTTCTTTAACGAAAAACGAATCATTGTGCTTTGCGTTTAGGTTTAGTCTTACACTCATCAGCTAGGATAGCAATTTATACGGACAGACGACGCCCTCTATATCTTAAACAAGAGAATTATAATACCTTGTCGGAATATATCTGTCTTTGTAGCTTTTAAATTTTTCGCATTCTGAAACGAAATTTATGTCAGAAACGCATTAATTTGAATCTGGATCAAAGACAGTTCTATATGTAAACTCTTTGCATCTCAGGAATCCATAAAATACCAGAACACACTCTATTTGACATGTTAAATCCATATATCATGATTGAAAAATCAACATTTTAAACAAGTTACTATTTCCTGTAAAATTTTAAACGTTATTGGTAACTTTTGTTGTAATGGCTTACTCTCATATTTTTTTAACTCCATTTAACACATTTTGCAAGCGTTGGTATGTATGACCAAATTTATCACAAAGGGGGTTCACATTTTCAAAATTAACTCCATGAAAACGAACTCCAGCGAGATATAATTTGATTGTTGAATATTTCAGTTTTAACACTGATTGGCATTGGGCCACAAAATAAATCAATAAATCTTCCGAAACTTTAGACATATTGAAGCTCCTTGAGTTGAATCCAGTGATATGATCGCCACAAAATTGAATAAAACATTTATATCCTGTTGTATAAACATTGCGGGTATTCACCTTGATACTTTTATTCCATAAGCTGTCGACTGCTTGATCTAACTGCACAGAATTTCGGAATGAGGAGGACAGGTGCATGGATTTGGCGAAGCGTCCTGACCCAATCGTCGAAACCGTTTCATCTGGTAACGAGAAAGAACATCTGCTATGTTATTTTCTTTCCTTGGTACATGTACAGCATGTACAACAAAATTAAATTTAGCCGCACACCAAGTTAAACGGCGTACAAGATTCATAATTACGTTACACTTTGAACGACCCTTATTAATATTATGTACACACTAGACATATTACAAGATTAGCTTTTTAAAAAAGCTGAGGTCATTCGATTGGCATTTTGTGAATAAACGAATGATAATTATTTTAATATGTGTTTTAGAAATGTTTTTTAAAAAAGTTTTTAAGTTGTCATCTTCACATGTTTACCCTTCCAGCCCACCCAATGTTATATTTGTTTTTCTGAGAGTAAATGTTGGACCTTCAATGGTTATTGCATTGTTTTGTAATTTTTGTTCTATTATTTTTTGTCATTTCTCAATGTTTTGCATTGTTATAATGTCTTCCCTTCAGATGAAGGGAGTCATACTGTTTTAGTAGTTTGTCTTCTTCTCATACAACTTTGTCCAGGGTATAAATCTATCCTTTGACATTGACTTATCATATTTGGTAGGTGTATTAAATTGAGATGGTGTGTCAAACACCATTGATACATTCATATCACCTTGACCTATGACCTTTAAATCAAATTATTGATTTTTTCCAATTGTTTTGTCCAGGACATAACATTATTATCCCATGACATTGACGAATCATGTATGGTAGGAAAATGTAATTGGCTAAGGTGATTTCTCATGCACCATTGTGACCTCCATTTCAAGGTCAAATTATTATTATTTTCCATATTTTTTGTCCATGACATATATGAAGAAATTTGGCCAAGGCAGTGTGCCATTTATCATATTTGGTAGGAAGATGTATTAAGGTTGTGGTGTTGTGTTATACACTATTGTGAACATCATATGACTTTACCCTGTGACCTTAAGGTCAAATCATTAATTTTTTTCATATTGTTTTGTCCAGGACATAACATTATTATTCCATGACCATGACTAATCATGTTAATGTCAAGCTATTGTTTTTTGTCCAGGACAAATATGATGTGTTCAATCTGACAGTATGCGATTTTCCATTGTAACTTCATATGACCTTGACTTTTGACCTTTTTTTAAAGTTCAAAGGGGTTTAACTTCTAGAATATTAAGGAGGAAAAGATTTTTCTAGTAATATGCACAACTATATGTGATGTCCTTACTGACCAATTTTCTTGAAATTCTGTTGAGTAGTTTCAGAGGAGTTCTGTTTACTAGCTAATTCAGGGGTACATTAATGTATATTTCTAAGTTGAAAGAGGTACAATTCCCACAAAACATAGGGATAACAATTTTATGGTAACATGCACAACTACGTGTGGAGTGCTTACTTTTTATAAAGTTTCATGAAATTCTGTGGTGTAGTTTTAGAGTTGTGATGACAAAATTAAGACTGACAGACTGATGGGTCAAAAACATTATATCCTTGAAACTTTGTTGCGTGGGGAATAATTATATTACTACAGTTTAATGTTAATAACAATTTTGTCCAAATTACCCTTTTTGCTGCTTGAAAGAAATATCTGTGTATTGCTTTAACAATTTTTTTGTCATAGGGAAGACAAATTTCAAATATAATTATGATCACTTATTGCAGTTGAGTATATTAATCCTTGGTTTCTCTTAAACAAATGAACAAGGATTTTTGATAAAACAATTTATTGAAAATGTCAACAAGTAAAAATTTACATCAAAAAAGTACATAAAGATAAGCATATCAAACCTTGATATAAGTATGAAAATAAACATGTAAAAAACTGGTGTACAGTATACAGTAAAAGTATACAAAACATAACACCTTTAAGTGTAGTCATACTGACTAGATAAGCATATCAAAACCATCATATGAAAATAAACATATAAAAAACTAGTCTACAAAAAACAGTAAACATGGCACCTTGATTGTTATTCATATTGACAAGATAAGCATACCAAACCATGATATGAAAAAACATATACTGGTGTACAATATATTTCTTCTGACTTAAAACAAATATATGAAGAAATTAATTCAATTTTAAAGCATCAATGTTACTTAAATGTACTGAAATAAAATTACAATTGTAAATATTTATGTTAAAAAAAACTCAAAGTATGCAAATCCAAAACAAAACTTTTACATCCAAGTTTAAATATTACCAATGTAAAGATTAAATTAAGCACCTTAAGTGTTATTCATTCTGACTAGATAAGTATATCAAACTTTGATTGAAGTACAAAAAGAAACATATAAAAAACAAGATTAACTGTGAGGTAATACTCACAAAAGTATACCCCCGCTAACGATATCATTATAGGAATCCGCAAGTCCATAAACAGGAAGTAGAAGAGCGACAGACCTGAAAACCACTTACACGGTACAGCACCCCAACCTGATGCTTGATACCAAATATCTAATAGCTGTGATACATAGTAGTTGAGAAAAGTGTTACGCAAATTTTTCATTATACCCCTATGTCTTAATATATGTACTAAGTCCGTAAACAGGAGTCGAAGAGCGACAGACATAAAAACCGCTTACACGGTACAGCACCCCAACCTGATGCTAGATACCAAATATCTAATAGCTGTGATACATAGTAGCTGAGAAAAGTGTTACGAAAATTTTTCATTATACCCCTATGTCTTAATATATGGTCTAAGTCCGTAAACAGGAGTCGAAGAGCGACAGACCTGAAAACCGCTTACACGGTACAGCACCCTAACCTGATGCTTGATCCCAAATATCTAATAGCTGTGATACATAGTATCTGAGAAAAGTGTTTCGAAAAAGTGTTACGGACGGACGGACTGACGGAAGGACGGACAGAATTAAAACAGTATACCCCCCTTTCCTTTGGAGCGGGGGTATAACTAGTCTACAATATACAGTTAAAATATATGATACATGGCATTAAGATATCAAAACTAAACTGTTTAATATTGCTTAGAAACTTTGCACTTCTTTTCAAGTTTCTTCTTTAAATTCAAAAGATATATTAAAATAATTAATCCAAACGTTAAGCATCAATGGTATTTATATCTACTTGCATGTCTTGTTTTGTCTAAAAACACAAAAGTACAAAAGTCAAACTAACTTTTTATCAAATGCAGACAAAATAGTAAAAGAACAATTAAATTGATTTAATATTTTTTATGATGTCCCCTTCATTTTGGAAGAACACTTTAATGGCAGCTTTTTCTTTAAAGAAGATATTGCTTCATTTAAATTTGTTCTGTTCACTGGGATAGTAGCTGATTCCAACAAAACTTTGAGTTGTGGTGTAAAGATAGTGAGTTTCTGCATCTTTTGATCGCACTGGATAAGTGTCTTTAAAACAACAGCATGTCCAGCTGTTGTTGGTGTAAATATGTTCCCACATTTTGGGCAGGTAAACTTGTCATTCACATTTTTCATTAAGACAACACCTGAAAAATATATATAAAATACCTATTAGAAATTGAAAACTTGCCATTTATTTTTATGTTGAAATTATGTCACAAATTTGTAAATCAATATAAAAAATGCCATTCTATGACCAATGATTCACTATTTTAACATTATATACAAGGAAACTAATACAATTGGCAAAATATCAAAATTGTGCATAATTCCTTTTATAAAAATCTTTAGAACGATTTGTAATTACTTACCCTTTCCAGCCATATTTTCATCCACTTTCAATGTCGGTAAACAGGTAAATTGATAGCTGTGCGCGATCCCACAATGCAATATTAAAAGGCGAAAACAACCGTGATTGTGCAAATGTAAACCCCAGGTATGATTAAAGCTTCATAGGGACCATCTCAAAATCAAAATAAATTGCACGAAAGTGAAAGAACAATCTTGGCAAAAACAATCTTTTCATAGCGAAAACAGGTTGATTAGATAAAAAGATTCTTATTCATAAAAATATGTCGTAAATTCAACTCATTTTTTACATTTTAAAACAAATTTGTTTTTAGAAGCTCAGAAACAGAATACCCATATTTTCTTTCATTAGTAGGTCATGAGACAACGTAAAGTGTATATTTACATCATTGTCAACACATGCTACTTCGAAATAAAACGTAACTAATGATTCAGTATTTCACATAAAATATAATTTATATTTATCAATTATAACTTGTTTATATCAAAGTTTTTTTTTACATTTCCATATCGTATGCCAAATTGTCATCATATTACCGTTTTTGTATAAAGTATTCTTTATCATCAACACTTCACCGTCTTTTCTTTTATTAATAGATCATAACTCAACATAAAGTGTATATTTACATCAATGTCAACACATGCAACTTCGAAATAAAATGTAACTAATGAGATACTTTTTCACATAAAATATAATTTATATTTATCAATTATACTTGTTTATACAAAAGTTTGTTTCCACTTCCTTATCTTGTGCCAATTTGTCATCATATTAACATTTTTGTTTTTATCACCAACACTTCAACGTCCCTGACAGGAGACAAAATCAAGCGTCTAAACAGAAATTCGTCACTTTAAACGTTTTAAAGATTATATTTTCAAAGTAAAGTCTTGTCTATCTTTATATAGTCATTCGCCGACGCGAATGACAATCACAATGAAAAAAAAAATGCCCCCATAAAAGAGCAGATATAACAATCGGATACAATTCTTAGTAAGCCATTGAGAAACCAAAAATTACCTCCGTATCGATTGTTGATGAAGCATCCGTAAATAAATGAAAATCGGACGCATTAATAACGTTATTGCTGATAAAAAAAATGATATACCATTCCACTGACTTAGGAATTTAAACCATATTGCCATATCATATCTACACCCCTTTGTGATTGTAACGTGATGATTAAGTTCTTTAACGGAGTGTGCTAATGTCAATAAGTACGACCCAAACGATCTCCCTTGTATGGGTATAATTACTTTAATTGCATAATTGAGATGACCCAATAAACTTAATTTAGCAATCATATGCATTGTATCGAGAATTATGCCGAGATATTCTAATGAAGTAGATGGACCAACTGTTATGAGCGCTGAGAGGGATCTTAAAACTATTAAATACAATCATATAACATTGTTTTCATATTCCTTGTAGCATCTACGTAAGGATTGTTAATCAGGAGAAAATCGTCTAACAAATGTAAAACGTACCGCAAACCGTAATTATTTTGTAAGATCCAACATATTGCCACTGATAATGTTTCGAATATCTTAAATCGACTTGAACGGCAAGAACAGGGAGAACATTCAGTAAAATTAACTAATAAAATACATTGTTTTAAATATCATTAAACTATAATTATAGTTTTTACAAATAGTCTTTGCTACTTCACAAAAAGTATTTTCGGATATATTCATAACAATATCTACACAATATTTTATTACGGAAATTAATCATTCATCCGGAATGACTGTTGGGATTCTTTTATTACCTATCAGAAACAAATTACGGTCAGTGACCTTGCACGAATTTTCTGATCCTCGTGATGGTCTCCTTGTCTTACATATATATTGGTCATGAAAAACTCTGTTCTGAAAGAATCAATTTTCACAAAAATTTCAGGGTTTTTATACCATTTGGATACTTCAGCATATTATATTTATATTTCTTCATGTATAAGTATATTGTTAAATCAGTTCATTCTCTTAAATTTTAGGATAATAGGCCAGATGAAGTTGTAGAAAAGGAACACAATTTAGAGAAATATATTTCTTTTTTTGAGAGAAAAAAGGGTGTGTATAGATTTGTTGAAAAAGAAACCTTTAGCTTAAATTAAGCTACTGCAATCCCTTGAATTTGTCAGTCTAAGTGTCTTACTGGATCATATTACAATGCCAAGAAATATTGGACAGTTTAACAGACCACATAACCATCAATTGTGGTATGAGTGCCAATAAGACAACTCTCCATCCAAGTCACAATTTATAAAAGTAAACCGTTATAGGTCAAAGCACGACCACAAAGGTAACACTAAACTGACGAATTCAGAAATACGGGATATTAGTGTCAAAGTCATTTTTTTTTTAATTTCTTTATCCTCATTTCAACTTGAATACTGAAACATAAACTATTTCATTGTTCATTATTTGTAACTTAACGTTGAATAGTGAATAATGAACTATTTCATTATTCATTCTTGAAATTTGAATAATAAAAAATGAATAATGGACGTACTTCAGCGCGGTTAAAGTATGGTCTTCAACACAGGGCCTTGGCTAATACCGAGCAGCAAGCTATGAGGGACCCAAAATTTACCATTCAAACGGGAAATCAAACGCTCTAATCTATATAAAAAACAAGAGAACTCGACCCTTATCTAAAACAACAGTGTGTGATACAATGTTAATACAAATTCAATAAAATAAAATCAGGGATAATAATTAAAGTAACAGTATTATACCGCTGTGAAATGATAAACAATTTCAGAAAAACAACAATAATCTTGAACAAAAATCCGCCATTTTCAAAAATATACCCAGGTAAATGAAAATAAAGTTGTTATTAGGTATACAGTGTAAATGTAGAAAAGAAATATTTACTCATTCAGGGTTATATCTAGTCTATATACCAGCTTTTATGAGTGTTTGGTATTACTATAAATTTACACTTTTTTGTACTATGGACACGTATGTAGTTTGGGTATTTAATATACAGTTGTTATGAATTTACAGACCTGTTGTTCCGTCATATATTTAAATAAGGTTTCGTACGAAAGTTTGCATAGTTTAAATTTGGGTCATATATTTGTTTTCAAATAGGATTCCCACGTTTAGGTTTCTGCCCAGCCCCATACATATAGGTTTAAGCCTATAGTTCCAAACATTTGGTTTAAACAAGTATCAGACTAACAGGGATTTAGACGTTTTAATTTACATGGTTCGAGTTAAGTCGATTGTGGGTTGAAATTCAATTTATGTAGTATTTGTTTTATATTAAGTAGCATAGCGTAAACTGTTAGACTTTAGAAATTTTTCATTGCTCTTCAAATTCTAGGAAACTGAAACGAACCCGGAGATGAAATTTTAAATATTAAAACGTCTCCTCCCGGTTACACGTTCTTCAATGAAGATAGATCCAGTTATCGTTTGACAAGGCTGTGAAATCGTGAGACTATTTTAACCACCTTTTAATCAAATGAGAAATATTTGACATAGGTGTGGTTTCTATATCGTTCACATTTTCCCTGGATATCACTGTTTAAATGATAATCTGATAATTACCGATTAACGTAGTTACCTACTTTTATAAAATATTTGTGTAATGTTGGTACATCAGATCCCCTAAAACGTTAATAATTAAACTTTAGATAAATGATGGTAGACATAGACAATTATAATTTATAAAAAATCAAAGGTCTAACTATAAATTGAAATCAGTATCACTTAAACATCTATTAGGTAACTAAGACAAGTGTAAATATGTAAAACCAAAGTAAACATACCACGAAATACTAGACTAAGAACAATAAATACTGTGTATGCATATCTTTTCATTGCGGTTTTCGACTTTACAGTTGTCGTATATTTGAATAGTATTCCGCTAATAAAATGCTTACAAGACTATGCTGTCACGTTTTCGCTTTCCCATATCTCCTTTTAATTTTTTTTAAATATTAATAAAATTAACATCATTGTTAATAAAAAAACAATTTCAACACATTTATTTTAATTAGGTATAAAAAGGTAAAATTTCTAACTAAGTCTAAGTAATCATGGTATTGCGAAATTAAAGTAGTAATATGACATCAATTATTCAGTCTATATAATGATACTGAGTACTTTTAAGTATGATGTTTTATAGTGGAAACTTTGGTATTCTTAGATCGTAGACATAACCAACAAAACCAAATAATAAACACAAGTACCAAACAACAGCCAAATCCAAACAGAATGTAAATCCAAAACTCTGAAATGAAAAGCAAAATTATATATATTTTTATAGAGGTAACCTGCTGAAATTTGTAACTTTATAAGCTACTGGGTTCTAGATGTATCATGCCAATAGTTCTGATTGTTTTCGTTTTCTTTTTTTTTTTCATTTTGAGGGGAACAAAAGATAAAGAAACGTAGATAAATCACAAATAAAACAAATTGAATTTTCAATACTTTATTAAAGACATCCCAGTTACTGAGACACTCTCAACTACGCCACATCAAAGTTATTTGAACATAAAGTTGACAATCATCCCGCATCTCTGTTGGTTTTTTTTTGTATCTAGGTATACTTAATCTGTTAACATGAGACCAAATCAGTGGTTGTCGTTCATTGATATGCTGCATATTTGTTTTTTCTTTCATTATTTTGTTCATAAATAATTTTGTATGTCTTTGGTTTTCATGATAGATACATTAAAAGCAAACCATTTCGGGCCCTTTAATGGCTTGATGTGTTGTATGAGCTTTGTTAATTGTATTTTGTGAAGAGTTATATCATTGGCAATCATATCACATCTTCTTTTTCATAATAAAAAAAAAAATTGTATATTCAAGATTATTGACAAAAAGTAGCTTCCAAGTTTTATTTCTTACAATGTTTTAAAATAGTCTACTAAATTGAGTTTAGCTATCGGATTTAGCAACACAAAATTTCCTCTTTCGTAGATACTTAATCTTGCTATTGCCATAATAAGAAATAAGAATTAAAACCGTGACTTATCTTCAAAAAACAATAATCATCGTTCGGTCGAAATCAAGCGTATTTACAAAAGTATCATCAACATTGTACATTAAATATATAAAAAAATCCTTCAGAAAATCATTGAATTGTGACGGAATAACACAATTAATAAACATATGTTTTAAATCTTATCTAGATATATTGTGCTCATACTGTCCAAGTGTTATTTTCAACATGTTACATTTTAAAAGTTTAACTTTGGTAATTTAAAACAAATTTCGGTGAAGCACTTGCAAATTAAGTACCCTCCATTCACCAGGCAAGATTGTAAATTTAGAAATATATAACACTTTGAAAGTTCGAATTCTGGATACTTTTCAAACTAATTAGATTCTTTTAAAGGAGATTTTCCAACAATAGAACTACATAGAAAACTTGGCCACCGAGGACACTCGTATTTGATTCATATCATTGTTACACTATTGTACACTTTTTTTATAAGTCTGCTTTCTTCCATTTCAATATTTCGGTTGTTGATAAAGTAACTATTTAAAACATACTGTTAAATTGACCGACCATTGTAGATGTATATGTCACAAACAGCATTTTGTATTTTTGTTTCCATTGTGCGTTCTTAAATAAGTTCAGTATTATTGCTGTTTTACTCTTTAGTATAACCTTACCGAACTGGCTAAGCGTGTTTAACATGTCTAAGTCCTTCGTGTTCTCTCTGTCTAAAAAATAAGAAAAGCCATTTTTATTTCAGGTTTTTACGTCAATGACGTGCCTTTTAAAAGTATGAGGAACTAATTATTCGTGAACAAGTACAACACTGGTAGTTAAATCAGCATTTAATTGATATTAACTAGAGTGTAAAATTGAAATTCTAATATGACGTTCTTCTTAAGCTTTGGGTACAAAGCCATGTTCTAATTCAAATAGAACATGGGCTGCACGTGATTGACGTCACAATTGAAATTGCAACGTCAGGTGAATTTTTAACAACGCCAGAGATCAAAATGGACATTTTTGTTGGTGTTGCTCGCTAGGAAATTAAATAAAAATATTCTAAAAGTAAGTTTAAATGTTTCTGTTCTTTTTTTATTGATAAACTGCTGATTTTCTATAACGTTTTTGGTTCATGAAATCAAAATGGCGACATCATTCCGAGCGTCTACTATAGGTCCGCTTAGAAGTGAAAAAGTTCAAATATTCCTATTAGAATCGAAATAATTCTATCCTGCCATGCTCTATGCTCATTTTAACATGGTTAGGCATTATATTTGTAAACATTTAATACCTCGCTAACGCTCGGTATTAAGATTTTAACAAATATAATGCCTACCCATGTTAAAATGAGCATAGAGCATGGCAGGATAGAATTATTTCGATTCTAGCGTCTACTATAGGTCCGCTTAGAAGTGAAAAAGTTCAAATATTCCTATTAGAATCGAAATAATTCTATCCTGCCATGCTCTATGCTCATTTTAACATGGTTAGGCATTATATTTGTAAACATTTAATACCTCGCTAACGCTCGGTATTAAGATTTTAACAAATATAATGCCTACCCATGTTAAAATGAGCATAGAGCATGGCAGGATAGAATTATTTCTTGAATGAAAATAGGAAATGTGTCAAAGAGACAACAACGCGACAAAAGAGCAGATAATATCCGAAGACCTACAATTGGTCTTCATTGCAGAGAGAAATTATCGCACCTGGAGGCGGGCTTCAGCTCGCCCCTAAACAAAAACGTATTCTTGTTCAGTGATAATAGTGTGTCTTTCTACGTTGCGATGTTTCATTATTATTTCAGGCTAAGGTGACAGTTGGCGTCTGTTGAAACGTTTAAATCTTCTGCATTTGGTAGTTATATCAGTATTTAAATAGATATTGTATAGTGTAAAAATGAGAATGGAAAATGGGAATGTGTCAAAAAGACAACAGCCCGACCAAAGAGCAGATAACAGCCGAAGGCCACAAAAGGGTCTTCAATGCAGCGAGAAATTTCCACACCGGAGGCGTGCTTCAGCTGGACCCTAAACAAAAATGAATACTTGTGCAGTGATAATAGTGTGTCTTTTTACATTTTGATGTTACACTAGCTATTAGTTCAATTTAAGGTGAAAATTGGCGCCTAAACATTTTAACCCGCTGCATTTGTTAACACCTGTTCTAAGTCTGGTACCGGTTATTCAGTGTTTGTTGTTTGTTGATGTGGTTAATTAATGATTCTCGTTTCCAGTTTTTATATAGATACGCCTGTTAATTTTCCTGTTTTAATTGTTTTTCACTAGTAAATGGTATGGCCTTTTATAGATTACTGGTTAGGATGTGCCAAGTCTTCGTGTTAAAGTCATAATCTGACTTCTAATGGGCTTACACATTTTGACTTTGATAGAGAGTTGCCTTACAGGTTCTCATATCATATTTTCTTGTATCTATTTATATTATAATATATTGATCTATTATCACTATTAAAGCAAACTAAATTCTGTTGATACTGTTTACACATGTTGACAATACAAAAAATTAAATAGATACAAATGAATTTATTAATCTCAAGCAAACGGTTCTTGTATTGTCTTTTATACAATCTGATAAAGGGGATGATTACACAACAGAAATATTGATAATTGAAATTATTACATTGGTTGCAATGAATTTCGCATGCAAAAATAACGTGGTGTATCAATAGGTGTTGTCAAGACGTCGATAAAAATGGGACCAAAACAAATTTAAATGCGTAGATAAAGATATAGATCCTTACATTTTTTAAGTTAATTTCATAAAAAAAGCCATTTGCCATTGTAATAAAAAGAATAACTAATCAAATAATTCAAAGATAGAAAAATATTCAACTCGTGACCGAACAACAATGACAAGTAACTAATGCGCTATGCGCATTCGTGAGTTATATGTTGTCTGGTCTCTTGTTGAATACTTTTCTCTATTTGCATTCTTCCACTTGGCAGATAACTGTATACTAATTGTATTTTCAGGCTGGACTTCGTAAAACTATTCATGGCTTGGTACAGACATTTTCGTATGTAGAAAATGGTGATTTAAACAAGGTTTTATAGCTAGCTAAACCTCTCATTTGTATGACAGTCGCATCAAATTCTATTATAATGATTATAATGACAACGATGTGTGGACTGAATAGATAAGTAGGTATAAATGTCAAAAAGAGGTACAGCAGTCATCATTGTGTTATAATACTTACTGTTCTTGTTACGTGTTGGTCTCTGTGGTATTTTCAGTGTCGTTGTCAGTACAGTAGCTGGTACTGCTGCTGTTGAATCAGAAGGGACTAACAAGAATAAAAACAGCATTTGAAAACAAATGTAAAATTAGAGTGGAAATAAACATATGATCAATTTTATTGTATCTTTCATACATAACTATCAAGAAGACAAAAAATAATACTAGACATAATGTTATGTCTTTCGATGGTTGCTGTTTTTCATATTAGGGTTTCGTCTATCATTTTGTCATTTATAACATAAATAAGGCTGTTTTTGTTTTTATTAATTTCATTTCAAAGCCTTTTATTTATAGCCTGATTAATCGGAATGTTTTCTTTTCTATTCATTGTTGAAAACTTCAAAGGAGTAGGTTCAATAAGACCCCTTTTTGGCCTAAAAATACAGCAGTTTTACAAAATTGTTTACATGTAGACTTTAAGCTATCTGATTGAAAGTAAAATGCTTCTGCTACATAAATATAGGCTGTTTTTGAAAATACAATGCACATACATCGGGTACTAGCACTATTAAGTCATGCTAAATTATTTAAATCGTCATAATTTTAGTTTTTTAGTTAAATTTTAGACGATTTCCGTCTTAAATGAAAGTGGCCGCATCCATGTTCATTCATCATATTGAAATGCAAGTTGTATTCGATGATAATACATACAATATATAATCGTTGAGGATGAACACGGATGCAGACACTTGCATTTTTGACAAAAATTATCTAAAAAATGACATTTTTTGGCATATTTGATAAATTTTTCCAATTTAAGCTTGAATCGGGGCGTTTTAAATGACTTAAATAGTTAAAATCTTTCACATAAACTAATTGAATCAACTGAAATAGACACTTTAGTGGTTCAAAAGTGTCCGAAATCTTTCGTCAGATAAACCTGAAATTTAAGGCCAAAATCGACCCTTACTGGACCTTCTCCGGATCCATTAAAGTTGCTTGAATCATCAACGTTTTGACTCTTGCTATGATAAATAATTGGCAATTATATCATATTGCTTGATTTTCTATTGAAAATACATATGCTATAGGATAAAATGTTTTTAAGTAAACTTAATAAACATACAAAGTGGTCCACAGGGATGTTAATGACTACCTTAAAATATCAAGGTAGTTGATGTAGTAGTGATTAATTTTATTATGTTTATTGAAAGAGAGGGCGAAAGATACCAGAGGGACAGTCAAACCCATACATCGAAATAAACTGACAAAGCCATGGCTAAAAATAAAAAAGACAAACAGACAGTTTATATTACACAAGACACAACATAGAAAACTAAATACTTAGCAATACGAACCCCACTAAAACGCGTGCTCTCCGAAAGGGTAAGCAGATCCTGCTCCAAATTTGGCACCCGTCGCGTTGCTCATGTGATTACAAACCCGGTAAATAGTCTAATTCGGTAGGTCACATGAAAAGGAAAGAGGATTGTAGTTGCAACGTAAGTAACGGAAGTAAACCTAATATCGAGCGAGACAATTTCAACAGAAAAAGCTTCTTGAGGATTGTGGTTACTCATCAGTGACGCTCGGATCCAAAAAGCTAAGTATAAAGATGAAGAGCATTGAGGACTCAAATTCCAAATAAAATGTGCCAAATACGGCTAAGGTAATCTATTCCTGGGATAAGAAAATCCTTAGTTTTCGAAAAATCAAAGTTTTGTAACAAGAAATTTATAAAAATGACAATATAATTGATATTCTTGTCAACACCGACGAAACGTCCAACAGACAATAAGATAGACAAGCAATCAGTTAGAGAAAAAACTCACCAAGACAGATATCATTGAATAAACTATCACTCAAACCAGCCAATTCATCAAAATCTTGTAAACTGAAGCTGTTTTCTGCTGCTGGAACTGACGCCATTGCATACAACTCTTGATTGTCCTTTAAACCAATACCAATAGTATATATATGGATTCAATCTGCACGAGCCTGCTCTGCCTCAGGAATAGTGTTTAGTGGGTTTATATTTGACACACCATCAGTTAGTATAAGTAATTTATTAGTCATACCATTACGATCACCATTAGGAGCTGTAAACATTTGTGTACGCATTATTTTCAACCCATCAGCAGTGTTTGTAGCTCCAGATCTATAGCGAATGGCACCAATAGCCTCCATAATGTCTTGTGTCGTGTTGCAGTCATTCAAATGGAATTCAACGTGAACAAAAGTACTGTAGGACAAAACTCCAACACGAATATTGCCCGAATCTAATACCGCATGTTTTAGGAAAGCTTTGCAGAAATTTGTCATTTTCGTGTAGTTGTCATTACCCACACTGGTAGAAGAATCCAACATAATTACAATGTCAATTTCAGACTGACCACATGCTATTGAAAAAAAATGTATTTTTTAACACTAAGGTAAATAATTTTGTTTAAATTATCGTATGATATGACCTAGCGAGTTGGACTATTTACCGGGTTCAAGTGCAACACTACGGGTGCCATACATAGAGCAGGATCTGCTTACCCTACTGGAGCACATCCGGAGCACTTGACATCCCCCAGTTTTTGGTGGGGTTAGTGTTGCTTATCTTTTAATTTTCTATGTTGTTTCTTGTATACTATTATTTGTTTGTTTAATATCTTTTTCTTATCAATTTAGGATTATAGATAAGTTAACACATGAAATTTTAATACAACTAATTATAATTTAAAGAAAACATTAAAAAATACATGCCTAACGTGTCTAATGGCAGCTACATCCCTGTATAATAATGCGGAAATCAGCTTTCTATCTGATAGAGTAAGAAAATAAAACTCTATTAATCATAGCATCTTTTTGAAGATATGACATGTAATACTTACTTTTGTTGTTTACCGTTGGGCTCTGTGGTATATCCGTGGTTGTTGTCAGTACAAGGGCTGGTGGTGTTGTTTTTAAAACAGCATTGACTAACAAGAAAAAACACAACATTTCAAAAACAAATGTAAAATCAAATTGAAAATAAACAAAACATGAAGATAGTGACTCTTTCATAAATAAATAGCAAAAATTCAAAAACAAAATTAGACACAATGGTATGCCTCTCGATGGTTGTCGTCTTTCATATTGGGATTTCTTCTTTTTTTTTTTGTCATGAACAGATGAATAAGGCTATTGTTTTTTTTTTGAAATGTTTAACATTTTGTCATTTTAAATCCTTTTATTTAAAGACAGATTATTAGGTCTTTCCACTTTTCCGTGGAAAGACCTATTGGTTTTCTTCTGATTATTATTTTTTTTCTTCCGCCAACTTTTTGTTCCTCCGCAATTTTTTTGTTTCGCAAGATGTCGCTTAGACATATGGTATATGATATCGAACAGTTATTACGCTTTTGTAACTGACACCGTGTAACCAAAATCTTTCCCATATAAGAGTTATCTCCCTGAACACTGTTTTTCTTGTTATCGCGTAATCTTCACAACCGTATAAGAAACCGACAAATTTATTTTTGCAAATTGCTCATTACATCTTCAGGATGTGCTGTTTTATTTTGACCGAAGCCGTATAGAGATTCCATATGAGAGTTATTTCCCCTTTTGTATTTGAAATTTTGAAATGTATTTTAAACTGGAAAACCATAAGTGATAGAGACCTAGGGTCTTTTGATTTGAGATCCTTGGTAAAAAAAAATGAAAATAAGGTCAAGGTCAAAGGTCAAGGTCATATTCTAAATTTTGATTTTGGCTTATTTTCACTCATTTTCATTAACCTTATCAGATATTGACAAATTATTTTTACTAAATTGTTAGTTGTGACATGTCGTAACATAATAATTTTGGTTGAAAGGGTGCGTAGACAATAAATGGGAGTTTTAGCCCCTACCACATCTAAAATTATGCGTAAAGGGATATTACTTCTTAACCATACATATTAGAGACCTAGGGTCTTTTGATTTGAGATCCTCAGTGTGTGACCTTGAAATTGAGGTCAAGGTCATAGGTAAATTTGGCGTTTTAGATTATGACCTTTGGTTAAAATTCATATCTATACATCATAAAGCCATAGGAACTGACATTTTAGACTGATTTTTAATATTTTAATATCAAAATAGATATTTACTGGTGGAAAGACCTTCAATTGTTCTCTGAACAATTGGTTTTTAATTAGGTCTTTCCACTTTTCCGTGGAAAGACCTATTGGATTTCTTCTGATTATTATTATTATTATTATTTTTTTTTTTTCTTCCGCCTAATTTGTTTCCTTCGCTGTTTTTTTGTTTCGCAAGATGTCGCTTAGATTTTTGGAATATGATATCGAACAGTTTATACGCTTTTGAAACCAACTCGTTTTAACCGAATACTTTCCCAAATAAGAGTTATCTCCCCGAACACTGTTTTTCTCGTTATCTCTAAGGCTTCGCAACCGTATAAGAAATCGACAAATTTATTTTTCCAAATTGCTCGTTATATCCTCAGGATGTTCTGTTTTATTTTGACCGAAGCCTTATATAGATTCCATATGAGAGTTATCCCCCCTTTTATGTTTGACATAAGAATTTGCATTTCAAACTGGTAAACCATAAGTGATAGAGACCTAGGGTCTTTTGATTTGAGGTCCTTGGTCCAAAAAAATGAAAATAAGGTCAAGGTCAAAGGTCAAGGTCATATTATAAATTTTGATTTTGGCTTATTTTCACTTATTTTCAAAAGCCGTATAACTTATCGACAAATTATTTTTACTAAATTGTTAGTATCGACATGTCGTAACTCATAAATTTTGGTTGAAAGGGTGCGTAGACAATAAATGGGAGTTTTCGCCCTTCTTATGTTTAGAATTATGCGTAAAGTGATATTACTCATAAACCATACATATTAAGGAACTAGTGTCTTAAGGTTTGAGATCCTTAGTCTATGACCCTGAAATTGAGGTCAAGGTCATAGGTTAATTGGACGTTCTAGATTTTGACCTTTGCTCCAAATTCATATTTAGACATCATAAAGTCATAGGAACTGACATATCAACTGAATTTTTAATATTTTTACATCAAAATATGTTGAAAGTGGTGGAAAGACCATCAATGGTTCTCTGAACAATTGGTTTTTAATTATTATTATTTTTTTTCTTCCGCCAACTTTTTTTTCCTTCACTGTTTTTTTGTTTCCCAAGATGTCGCTTAGATATATGGTATATGATATCGAACAGTTAATACGCTTCTCAAACTGACACCGCGTAACAAAAAACTTTACCTTGTAAGAGTTATCTCCCCGAACACTGTTTTTCTTGTTATCTCTAAGGCTTCGCAACCGTATAAGAATCCGACAAATTTATTTTATCAAATTGCTCGTTACATCCTCAGGATGATTTGATTAATTTTGACCGAAGCTATCTGGAGACTCCATATGAGAGTTATCCCCCCTTTTGTATATGATATAGGTGATATGCATTTCTAACTGGTAAAACATAAGTGATAGAGACCAAGGGGCTTTTGATTTAAGATCCTTGGTCCAAAAAAATGAAAATTAGGTCAAGGTCAAAGGTCAAGGTCAAATTCTAAATTTTGATTTTGGCTTATTTTCACTTATTTTCATTAACCTTATAAGATATCAACAAATTATTTTTACTAAATTGTTAGTTGCGACATGTCGTAACTTATAAATTTTGTTTGCAAGGGTGCGTAGACAATAAATGGGAGTTTTCGCCCCTCTTATATTTAGAATTATGCGTAAAGTGATATTACTCATGAACCATACATATTAAGGAACTAGTGTCTTTTGATTCGAGATGTTTAGTCTATGACCTTGAAATTGAGGTCAAGGTCAAAGGTTAATTGGACGTTCTAGATTTTGACCTTTGCTTTAAATTCATATTTATACATCATAAAGCCATAGGAACTGACATTTTTAACTGAATTTTAATATTTTCATATCAAAATAGATCTTTATTAGTTGAAAGACCTTCAATTGTTCTTTGAACAATTGGTTTTTAATTTTATATGGTTTCTTTCTTCATAGTTGAAAATCTTTAACGTTTTGACTCTATTGCTAAGTAATATAATTTGCAATTATATCACATAACTTGATTTTCGATTGAAATTACATTAGCTGTATGATAACATGTTTAGAAGTAAACTGTAAAATTGGTCCACAGGGATGTTTATATATACCTTTCAACATTGAGGCACTTGACTTAATTATGGTTAAGTACATTATCTTTATTGACGCTGTCCCTGTCAGAAACAGTTTCAATTTTTCAAGACGATTTCCAAAGAAAAATCTGATGAAATCAAGTGCAACCCGTTGTGTTGTTTTAATAATTACAAATATGGTTAAAAACTAATTTAGAATATCAAAATCGGGGATTCAGGTTACATGTGGATGTTGTAGATAATGTCTGAGGTCATTTGTGAGAAGAATATTTAGTAACGGTGAATAAAATTATGATGGCCTTCAGAAAATTTGGTTTTCTCGCATTTGATGTCTTACCCTGAGACGAGAAAAGTCTGTCATTCTTTATCTCATTTTAGCCAATGAAGCTGATGCTGTATTTCAGCCGCATCATAAAGCAACCAATCATAATCTATATATTATTAATTTAAGATGGTTTTATATCGAGCGAAACTAATAGCTCTGCAATATGCTGCGAAGCAAAAAAAAAATCATATGGAGGATAAATGCAGATGCAGACAAGGTACTTTGTCATCATTTTTACTAGACTTAGATAGGTTTCGTTTTCAACATAGTTTCGTGATTTTGACGATATCGTTAGTATACATAATACGCTGAGCCTTTTTTTTTTTATATATATAAACCTACTCACGTGAATTGCCGATCATTCTTTTTGCTTTTTTCGTAAATATTCTTAAAATATTTGCCGCTGAATATTACGTAAATAATACATCAGACAAATCTAAACCAGAATACTTCTTTAAGTCTGAAATATTGCCAATGCTTCCCTGGCATACTTCGTGTTGATGTATTCTTTTTGTCTATCAAACGCTATGTCTTTTTTCTTATGCAAACAAAAAACAAATGAAATGTACAATAATCTTTAACCTCCATATTCAATGCAAACTCACGAAAAAAAATCAGCATAAGTGATCATGTCTTATATATGGTAAATGGTTATCTAATTTTATTTTAAAAGGGGATGATAAAGTGGTCAGTTTCTTTAAAATAATGATATTTACAAATCAAAAGTGAATAAGACATTTAATATAGATACTGTTACATATTGTCCATGCATCCATAAAGAAAAATCTAAAAGCATTTTTTGTTTGTTTGATTGTTTGTTTGTTTGTTTGATTGTTTGTTTGTTTGTTTGTTTGTTTGTTTGTTTGTTTGTTTGTTTGTTTGTTTGTTTGAGTCTATTTTTGTTATTTTTTCTTTCATCTTATTTAAAACTATTTCTTTCATTTACACTTGTTTTCATTTCTTTGTATAGGAAAAAATATATTTAAAAACAAAATATGCTTTAATTTGTTTTCTCTGTAATTGAGGAATTACACAAAGTTATGAGTGAATATTACCTTCATCCGAAGAAATTATCACAGAAAATATTATTAACAAAATTGCATACGTAAATCCGTTTGTTAAACGTTCCATTTCAATAAAAGGGACAGAATGAAGTTATAGATCAAGAGTTCAGTTATGTTATTAAATGATAACATGTTTAATAATTTATAAGATTCAAATACTTTGTCATAAAATGATGTCGTAAGAACGGATTTCATTGTTCAAATTCGCGCGCGTGATTAATAATATGTAGTTACGTTATCTTTTGATTTTGAAACTGATTTGTATATTCATTACGACATTTCAATTGAACATTTATTTTTTTCTATGACCCCACCAAAGTAGAAATTTAAACAGTACAATAGATACAATGTAGACGTGTTGTCATATGTATATACATTTTGTTTCAAACATCAAAGAAGTCTTGTATCTACAAATATCGACCTAAGCATTCCACAAGGAATGTTGCAAAACGATAGTAAGAATTTCAGTATGGATCTCACAAATACACATAACAGTACATCTTTGACAAGGTCATTATCACAATTCATTCATTCTATTAGTAAGGATTGTACAGTGGAGATCCTTTCTTACTGTATTTGGCACAACTTTTTGGAATTTTGGATCCTGAATGCTCTTCAACTTTGTACTTGTTTGGCTTTATAAATATTTTGATATGAGCGTCACTGATGAGTCTTATGTAGAAGAAACGCGCGTTTGGCGTACTAAATTATAATCCTGGTACCTTTGATAACTATTTACACCACTGGGTCGATGCCACTGCTGGTGGACGTTTCGTCCCCGAGGGTATCACCAGCCCAGTAGTCAACACTTCGGTGTTGACATGAAAATCAATAATGTGGTCATTTTTATAAATTTCCTGTTTACAAAACTAAGAATTTTCTTATCCGAGGCATAGATTACCTTAGATGTATTTGGCACAACTTTTTGGAATTTTGGATCCTCAATGCTCAACTTTGTACTTGTTTGGCTTTATAAATATTTTGATATGAGCGTCACTGATGAGTCTTATGTAGACGAAACGCGCGTCTGGCGTACTAAATTATAATCCTGGTACCTTTGATAACTATTTACCTCTAATAAAATCTGTTAGAATTTGTCAGGGGAACTGTTCTAGGACAGTATGTAGAACTGTCATCCTGAACTCCTTTTAGACAGTTCTAGCAAGATTAGTTTGAACCTAGAACTGATTCAGACAGTTCTACCTAGAACTGATCCTGACAGTCATTTCGAACTGTTCTTCAATCAGGTGTGGTCAGTTCTACGACTAGAAAACTTTTAGACAGTTCTGCTGACAGCTCTACGGTTAGTTCGGATTAAGTCAATGTTGATGACAGTTCTACGCTTAGAACTGATTTGGTCAATTCTGCTGACAATTCTTCCACTCATTATATATGATTAGTTATAAATGTTTTTAAAACAAGCTTGAAATCAAACATGACAATATATACAATTGAAATGATAAACAATAAATTTATGAAGAAGAAAATTTTGCTCTCTGGTAGAGTTTGAACATACGACTTTATTAATCATTGCATCTTTATGTAGATAAAACACGTAAAAAGTAAAATAACAAAAATACTGTACCTCGAGGTAAATTTATAAAATGCAAAATCAAAAGCCAACACATCAAAAGAACAAATACCGATTGTCATATTTCTCATTCGGTACAGACATTTTCGTATGTAAAAAATACTGGATTAAACCTCGTTCTATAGCTAGCTAAACCTCTCACTTGATTTTTTACTATTGAAAATGTCTAAGCTGTAGGATAAAATATCCATAATAAACTTTATAATTGGTCAACAGGAATTTTTATGTATACCTTGACATATCGGGGCACTTATGATTTAATTGTATTATGTTTATAGAAGTTGTCCCTGTCCCTGTCATAAAATTTTTTTATGATACTTATCAGTTAAGGACTTTTATGATTTTGGTCCTCAATGCTCTTCAACTTCGTACTTTATTTGGCCTTTTTAACTTTTGTGGAATCGAGCGTCACTGATGAGTCTTTTGTAGACCAAACGTACGTCTGGCGTAAATACAAAAACATATCCTGGTATCTATGATGAGTTTATTAATAATTTACATTTTCATTTTCCTATTACCTGTTTTATGTTTTTTTTTCTCCATATACATACTTTATTATAACATAATCAAACATGTTCGTTACAGTTGCATTTAAATACTCGCCATTATGTAATACTGAACGTATATAAATATATAATAGGTATGGTATATGATCCGAATTGAAGGCGCAATTACTACATAAGTAAGTCGCATATCAAAAAATATAACATCATATAGGCATCAAAATCTTTCCCTAAAGGATCTTACAAATTAGTTTGTCCTTTTATACCATCATGTCTACAAATATTTTTAAAACATTGTAAAGGATCAAAAGATATGTATTCTGTACTGACTAGAAATAATGTTATTCCTACTGGACAGCTTAAGTGGGTTAAAATTTTAGGTGAACAGAACCTGAACTGGAAAAAGATTTTCAGACTGCCTTTTGCTGTTACTAAAAATAGTAAATTACAGTGGCTGCAATATAGGATTAACCATTGCATTATTGCCACAAATCAGTATTTAGTAAAAATAAAATTGACTGATGATCCTTTGTGTACATTTTGTAAATCAGATAATGAGTCTATAGAACACCTATTTTGGAATTGCAATACTGTACAAGATTTTCTACAGGATGTTGATAACTGGTTCCTTTCCGGTGGAATAAGTCTCCCAATGAATAAATTAAACTTTCTTTTTGGAGACTTATCCAAAATATTTCCCAACAATCCATACAACATTATTTTTCTTTATATTAAACAATATATGTATAATTCTAGATGCTTTAAAAAGAATCTCTCATTGCAAGCAATTATAATAAAACTGAAAGATATGTATAAATTAGAGAGTATGATAGCTGTAAAAAATAAAAAGATAACTGAATTTGACAATGTATGGAATGTTTTTGAAAAACTATTATTGTATACAGACTAATGTCTTTTTTGTTGTTGTTACAATTACTTAGGACTACTTAATTATAATCTTTTTTAAAGAAAATATTTTTGCCATGTTATGTACTTGATCAGTGTTGATGGCTGTTACAAAAGAAATATGTCTCGTTAATATAAAAAAAATAATTTCAACATAATTATGTGATATTAAAAATAAAGATAGGGATGTAACTGGATAATCCTTTTGAGTTTTGTTTTTGTTTTTTGCTTTTTTTTATTTTTCCTTCTTTATTTCTTTATTTTTTTTTTTATCTTTTATTTTTTTTTTTTTTTTTTATCTTTTCTATAGAAAATGTAAAATATTTCCAATTAAGATTTATTTATAAAAATGACATTGTATTTATCTTATATGTATTATATTGTATGTATATCATGTATATGTTGTAATTGTTGGAAATAAAAAAATCAAAAGTTAAAAAAAAAAAAAAAAATATAACAACAATAAACATTTTCAATTATAAATTACAAACGACCATCACTGGGTAAGCCCAATATTGAGCAACACAATTTCCACAGAAAAAGCTGATGAAATTAAGTGCTCCATATCTAGCACCTGTTGTGTTGTTTTATTAACCACAAATCTGATTAAAAAACTAATTCGGAATGGCACAATCGAGGATTTAGGTTACACGTGAATATCGTAGATAATACATGATACATGAGGTCATTTGTGAAAAGGATATTCAGTAACGGTCAATTGAATCGTAATTGCCTTTCGAAAATATTTTAAGCGACAACTTCACCTAGATCACAACTGATACAATAGCTGATTTGTAAGTTATTACCCTATGTTTAGACAATTAATTTTGAAGCGCAAGTTCTTACCCTTCAAGAGCACCTGAGATCACCCCTAGTTTTTGTTGGGGTTTGTGTTGTTTATTCTTTGGTTTTCTATGTTGTGTCATGTGTACTATTGTTTGTCTGTTTGTGATTTTTATTTTTAGCCATGGCGTTGTCAGTTGATTTTTGATTTGTGAGCTTGACTGTCCCTCTTGTATCTTTCGTCCCTCTTATCTAACGCGGTTAAAATGTTTTCTACACAGACACGAAAGTATCACAATGTCTCAATTGAAATGATCTCTTTAGTCGTAAAGTTTTTTCTCCATACGACTCAATTTAATATTTCTAAATATGAGTTAATATATAGGGAAGTAGAATCGGATTTTTTATCACATTATTCTACCACAAATTTTTTCAACCGCGCAGCAAATCTGGACAATTTCTTCAGTTCTTATCTTCAAAATAATTCCCCACTGTCTTTGTCGGAGATTAAGTTAGCCAATTTGGACATTATATCGCTTATTGCTATATTTTTGCAGAGCAGTTGTGAATTCGAAACACATCGGTTTTTTTTTATTTTCTTGTCAATTTGTATAATCTTTATTTTTTTATCATTATTTTTACCATCATTATTATGATATTATCATTAATAATATAATTATCATTTAATATTCAAATATTGATGATGTATGATCTTTATTTAACAATTTTATTCATTTCCATCATGACTAAAAGAATGTAAACTGAAATGAAGCACTGACTGAATTATTTTTTTTCAACAAGACTCACCTATTTCCAGGGCAAAAATTGCAATGAACATTTGTGTTACACGGATGTAAGAGGATCTCCTTACAGTTTCCATCTCAAATTGAAAATGATAAAATCAGATCAGAGCAATAGTTATTGAATCCTTTCATTCTCCAGAATAAGTTAAAAGTAAATATGTTTTTACTAAATCTTATCTGTCGAACAAATATACAGGAATTCTATATAAAATCCGTTGTTCTTAGTTATTTCATTTTAACAGATGTAGTTGATAAAAACTAATCCTTGATATTTTAATAATTTAATTTAGGATGTAACGCGTCTTCTGATTGGTTGACGTTATTTTGTTATCAGCCCATGGACCAAATTTAGTCACGTTTTTCATGGTTTTCTACAGTTTAAATTGGAATTTAGAATTAAATTATAAGAAATGAATGTAATATTTTTTCTGTCTATTCGAAATAACATAAAGAATGTGATGCACACTGTTAAATAAACCGCTTCGCACGTTATTCAGTGTGCACCAAATTGTTTAATGTTTTTTCTTCATAGACAGAAAAAATATTACAGTCATTCCTTAAATAAAATGAAAAAGAGCTTTTTTAACGAATTTGTTGATGAAACAAGAATGTTTGAAAAAAGCTTATCAATGTTCATCAATTAAAATTGTAACCCGTTAGTTCCTAGTCAAACACATCTTGTTTTTGACCATATTTGTATCAAAATCGTCAGTGCAATATATATCGATCATTTGATTTTGTTGGAATTTCATAGACATTATATTGTCTCCTAGACGATAAAAACATATTAGTTGTTATTTCAATTATTCTTTTTTTTTTTTTTTTGTACCTGTTATGTAATTGAATATTGTTATTATTTTCAAATTATAGATCAGAAAAATAAACATTTTTCATGACGTCACAAAGAACATCGGTTTTTAGAATTTCGAAAAATAACCGTGCAATATGCTTCCTGCTATTTACAGTTTTCTATCTGTCTTGTTATTAAAATTGCTCTTCGTCCCATTGTGAAAGCATAGTGTAAAAAGGATTTTTTTTTTTTTTAAATCACTTCATTCCAATTTTAATAAACTAGGAAAAACACTACATGAAATACTTATGTTGAATGATGCGAGTTGGTCATGGGTCGAGCTGTTGGGCAGTACGCCAACTAAGCATGCGCAAAAGCGTAAAAGACAGGGATCGAGAACAGTCTTCGAAATAGATATTTTCCCAGAAACTGGCGTTTTCTGTGAAAAAAATAGGAAGTACAAAACATTTCATTTATGCGTCATATCACAAATCACGACCTTGTATGGTTTCAGAGAAGTTGCGGTTCGTGGAATTTGGTCTTTTCCTTTAGTAGTACAAGAATGTATAGATGTCTGAATATTGTTGAGATTCGCAAATCACATATCCTAAATAATTCAGAAATAAATAAACGACTAAGTAAAACGCCAATTTATTGGATTACAATAAAATTCGCTACTTGCAAAGTGTTTTGCATTTGTTCGTACCGGCAGTCAAAAGCATACACTGTGGTGGTAGTATGACGTATATACTACACGGAAGTCCTTAGAAATCAAATTATACATTCAACTACATTCGAGGACATACGCTCTTCCCAGCGGCATAGAATAAATTATCAGGTCTCTTTTACGGCTGAACGTAAGGCCTCCTCTGAATATTTGAAGGTCCCTGATCTGTATTAGTTACCTTAACTACACCGTAAAATATCGTTTCATCTCAACCTCTAGTTCATGTTCTACTACTAATAGTAAGTATCACTCCACCTAGGAATCATGCAAAATGAAGAAAAAGTGATTTACCCTATCTAACCAATATGCTTGATATTTAATTATGTGACATACTTTGAGTAAAAATTAACATATTTTCAACCATAATTGTTAATTCCTACTATTAATGTCATTTATACCCTAATAAAAATTCAGATGGGCATGTTTTTCTCACTATATAAGTATTGGAAATATGATGGATGCTATAATATATATCTGCTGAGAGCAGGCGAGTTGTAGTAAACCATTTAGCATTTCAGAAAATATGGAATCTCCCAAACAACATATCAAAAAATTATATTTGTAGCCTATGATCAGTAAAAAGTTATTTTCATTTTAAATTAACCGCTTTTTCTTACTTTTTCAAGGAAAGACAACTCTTGTTGAACTTCAAAACAAGTAAATAAAAATATTTCATAATGTATTCTGCATTTATTATAAAACTGCAGTTAACAGTGTTGAGAAATTGATAATTTAGTAAAGATTCATTGTTTAATGCGTTAAATTGGATAGATAAATCATTTTTACTGATGATTTTTGTTCAGTGCATCGTGTCTTGTAAACAATTTATCACTTCCGGTTCTGCTTCAGGTGTAACACCACTAATTCGGGCCAGGCCAGAAAGCACATACCAGAAAGTAGTACATATTTAACACAAAAAAGTTCCTACGCATGGACATAACTTTCAAAATATTTAGAGTATTTTATTAATTTTTATATCAAATGAAAGCTGCATGACTGGTGATCATTGTAGAACAATTTTTGACTGATAAATTTGAATAATAAAAAAATGGCATGAAATTTAAAAAGGAGGGTACATTTTGCCTTTTTGTCAGATCGGAAGTACCTGTTTTGGTACATCCGAAGTTCCGGGAACCAGTTCTTTCTTATATGCAATGTAAGGTATGTTGATTTTTTCAGTACAGGACACCAGAAGGTGTTGCTTTGACATGCAATGATTGTCACTTTATTTGAACTTAAGATAAAAGAGCTGTGACCACGCGAAATTGAGGAATTTAACATAGAAAGCAATGGGGCCATTAATTAGTGGTGTACTTCCTTCACAACATGTGGAGGCAAATTTACGATGTTGTTTATCATACAATATGCAGCTGTCATCAAAGAAATTCTAGTTGTGTTCTTTACTAATGTTACTCTAAAGACACAACTAAAGCTAAGTTTGTGTCACAGAGATGTAAAATATCATTTGAAATTAGCTTTTGGACTGAAAAGTATCGCTCCGTACAAATTACTACAATCAGGAAATAACAACTGAAGAAAGCAGACTTGTTTATAGTGTTATCCCACAGAGAATGGATGTTTACTACTTACATTTCACTCAGAGTTTATACATCATCCTGTTACAAACTTGGTATAGAGTTTCAATAGGATAGTTGAAAGTTACAAATGGAAACTTGACATGATGATGAAGACAAAATACAGACAGTCAGAGCAGAGGCCTTTTCATAGCCAAAGGAGCCTGAAGGAATACAAAATACTTCTCCCAGTTGAAAGTGGTAGGTTTAACAACATGATTTCTTTTTCTTTATTAAATGTGGAATAAAAGTACATTCATAAAATAGGATATTTTTATTTTTTGGAAAGAGGGAGGGGCAATGACTCAATTTAGTATGTACATGTACAGCTGATGTATGTGACCAATAGCTTTCAAGCTGCTGGTCCCAGTGAAATGCTAGACATGAAGTCATGACTGTCATGATAGACAGCCTGTTTAGTAGAATTATTTATTTTAATATCATTAATATTAAATAAACCTAAATATGTGATATATCCAAATAGGATGATTTGGAATGATTGCCGTTCGCCCTGATTCACGTTCACCCTAGTACCTGTTTGCCCAGGGTCCATTCGCCCTGATTATTTTTTTTCCAAAATTTTTCTTGTTTCTTTGTTTACTATGACTATTATGTGAACAGAATATGTTGAAATTTTGTTGAAAAATTACCCTAATATTTGTACATGTACAAATGATGTATAGCCGAAACCAATTTATTATTTTTCCTTTGATTTGCTATGTCATTGATCAATAATTGATCAAAACAAGCCATCAGCTTTTAAATATTTCCATGATACAGTTTTCATAAATTTAAAGAATAAAAATATCTTTATCATTTTTTTATTCAACTTCAATGCTCTCAATATTATTTTTTTAGTAGGGCGAACAGACTCTACATGTATGGGCGACTGAACCTAGGGTGAACATGTTATTAGGGCGAACGGAACCGATAGCAATGAAAGCATTCTTTATTACCATGCTACATGTACATGATGTAACAGGTAGACATGCTATAGATCAATTGATAGTCACATACTTTCTATGATACTGTCATTACCACTATACATCCTTCAACCATGAGTTAATCCATACTGTATAGTAAGATCTAAATAACCCAGAAATAACAAATGTAAACCATTCCAAACAGAAAACTATCAATCGGTCTGATTAATATCCATTTTTTTTATATAAAAAACAAATGCTGTAATGATACATGTACATGTATATTATACATGATATACATGTACATGTATATACAACATTTAGTTAGTACATGTACATATGTACATAAACAACATGAACAAAGGACAACCACGTGCACTGAATTATATGTATTACAGACTTTTAAGGCTGCTTTTAACATGTTTTAAGGATTTATATGTCAATTTAAGTGTGTAATTTGTGTGCTTTCTTGTTTTCGTTTATGTTATATTTTGTTTGCCATTTACATGTAGTTGTATATTGGGAATTTATGGATGCAACTCCACAAAGACAATGAAAGACCAGGACTTGGATTAATATTGCATGAAACTTTCAGAAATCTTAAATATCTTGATTACTATGTCATGATGCCTTTGCATTGTGAAACTATTTTTCTTAATATGTCAGAGTGAGCAACTGAAATTATACATACATTATTTTTTTGTTTGTAATATATCACAGTGGACATCACTGACTCTATATTACTCTTTATAATTACTGTTGCCAGACTCACTTCTAGGAATCTTGGAATTGCATTTGTATTTCACTTTTTTTTCTATTCCTAATATAAAAAAGAAGATGTGGTATGATTGCCAATGAGACAACTGTCCACAAGAGACCAAAATGACACAGACATTAACAAATATAGGTCACTGTATGGCCTTCAACATTGAGCAAAGCCCATACCGCATAGTACGCTATAAAAGGCCCCGATAAGACAATGTAAAACAATTCAAACGAGAAAACTAACGGCCTTATTTATATAAAAAAATGAACCAAAAACAAATATGTAACACATATAAACAAACGACAACCACTGAATTACAGGCTCCTGACTTGGGACAGGCACATCCATAAATAATGAGGCGGGGTTAAACATGTTAGTGGGATCCCAACCCTCCCCTAACCTGGGACAGTGGTATAACAGTACAACATAAGAACATAAGCCAATATATATACAAAAATATGTTTTGAGAAAAGGTATGAAGGTTAAAATTGAGAATGGAAATGGGGAATGTGTTGACCATAGACACATAATAGAACAGACAGAAGGTCACCAGTAGGTCTTCAATGCAGTGAGAAATTCCCGCATCAAGAGATGTCCTTCAACTGGCCCCTCAACAAATATATATACTAGTTCAGTGATAATGAAAGCCATAATGAACTCCCTATTCTATATTTAATTTTTTTTGTTTAGCTTAATTTAAAAATCATATATTAATCTGCTTTTAAGGTACCTTCTACCAGTCATCCAGTGTCATTTAAAGTTACTAGAGCAGAAATTTAAACCATGAAGAAAGTGATACATTGTATACATGGTAATTAACCAATAGAAAATATTTTTTTAAAGATATTCTTATATTAGACAAATTAGTTGTTAAAACAAACATACAAATAGAGAACTGTTAGTAGATTGTGCCACTTTTGTTCTCTTGTTCTTATCTTTAAAGCCTTTTTTTTCAAATGAACTAGTACTGATCCTTTTGATTTCTATATACGCCTGAGGTTTGTCAATAAATGAAAACTAAATAAAATAGCTGAACTTAAAATACTACCGGTAATAAGAATAAGAATATTAAAGAATACTTTATTAAACCAATTATGGACCCTTGCCAGTTTTAAATTTCATACAATGCTTACAATGATTTGTGTTCTAACAATGAAATACATCACAATAGGTAATACATATATTACAACAACACTTTAAAGAGTCAATTTTTTTTTTGAAAACTTGGATCAGATAAATATAGATTTTTTTTTAACTATTTATCAAATCTATTCATAACTGATGACTGTCTACTTTCACTTTCCTCTACCAAAGCAATTAAACTAAATTTAACGGTTTCAAGTTTTGATGTCCCATGCTTGTTGAGTAAACAGGCGTTTATACAATGTAAGTACGACATTTGATTTCTATGATTTTTATTCTTACAATTATTTTAAACATGATCATACATGTACCATTATTAATTTGCATGTATTATAATATTTTCATTTCTGTTTTGTAGATTTTCTAGAGAGTTACATAACAGGCAGAGAGCTATCACAGTCACATATAATGTCTTGGAAGCAGCATTTTATAAGATATCAATACGACAGTGGACATACTACCCTTTTGGATGAATTATAGCCTGAAGAAGTTTTGATCTGACATTAAGGACTGGGCCATACAATTTTTGCCTTAATGCTTCAAGTGGTTTGTTTAGAAGAGACTGAATTAACTTGTGTGTGTCTGCATCTTTAAAGGAAAAGACTTGATTGACTATTTGTAAAAACAAAAATTTTATAGAATTATAAAGAAAATAATGCTAACTGATTTTTGTATTGCCTGTGAAAATAGAGCTCTATATATGGGAGACTTAAAGATTTACTGATTACTATCTGGCTGCAGCAGTGTAAACTATTTGTATAAAGCTTTATATTTTAGAGAGCAGAAGACATGAATGCTTCAAACCTTTTATGCAGATACCTTATGCTAAGAAGTTTCCTTCTGTCAGGTGTCCCTTTTCCTTGACAACATTTTAATGTTTAAACAAAACCATAAAAAATAGACCTACCAGGTAGTTTTATCTGCTCTTGACCTCATTTTCATGATTCATTGGTCAATGTTAAGTTTTGTGTTTTGGTATGTTTTTCAATTATCATAAGCAAAACAAGATAAAACTACTTTAGTGTACTGAAGTGAACAATTGTAGGGTGTACATGTCTGTCTGACCTTGACCGCAATGGCTCATTGTCATGGATCTTTAAAAAATGTTTAGTTGATGAGATACATGTGTATTCTGATCCTATAGAGCAACCAATGTGTTGTCCTTTTTAGAAACAGTGTTGAGTTTTATTTTGAACCATTACTACTATATTGATAGGATTCATACCCCCCTTTTCTTGTCAAAATTTCACATTGAATTCTCTAGAAAAAATTAAGGAATAAGTTCATTTTTTAATGATTTAAAGGCTATTTCTTGCACTACAAACATATCTGAAAAGCTTTCATTGATGAAATATAGAGCTTAACTGTCAGGAGGGGGGGACAAATATCTTCCAAGGGTTGTTTGAAAGATTTAAGTATAGCATCAATATTTAATGTTTTTGCTCCTTACAATGATTTTGTACAGAAAATGATAGTTTGAACAAATATTGTTTAAGTGATTTTAAACGAAGATTTTGTAAATGTAGGCATTTGTCTCCATGACGACCAAATTTCCTTTAATTCATTATTTTGATTAATTTGATGTTACAATACATGTATTACATGGAGAAAAATAAAAAAAAAAATGCTTGATTAAAATTTTATCATTATAAAGCATACATTTATCAAAAATGTGTAATTCTCAAAATTGGTGTGTTCTGTTTCCATGGAAACTGGTAGTTTGATTTGAGAATAATGATAAATAAGTAACTGTTTTCTTTACTTTGTTTCAATATTTAGGTGTTATACAAGCTAAAAAGACACAATCAAATGAATTGTGCTATAAACACATGAAAATAATTGAGCTTATTGTCAGAAAAAATAATGCAAAAAAAAAAATGAGACAAAAAAAACTTTTTTTTCTGAAAAATCTAAAGGAGGCTACAAACGATTATTTTTGATATGTTATAGACAAAGGTCCAATGAACAAATTCAAACAAACAGGTTATCCATAGGACCCTGCTCTTGGAAGAAAATAGAATTTGAAAAACGTAATTTTGACTCCTTTTAAGAAAATGAAAAACTGCAACAATTGGTTGCCATGGAAACAAGAGTTGCCATAGTTTCAACTTCTATTTATTAACTTTAATTTTTAGAACAAATGAGGAACTATGATAACATATATTTGTTTTATCGAAATTAATTAGCAGTTTATAAAAAAATCTGTGATGAAAAACAGAAATTTTTAAGGCTTTAGGACTGAAATTAAAGGGTTGTGATGGTGCCATCGTAACCATAGCAACCAAATATACAACACATGTGTAATTGTTATTTTTTTTAGTTTCTTATCAAAATAGAACATATGAAGCCCAAAAAAGTCAATTTGACAACTATCACTGTATCACCCTCTGCATGATTCTTAGGTGGAGCCATACTTAAAAAGTACTTTAACACGAATTCCTTAACTACTATCAAAGAACTAACCATTGATTGTTGCAATAAAACACATGAACACATGGCATTATTAATTAAATTTTGGAATGAAATAAGTTTTATGATGTTTTAGGTAGATTGTGTCCTTTAGATTCGGTTGACAGTTTTGACTTTCCACTTCTGTTTTGACATACATTATCATTGATATGGTCATAATTATAAATAAACTGTTTACAAAGCTTTATTTTTTTTCAATTTCTAAGACTTTTCTACCTCAGGAATAGAATACCTCTGTAAATGGAAAAACTTTAAGAAATTTTGGTTTCAATGCTCTATAGAAACGTGCGTCTTCTGCAAATATCAAATTCCAATACTGGTATCTATGATGAGTTAATTTTCACAGTAAAACAATCTGTCGATACTATTTTTTTTTAATTTCACAAACTCATGTTTTTCTCTGACTATTAATGACGTCTTTAAAATAAATTAATATAGATGTTATACGTGTATTTGAAGAAGTGTTTATCAATACATTACTGTGGATGTATTTATTTTCACGGGATACCAATGTTCGTGGATTGAGGAAAACTTGCATTTTAAAAAAGGGACATTAAAAGAGGGACGAAAGATAACAAAAAGGACAGTCAAACTCATAAATCTAAAACAAACTGACAACGCCATGGCTAAAAATGAAAAAGACAAACAAACAACAGCACACACGACACAACATAGAAAACTAAAGAATAAACAACACGAACGCCACCAAAAAAACTAGGTGTGATCTCAGGTACTCCGGAAGGGTAAGCAGATCCTGCTCCACATGTAGCACCCGTCGTGTTGCTTATGTGATAACAAATCCGGTAAATAGTCTAATTCGGTAGGTCACATTCATGAAAGGGAAGGGGATTGTAGTTACGACGTAAGGAACATATCCGATATCATTTGTGAAACGGTTATTCCATAACGGTCAACCAACTCGTGATGGCGTCCGTAAAATTTACGAAGGGATGATTTCAACTTCACCATTTGGAACTCTTGGTTTAATAGCTTCCTTGTGAGCAGCAACCCTCTATCAAGAAAATCATGATAGGAAACTTTGCGGTTTTGCCAATGTCTGCATACATTACTTTAAAACAAAATTCGAAGTCGTTGAACATTTAAGTTCGGGATTCCCCTGTTATCACAAAATCCATGAAAATGGATATCCAACGAATATTAATGAATCTACAGTATAAACGATTAGGTGTTGACAAATCACATACTGTGCTGCTAATCTGCTTTTTATGTGGTTGTTGTTGTTTTTTTTTGGTTTTTTTTGCTGTACATGAACTAATTTTATGTCATGTATAAATACCACCCTAAACCAAAGTTGTTCATTTTAACTTATTACGGCAACAAGTCAAAGAAAACATCACATACCATACTTCGTACATGTACTTTGTAGATAATTTCTTTTTCTATTAAAATAGCGTCGTTAGATAATTAAACGTTTAAGCACAAAACAACCCAAAGCTAAAACATGTAGATGGTAAGCACAATTTATCACCATTAAAAAGTAGGATCGGAATCCTATTTAAAGCAGTGTTTATAGAGTTGTTACTCGTTTAACGTTCAACATGTTCAACCTGCATATAGCTCCAACATGCAACCTTGCGGTTTTGGTGGGCCTAATGAGGACCTGACGTATTCAAAAGTAGATGTGACGTTTAAAAATCTGAGAAAGATCACATCAGTTTAGAACTATATGCTGTTCATAAAAAATAGAACTGGTTACTTTAAGAAATTTGTTCTTTTTCCCTTGTATTCTAATATTTGTCTAAGGGGGAGAGGGTCCTTTTTATTGAACACTCTTTTTCTTCTTTTATTTAAACGACATTGTATGTTCAACTCTTCATGTTTTACATTCTTTTCAAAACTTTCAAAAAATAAACATGATAAAGGCAAATACATCATTTTATTGTTCATTCACTACCTAAACAACATATAAAAATGATATTGAACAGATTTTTGACGGAGGCCTAAACCAGAAATCGTAATGACCAACTACCGGAGCCGAGTAATAAAATCCTAGTCACAAAAGAAATAATGGCATCTTTGTTTGCAACTGATAATCCGACGAGGCAAAACAGCAGCTATGATAATTTAAATGTTTCTTTACATATATTACATGTATTAGTTGTCAAGTATTTTTTAAATGTTTTTGGCAAACGGTATAAATATCAAAATGTTAAAGTTTTTGTCTCTATAGGTAAACCCTAGCAAACTTCTTATTTTGATATGTCGCTATACCGTTGAAAAGTTGTCGTTGTCATGTATGTATATTTTGTGTTTACTTTACAATAAACAGAAGATTTGTTACTTTGTATTTGTAATTTTACCGATTGTGTTAAAGAATTCAAACACGCGCGATATCATTTTCTCTGAATCCAAAACAAAACAGAAGAAATAGGTTTCAATTTTGTAAACATACCAATGCTACTGTTTTTATTTGAAATGGAAATGGCCGGAGTTGGAGGTTTTTTGTTGTTGTTTTTTTTTGGGGGGGGGGGGGTAGATATTATGGTAAATGTAATTACTATATATCATTTGATAACGCGTTCCGTTACCTTTTGTTTTAGATATAAAGCACACAATTTTACGAACTGATGCAACGTAGCGATTTTAACATAAAGAAGAGGAATTATATCATATAAAGCGTCAATGAGACACCAAACAAGCGACGCAAAAACAATCTAGAACATAGACATGTAAACAGGGTCTTCAACAATTTATACGTGTTTATACAATATTTCATGATCTTAATCCCTCCGATTGTATTAAAGCTATGACAAATATAACAGAGAACATAGATTCTTTAAACTATTTGCTTCAACACACAATGTCACAAAAATATAAAAAATAAAATATACAAAAGAAACGACATGACGATATAACTGAATACAATCACCAGTTAATAGGCATGTAACATTAATAGGTGGCAGGGTAAAGCTATACTTTTATTTTTTATGTTATCATCTTCTATATATTTGTGATATAAAATCTAATTAGTTTTACTCGTGATGAATACAATAAGAAACACATCACACAGACTTGTATACAATGTTCCCTTTATTAAATTAATAATGAATTATAAAGTACAAAATATGATATATTAGTAATATTTATTTTTTAAATAGTTTTTCTTAAAAATTGTGTATACATGGACACTACATTATTTGTATCTGAAAACTTGTTAGGGGTTAGCGTTTGGGGTACCAAATGGTCAAAAGAAATTACTTTTAAAAATACATTATGTATACAGTCAATTGTTCTTTTCTTAATTCATAGCAATGTTTAGTTTCTATAAGACATTTTAGTTAAGAATTAAATTCATCAAAGAGAGCCAATCAATATATGATAGTTCGGTATATACATAAGCACAAGGGTCAACATATTTACTTTCAAAACTATAATGTTCATTAAATTTTGTAAGTAGTGATAGCGACGTTTAAATTTAAACGGCAATGGAACGACATTCCGTTCACATATTGATACTGCGAATGACTAATAACTCTGTTTTCGGTCGGACACTTTGGCATTGTTAGTTCGTAGACAGAGCCAACACAACCAAATAATTAACACCAGTACCAAACAACTGCCAAATCCAATCAGGATATAAATCCAAAACTCTGAAATGAAAAGTATAAAGAATCATAAATATTTTGTAGACATAATTTGCGAGAACATTGTGCTTTTACAACATTTTTTGTACAAGCAAGTGAACATGATAAGGTCGTGATAACTTTGTTCAGTTAATAATTATTTTATTAATATAATTAATTTTGTATTGTCTGATAGATTAGAAAATGGATCTTTTAATTATAATAGATGTATAAATACTATAACTGTGTTACGATATTTATCCACTCGAGACAGTTACATTTTTAATGTTTAATACACGAGTCTTGCCGAGCTTTAAAACTTATTAAAATGTAACTGTTGTTATGTAGCATTTGTCATAATGTCACAATAGCAAATTCAGATAAAATAAATCAATAACATCATGATTAAATTTCCAACAAGCGTTTGCTGCAGCAGATGGTTCAGTATTTATGAGATATAATTCTCTCATAGTTCCAGAAATGTGTAAATAGCACAAAAATTAGGAAACAGCTTAGCCTTGAAACTGGCATGATTAAACAATATGGCGTATCGAACCTCGATACATGACTAGATTATCCCTCAATTTTTATGGCACTTGTTCATAATTCTTTCAAACTGAACAAACAAATGGTGAGCAACCCGAACATACATAATTGGTCAATTTATTTATAATTGGATTCCATATACTCATTAAATATAAGAAAGCAGAAAAATGAAAATTACAGGCTGACAAATGTAAGACAATACTCCAGAGACAAACTATAGTCCTAACAACACAACACAGAGACAACGATTGAGCTCGATGAACCCCGACAAACAGTTGGGAGTAGATATAAAAAACTGTAAAAAATCTAACAATGCGTGATAAACAAGATAAGTGTGCATATACCGTAGAGATCGGGTATAACTCATTCTTCACCAAACAAAAACCCGAAGTAATTTGTTCCATTCTTTAACTCTTAACATCTGGTTTAATCGGTGTGTCTATCGTCAAATGTTAAAGAAGACATAACTGTGTATAATGTATTATTATTATGTAGCTAAAATCAAAATATATGTATAGAACTTACCAAATTGACACAACGTACCCACGTCATTCATATCTTCTCTGTCTATAAAAGAAAAATTCATTCGTACTCTGTTAACACAACAAAATATCATGAACTGAATGTAAAAGTCGAAGAGATAAGCTTGCAGTATAAATTATCCATTGGATTATTAAAGATTTGGATTTTTGTCAATATCAAAGCAAATCTATGTAATTACTTTGGTAGTGTTTACATATTCTGAGTGTATAAAAAGTTCAAATAGACACAAAATAATTTATAAAACTATGCGAAACACTTGTTGATAGAGTTGAAAAATAAAAATGTTTTCAAACAAATCACAAAGATGCGAAACACTTGTTGATAGAGTTGAAAAATAAAAATGTTTTCAAACAAATCACAAAGACTCTAGAAAAACCTCAAATGTTTTGAAAATGCTAATGGCATGACAATCAAAAGAGCCAAAATCTACTTTGTTTAAGAAAATTTGAAATAAATCCGCTAACTCACAATTTTGACCATAAAATCTTAAAAGTTTTCGATGTGATAATGTAGTGAAAACTTGATTGAAATATACGTTAAAATGTCCATATTTTGATTAATTTCGTAATCATTGACGTAGTTGTGACGTCATTCTATAAGGTGATTTACTTTATCTGCAAATTTTTAATAGATTGACTATTATGTCCTAGACTGCTTGTTGAAATAAAGAAAACAATGTGATTAATTGTATTCCTGTGAAAGATTTCACAGATAACAAATACTTGTGCGTTTGTTTGATTCAAATTAACATATTATATTCTCTTCTCAAATATTTGGTTTCCAAATTCTATCTCATGGATTTTATTCTATCTTTACTTTCTTTGATACTACTGAAGGCTAATGGCAAATGTGTTAAGTTAGTTCTATTCTGCTTAGAGTTTGACATGCATAATGTCTACTGCAAGTTAAATATTTATTGATTTGTTGTTTTACAAAATACATGAATCAATGTTTTTACAACTCAGAGGAGAAAAGCCTTGTTTGTGGATGCTCTGAAATTAGTGTTTGAATTATTTTTTTTTCTCATAAAATATCATTTAAAAAAAAAACCTTCACCCATCAAAGAAAAATGCAAACATCATTATATTAAAATTCTCTGTAGCACCTATAGTTGTCATAGTTATAAATGAGGTTCATTAGATAAGCCCTAAATGAAATTGAACGTATTTGTATGTGATAAAAAATGTCTAACCACATCGATATAAACTACAATAACTTATTTCGATTAATAAAACTAATTTTTTTTGCAACACCTTAGAATATTTTTTTTGATGGTACTTTGTTCTTCGAACTTTTAAAATTCCTTTGACTATTATATTTGACATGGTATTTTTCAATCAATATTGTTATCATGATGCTAGTAAGCGTACTTTATAAACTAAACAATAGGTAAACAGATTTTAGTTAAAACATACATAAGCCATATTCATGATATTGAACTTTTTAAATCACCGGTAATGCGACATAATGGTTTTTATTTTCAATATCAAAATGTAATATTGTATAAAAATAAAGAAATGTGGTATGTGTGACAATGAGACACCTCTCAACCGTAGACCAAATAATAATATATAAATTGACAATTATATGTCACCATACGACCTTCATAGATTAGCAAAATCCATATAGTCAGCTATTCAAAGGCCCGTAATGACAAATGTTAAATAAATCAAACTTTATGAACAAAAGAATGAACGACAAATACATATTACATATAGGAACAAACAACCACCACTGAATAACAGATTCTTGAATTGGGACATATACATGTGTGTACATTTAGGGTCGAACGAAAATATAGTCCATCGAGACCGATACAGCAACATCATAATACATATACAAATATATTCTACGTTGATAGAAATGTTTGAAATTTAACGTGTGGTTCATGTTGGTGTTGTACATATAAAAAAGAAGATGAGGTATGATTGCCAATGAGACAACTATCCACAAAAGACCAAAATGACACAGACATTACCCCTATTTGTGACACTTTGTTTACGCATCGTTGTCAATATAATGGAATTTATTGCGTCTATGGTACAAGTGAGAGATTAAGCGCTATAAAACCAGGTTCAATACACAATTTTCTACATTTGAATATGCCTTTTCCAAGTCAGGAATATGACAGTTATTCTCCATTTGTTTGATGTGTTTTATCAATTGATTTTGCCATTTGATTAGGGACTCTCCGTTTTGAATTTTCGTCGGAGTTCAGTATTTTTTGTGGTTTTACTTTTTACCATTATGTAAGAACAGACAACGATTTATGAATTTTTTTTTCTTAGCCACGATATTGTTTTTGTAAATATGTCATACTAAACATTAACCATGAGTCTAAGGATGAACACACATTTAAAAGTAAAACTGTGATTCTAATTAATAGTTCAATTGAGGATGACTTGCGGTCGTATCAGCTCTCGACATGTTTAAAATCGACAATAATGATTATGTATGGTCACTAGCGCACGTCTCACCAGGACGATAACACATTCATTTATTTGACTAAACGTTTTCTGTTTTCTCATTAGCTTAAAATATAGCCAATTCTCTTTCATAAAACGTCATATTCAACGCTTCAAAAATTACGACAGGTCAATATAAGATTTGGAACAGCGTCCGTGTACCTAAAACAAATATTTTAAGGCAACGTCAATGAGGTAGGTTTATGACGTCAAGTTAATTTCCCAGTTTACCTATCATATTTTGTAAATGTTTTGTAATGGCAAATAATCATAGAGTGCATTTATTTTTTTAACTCGAAATAAACTTTTTACTCAACAAAATTTTAGTAAATTAACAATGTTCATTAGACAATCTATTTGAGTGACCAAGGCTGTCAATATAACAATTATTTCTCATGTTTATACACACAGTGATATCTCGCTAACAACTCACTTTGTTCTTGTCTACCATCAAGAATCATGGATTCAGACGTTTCTGTCCTTGTAATTGCAGACGATGATTTGATATTATCAAATTGTTGAGTGTTATGACCTGCAGAAAGAAACGAAAATCAATGTTAAAGGTTACATTTTCCCAGATGCATAGGTGTTATTCTATAATATACTGTTGAGAACATAAGAGTCAGACAACAGTCCAGGTAGAATATGAAAATGTCGATGCCCCTGAAATTGAATTATTCTATTATGAGTACTATGTTGTTTTAGAGGTTTAAATAACAATGCAGGAATCAATCGATTTCCATACCTCCCCCTCCCCAAAAAAGAGTAGAAAACACCATATCATTAATAAAAAAAGACAAAAACTTGTTCTAAGCTTTTTCATATAATCCCTATCTTTGCATCTTTATGTAGATATACAATTTGATACCTACTGTTGATGGTTACTGGTGGTGTTGATTGTGTTCTCAGTGTTGTTTCCGCTACGTTAGTTGGTCTTGGTGTTGGAGCCGGTGATGCTAAAAGTAAAAGAAAGTAATCATTTAATCCCTTTTGGCTCATGTCCTAAATGAGGCGCCTCTAACCTTTGTATTTGGCAAAACTTTTAGAAATTTTTGGTCCTCAATGCTCCTCAACTTTGTACTTCATTTGGCCTTTTAAGCATTTTTTTGATTCGAGCGACACTGATAAGTCTTTTGTAGACGAAATGCGCGTCTAGCGTATATGTAAAATTTTAATTCTGGTATCTAGGATGAGTGTATTGTTAAGCATTTGATGTTTTTTTTTTAATTTTAATTCATTTGTATGTTTAGGAATTACGTGTGGCGTACATTTTTAATGAATTTATTTCGCTGCGATTAAGACCCATTACCAATCATGGACTGTTTTCCGTATTTTGTTCGGATTTTCGTTAATTGACACATTCCACATTTCCTTTCTCAATATTATTAAAATAATGTAAATTAAAGAGAAAAATTATCAAATTATGATTATTATTCATTTTTCACAAATTTATGTAAAAACACAAAATAACCGTAGAAGCTAGCATATGTGTGATTCTACAATATACTGTTTAGAACATAAGAGTCAGATAACAGTGTACTATTTTGTTTAAGAGGTTTAATCAACAATGCAGCGATCAATCAATTTTTATACGCCTCATCCCCCTCCCCCCAAAAAAGGTAGAAAACACATTATCATTATTAAAAAAGAGTCAAAAAACATAGCCTAGGCTTTATATATATAAAGGTAATGCAGTTGTAATCATGGACCGTGAGTATTACAGAGATAGTATTTTAAATATGTTACAAGATGAAATGTCTTATGAGGTGACAGATAAAAAATTGGACCGACAAACAAGTACAATGATTAAGAAATTACTACAGAAACATGAAACGGAATTGTTTAAAGAAGAGATAGATTACATTTCAAATTCTAAATTTTCAGAAAGCTATTTCTATGGTTTACCAAAAATTCACAAAAGTGAGGAAATTTCAAATGCGATATCAGAACAAAACAGTGAATACATCGAACTTTTAACACCAAATGATTTAAAATTTCGACCAATTGTGGGTGGACCCAACAGTGTTACACAGAATTTAAGCCATTTTATAGACATTGTGCTTAAACCTTTACAAAATGTATGTCGTGAAGTTCCAAGTTTTATACGAGACGATTTGGAATTTTTAAATCATCTACCTAAAACTGTAAACCCGAATTCAGAACTCAATACTTTTGATATTGTCAGCCTATACACAAATATTCCTCATGACTTAGGAATTACAGCCGTAAAATATTGGTTAGAAAATACGGAAAACGTCATTGAAAACAGATTAACAAAAGAATTTATCCTTGCATCTTTGAAACTTATACTAGAAAGAAATATTTTTTACTTTAACGGAACATACTATCATCAGAAAAAAGGAACAGCTATGGGTACTAAAATGGCGCCTTCATATGCCACTTTGGTACTTGGATATTTGGAAGAATTATTATACGAAAAAATGAGTCACAAGTACGGAAATGAATTTGCCATTTACATACGTCAAAACTGGAAACGATTTCTTGACGACTGTTTTATAATTTGGAATTCGGATATATCTGTCTCAGATTTTCATTCTGATTTAAATTCTTTAAATCCATATATTCATTTCACTATTAACAGAAATGTCAGGGAAATGCCGTTTTTGGATATTTTGGTTATTATAACGGAAGACAATGAAATTGTCACAGATATCTTCTCAAAAGACACTGATACACATATGTATTTAAATTTTTACTCAAACCATCCAAAACATGTTAAATTAAATATACCTTTTAATCTAGCGTCAAGAATAATCACTATTACAAGTACAGACATATTACGCAATAAAAGACTGGAAGAATTAAAAGCGTATTTAAAGAAACAACACTACCCGGAACAAGTAATAAATTACGGAATTCAAAAGGCACTGACAAAAGGGCCAATTGTTACAGAATCACGGCGATCCGAAACTACCGAGGAATCATCGAACAATTTAAACAAAATTATTCCGTTTGTCACAACTTATAATCCGCGAGATTATGACATTTTTAGTTTCATGCGACAAATTGAAACAAATTTACACAAAAGTGAAAGAATGGACAAGGTCTTACAGAAAAAGAAGATTATCAACAGCAAAAGACAGTCGAAAAGTCTGAAACGATATTTAACATCTTCAAAATTTGACTTTAATGAAACTGTGCCAATTGTAAAAAAATGTACCGATAAACGATGTATGACTTGTCCAAATTTAATAGAAGAAAGTTCAATTTATTTCAAAAATGGAAAGCATTTTACTGTGAGGCAAAATATGTCTTGTAAAAGTTCAAACGTCATCTATTCTCTCATATGTTCAAATTGTGAGGAATTCTATGTTGGAGAGACAAAAAATGAACTGCGGACTAGAATGACTTTACATAGACAGCAAACCAACCATGAAGATTTAACACTCATCAGGGCAAACGACCATTTCCATCGTTGTTCTAATGGACGATTTAAAATATTTCCATTGTATATGGTCAATCGTCAAAATGATTTTCTCCGGAGGAAGAAGGAAGAACTATTCATAAACATTCTCAACCCGGGATTAAATGATAAATGATATTCTAATTTTAACGTAACATTTTAAAGTCTTAAAATGACATTAGTAGTCTCCCTTGTATTTGTTAACGTCATACTATTGTTAACGTCAATCAATTGTTTTATTTATATACAAGTCACAATTTACCTGAAGATCTGCGGAAGCAGTGAAAGTACTAGTAAAAAAGTGATGCATTGAAACCGTTTTTATCTTTTAATAATTTTCTTATATATATATATATATATATATATATATATGTAGGACTCAAATCTATGGCGGGTTCCAAATCTATGGCAGATTCCTAATCTATGATAAACGTGACGTTACAAACGCCAAACAACTCAAATCTATGGCAGATTTTTGTTTTCTCCAAATCTATGGCAGATCTGCAGAGAGTAACATATAACGTCACAATTGAATAACGCCATATAGACATCTTCGCCGCCGCTATCGATGGTGGAACCCATAGACTTGAACACCATTCAAGATGAAGTTATTTTACTGACAAAAATTTGCTGCTTGTTTAAAGGAAGATGTGACCTACTATTCCAAAGAGGGACAAGATGTGCTGTACCGGTCAATGCCCGTGATTAGGTCACCGCTATATTCAGTATCGCATATTTTTGAAAATGATTTTGGTAGTAGTCGTCTACGGTTTACGGCTGGAAAAGTTTATAAATTGAAAGATCAAATTACCGGATACAAATTTGATTTAAATCCACATCAAATAAAAAAGATGAATTAACGATATCGCTGAAATAAATATTATTTTCCTGACAAAAATTTGCCGGTGGTTTAAAGGAAAATATGACCTACTTTTCCGAAGAGGGACAAGATGTGCTGTACCGGTCAATGCCTGCGTTGTGGACAGTTGTCTCATTGGCAATCATACCACATCTTCTTTTTTATATGAATAAGGGCACCGCTATTTTTAGTATCGCATATTTTTAAAAGGAGTTCTGGTAGTATTCTACGGTCTACGGCTGGCAAAGTTTATTATGTGAAAGATCAAATTACCGGATACAAATTTGATTTAAATCCACATTAAATAAAAAAGATGAATTAACGATATCGCTGAAATAAATATTATTTCAAAATTCAAACTGTACTTTATTTTTATTTGTTACTTTTTTATTATTTTTTTTTATACAAAAAGCGGTCTTCTTGTTTGTTAAACGACTTATTAGTTGGTTTAATGAATGGATTAAACAGATACCATGCACAGATTAAAAAAAAGATGTTTATTTTTTACAGAGCACATAATTTCATCTTGAAGTCTGTATTAAGGTTTATGAATTTATAATTTATGACTTTTTTTGGTTGACCATTAGGAATGTTTATTTCACAAATGTTTATAGACATGTTCCCGTTGTCGTATATTTCCTCTTTCTTAAGACAAGTCATTGGTCGAAAATGTACTGCATTAATTGTTTTCCATTTGCAAAAAATTGCCATAGATTTTGAAACAATAAAAATCTGCCATAAATTAGGAAACTACAAAACTTGCCATAGATTAGGATTGTAAAAAATCTGCCATAGATTTGGGATGGCATGACGTCACATTTACCATAGATTAGGAATCTGCCATAGATTTGGAACCCACCATAGATTTGAGTCCTACATATATATTAACCTTATCTTCGCATCTTTATGTAGACATACAATTTAATACTTACTGTTGATGGTCACTGGTGGTGTTGATTGTAATTTCAGTGTTGTTATCGCTACATTAGTTGGTCTTGGTGTTGGAGCCGGTGATACTTAAAGTATAAGAAAGTAATCATTTAAATAGCAATGCAATAATCAATCGCTGTTCATACCCCCCCCCCCTTTCCAAAAAAAAATCGTAAGTAAAAAAAGACCAAAAAATTGCCTAACTTAAAAATCATGACCAGACACACATCAATAACTATATATAGGTCTTTAAAGAGCCTGTATCGTTAACTCTGATATTCAACAAAGGACAATCTCCACCATTGTTCCTGTTCTATTTTTTTCTATTCGTTATTTGGAAAATAGACAAAATTTGAATTTTGCGCTTTGTTCATTTTTTAGTCATCTCGGCTATCTTGTTTGTCAAACAGGGTCTGAGAACACGTTTATGTTTTAAGTGATACTCCATTGATAATTGTTACTAAGTGTGATTTTGGTTTGTAGTTTCAAAGAAGTTTTTTGTAAGAGACATGGAAAATTGTAAATATAGCTGTTTCTCAAACCAGTCCTCTTTTGGGGAGGTTTATAACATTCATAGATAATTTGATTTGTTGACACACTGGTTTGCAGATATGATCTCTATATTTCATCTCATTTTATTACAGTTACTAGTATTAAAAAAGTTAATATTGCTGTGAAAAATGAATTTTCAAGTAGACAAAACGTAAAGGTAGTTCATATTAACTTTCCATTGTAGGATAAACAAAATTCACGAAACTGAAACATAAAAGTGTCACAGTTTAAGCCGCGAACTGAATTCCTATTGGAAATTGGATTGTCTATCTTTACAGAAATGCAACCTATAAGGCAATAACTCCACGAAGGAGTTGTCGTATAATTTCCTACATTCGTCTCGTTTCGCTGATCATTTTTGCTTGTTTAGGTTTTTATCTATCTTTTACAATTTTGAAAAAATATATCGCAACAACGCCAAAAAATGGAAAAAATCATCATCAAAAGCAATTACTCTTAGAGGAGGCGAAATGCAACTTATTTGTAAAACTTGTCTTAATGACCAATTTTGCGATTTGAAATTTCTCTCTATCTTTTTAGCTTTTAAGATAAAAGGGGAAAATTAAGAAAATAATGAAATTTTTCATTTAAGGACATGTGGTGCACACTTTTAAATAACACGCTACGCGGGTAAAAAGTAAAATAAAAAAAATACTGAACTTAAAGGAAAATCAATTCGGAAAGTCCATTATCACATGTCAAAATCAAATAAGAAAACGCATCCAAAACGAATGGACAAGAACTGTCATATTCCTGACTTGGTACAGGCATTTTCAAAGGTAGAAAATGGTGGATTAAACCTAATTTTATAGCGCTAACCCTCTCACTTTGATGACAGTCTCATCAAATTCCGTTTTATTTATATTGATGCGTTAACTAAACAGAAACAATAAATAAAACAGTCAAAATATGGGTACACCAGCCATCATCGTATAACAATTTTAAAAGGAACAATTTAACAGAACACAAAAAAACCCATCTACCTACAAACACATTCATTGATTTGTGTGTCTGACGTCAGAAAATTTTATACGTCACATAGATTTGTCGTTCAATGTACATATAAACAATTTTAAAATTTACATACTAGGCAATGTTAGCATATAGGGTTGAAAAATCAAAAGTATGTAAGCATGAATTTAAAAAATAGACCAAGATTGAAAATAGTCAAAAAGTTATATATAGAATTTATAAGAATCCAAAAATAGTTAATTCCACTACGCGATTGAATGATTTTGACGTTTATTGTTCAACGTATTTAGTAATTCATAATAGAAATATATCATAATGACATAAAATAGAACAATATCATACTGACGGGATCTTTTAAAGTACAGAGTCAAGTTATAAGAACCAAACAAATACAAAAAGTCGCATATACAAAACACGCCACCAAAAAATGAAAGACAATACAAACACATTGACGAGATGTATAAGTACCGAGCCACGTCAAACGGATATCACATAAAACCATTCAACAGTAAAGTAATATTAATAATAGAACAAAGACAAATGAAAAAACTATAAAACACGTTGTTAAGATGATAAACAACATCAGTACGCAGAATCTATACATCAAGACCATCGTGTATTATTTGTGAAGTTGATACGGAATATTTATCAACAAGGTCTTGGTACCTTCCGATGAACTTTTTTAGAAAAAGGACGAGACGTTCTTTGACATACCCCTGGTTCATCAACTTTCTACTCAGACACTGATGACGTTTTACAAAGTCCGAGTAGGAGCTGCAAGCTCTTGAATATCGAATAAGTTGGGAAATATATATCCCATATGCAGGTGAAGTTGGTATATTGCTACTAAGGTGGGGGAAATTTATAATTTCAAAATTAAAATCGTCTCGTTTGTCATAGATTCTGGTACTGAGATGACTGTGTAAGTCAAATTCGAGATATAAGTCTAAAACTGAGGCGAGGAAGCCGTGTCTGTTGTTTCTTTAATCTCTAGTTCTGGGGGATATATTAATGAAACCAATCAGAAAAGTTCGGATTGTTTATGGAAAGAACCTATTGTGCACCACATTTTTTATGTTGTTTCTTCATAGACAGAAAAAAATACAGTCATTCCTTAATTAGTAAAAACTATTCGTAATTTTTAAACATAATCAAAGCATGTTATCATTCAAACTGTGACAAGAAATCGTTCTATTATTCATTTATCATCAAATAACAAAATCTTGCAGGAGACATAAAACTCACTAAATGGTGGCATCGCTGTTGGTGCTACAATATTACACCGTGGAACTTTACAACAAAAATCTTTCGGATCTGTCACTAAAACACAGTGTGATGGGATCTGTGGGTATCTTGGGCATCTGAAATAAGACAAAGAAAACCATATATTTGTAGGACTCTAAAGTGCAATGTTTCTCTAAAGTGTGAGGGTCTACGCTTACGTACGATGGTGTCTCACGCTAAAGTGAGATGGTTTGTTTGTTTGATAAAGTACGATTATATATCACGCTGAAGTGCATTAGATCAATAAGGTATGGTTCGAGGGCTTAAAAGGTTGAAGTACATGGATGTTAAATAAGATCGTCTTTTAGCAATAGCTAGTATGCAAAGGTTTAACACAATTAATTTGAAAAGCTTTATAATTTTTCGGTAGGTCTAGGTGATTGTTTTTATTTTTAGAATTTCTACCACGTTCGCCGAGCTCTCTTCTTTTTTGTAACGGGTAAACATACATATAACATTTTCTTACACTGTACAAAATAATGTTTGAGCCGACATTTAAAATTTACGCTTGAAAACATGAAACGTTATTTTACTGACGTTACGTTTCAATTAAATTCATATTTTTACCGCAATTAGTAAACTGCAACGTAAACATGATTCAAATGATTCCGTTCGCTTCAAATAGAAGCACGATACAGAATACTTACGCATATACTACTTTGTATCTATATAGTAAAATTGTCGACTGCAGGATATATGCAAGTTATTAGTCCCTATAAACATAATAGCCTTTGTAATATTTTTGCCTTGAACAGTTTCCTATATGTAGCATGGTTAAGTGGTTTTGAACAAGTTCTTACCTTTCTGCACATGTGTACTGACCACTTGTTCCATCCATACATGTACAGTCGTAATCACAACCATCTTGCCATTTTTGGCCTGTGGTATATTGTCTACCTTTGTATTGACATGTTTCTGTAAAATATAATCGTTCAGGTGAATCAAATCAGGATACCATTATCAGATAAACAAGGTATGAAAGTTCAGCAGAAAGCAAGCAACCAAATGATGTCATTCAGAAAATATTTTTAGAGGTTTCATACTAATTTAGAGTAAAAGTGTAAATTATTACAGATAATTAAAAAATTCAGTCATGGAATGTATCTAGTTATCACATCCTAGAAATTTAGAAATGTTTGTTATTTTTTTATAATTTGAAATACTGATCGGTAAAAAACAAGAGGCTCATTAGTGCGTTATATCGCTCACCTTTTTTTAGTTATAGGCATTTAATTCATTTGTAGATCTAGCCTTGTTGAACAATTTCCTAAAAAATTAACTATTTCTGGACAGAAACCCAACAAAACGTTGCCCCATTGGTCTGAGGATTACTTTAATGGAAGATCTAAGTCTGTTTAACACTTTACCCCATGTCAGTTTTGCTCTTACTGCTTTAGTTTTTTTAAGATTAAAGCTGTGTTATGGGATGTAACTCCCTAAGGGGTCAATTGAATATATTTGTAGATCTTACTTAGCTAAACATTTATAGCCATTTATATGTTCTCTCTATCTATTATAATATTAAGGAAAACCACCCAAAATATTAAAATTAATTACTAGAGGCTTTAAAGAGTCTGTTTTGGTCACCTTGGTCTCAAAATGCATATGCATATTCAACAAAGGACACTCTCCAACATTGTAGACGATAACAAAATTCATGACCACAATCTGTTTTGTTAACTTCGTATTGCCTAAAAAAAAGAGGGTTAAAAAAGTCCTAGTTTAAGGGCAATCACTCCTACAAAGAGTGACAGTCTACCAACCATATCGGTAAAATTTGACTTGTTTGTAGAACTTGCCTTGTTGATAATATTTATGAATTGAGTGTATATATATCCTTTATAATTTTCAACATATATATAAGGCATAACGCAAAACAAAATTGTAAAAATCGTCATCAAAAGGCAACATTACCACTACGGAGTAGTTGAACGATTTCCTTCAATTGTTTTTATTATAGATCTTGTCTTGCTGATCTTTTATGCTTAATATTATAAATTTCTAACTTTCTATTATCAATTTTAAGATATAAGGCAAAAACGTGAAAAAATGGTAAAAATGGTAATAAAAAACTAAACTCTTTATGAGAAGTCGAATGTCGATTTCGATCATGCATATTTATTTGTAGAACTTGTAACGTTGATCAGTTTTGCAAATTAAAGTTTCTATCTTTACAAACCTGCTCGTGCATTTTTCATTGTTATTCAACGCAAAATAATTATCTAAGATACCTGGGACGATCTCATTTCACAAAGGATTTCTTTTGTCTACTTATTGTACCTCGAACTTATTTACCCGGTGTAGGTCTTTAAGTTGAGGTTCAATTTACTTAAAGTTAATCAGGCATGACTAATTAGATACGCCCTCTTAAAATCAGGGGGTCCGAAATAGGATCGGGAAAAAACACCAAGCAAAATACCATAATTTAAAATTTAAGAAATTGTTTGATTCAGAGTGCTTTTGGTTGCTTAAATATCTCCGATCAATAATCAAACGGTTTTTGTGAAAATAATAACCTGTCCCGAACCGGGAGATGTTGGCTGCAATGGGAATTTATTTATAAAAAAAGTCCATATCTCATTTACTTATAGTGGCCGTTATTGATTTAAAATTCATGGCATTTTGTTTATGGCATTCGTGTATCGTTGAGAAAAAGAGGGAAAGAGGGCTAACAGCTTAACTTACAAATTTCGATCATCATGGTTCTAATCTATTCTATTACGGCATACGTTTTACCTCTAGCGAACGCTCTGCCTTATAGAAAGAAGTGCCACTCTTAAATTGTAAGCATTTGCTTCAGATTGATCCACTTTGCATCTAGTCGTGAATATGCATGACATATTTGCCACTGGACACAAAGGAGCAATACATTAATCAGCTTCATTTAGTGATGTGTAATCATTTGTCTTCAGTTGATATTTATCTCAGTCAGTTTTCCATTTTTTATATATTTCATTTTTATTTACATTTAAATTTTTAATCGTAAACCTTAGCATTTCTTCAATCTTTTTTCTCTTTGCATTTAATCTTTTTTTTTTAAACATTAAAAACATTGTCGTAGTACACGGGGGTTACATTGTTTCCTTTCCAGCAAAACTAATAGGGGTGGGGATTAGAAATGAAAAACAATCTTCATTGAGTGGCAATAATTCATATTTTGAAGCGTACAATGACGGCTGTCTCGTCTAGGTTACAACATTTGCTGTTTCAAGATTATTTATATCTCAGAATGGTATAATAGTTGTAATAACAGCAAAAAAAATGATAAAAAAATGTTGACAACAATTTATTAAAGGATTCGACTTATTTTAGGCGTTTAATTTTTTGAAAGTGTCTTGCTGATCGGTTTCGTTATATTTTTCATCTACTATTGTCCTAGCAAGAGTCACAAAAATGTTGTTAAGCTGACCTTTCTTGTTGTTTACACATTTAAATCATTCAGCTCGTGCGTAGATCTTCTTTCCCTCTAATGTTTTTTTTAAGTTATAGATAGCGTAAAATTCTCACTACACCAGACATCGGATATACATTCCTATTATATTTCGATCGGACAAAGCTTCGTATTTATATATCCGATAAGCCAAACGAACGCACCCATTTAGCAAGTGTATACTGAGGGACGGGAGAGGACCAGAGATGTCAATATTTCTATACCCAAGTGATCAATCATTCGGTTTTGAATAAAAAGAGATAAAGGTATACATTAATGCGACAGCAACCCAAAGACACAGATAAATCAAAATATTTAGAGTCATCGTTCATTTTTTTATATATAAATAAGGCGTTAGTTTTCTCGTTTGAATTGTTTTACATTGTCATTTCGGAGCCTTTTATAGCTGACTATGCGGTATGGGCTTTGCTCATTGTTGAAGGCCGTACGGTGACTGTGGAAGTTTGGTCTCTTGTGGAGAGTTGTCTCATTGGCAATTATACCACATCTCCTTTTTTTATATTCAGTCTTTTTTATATAGAAAGATGCGTATAAATACAGAATAATTAGCTCAAAACCGACCCATGACTAAATAATAGTTATACGGAGTTAATTCAATAATATTTACCGTCAAATATTATGTATCCGAAAAGGCACATTTGATTTAATATTATTTACCGTCAAAGATATTCCAAGTGTTTGGTTGAAAAATTTCACCTGCCCTATTTTAATTTTGATCGGTGAAAATTTAAGAAGCTGTAATATAAACCAGTAATTATAGTGTGTGATAACATTGTGTGAGGGAATTCGACGTTTGATGTACCACTGTTCACTCCAGTGCAATTTATGACAATACCACTGCATCAATCAGAATTATTTTTTTTGCAGTGTTTTAAGAAATGATTTTGCTGTGTTGTCGCGTATTATTTGTGAAAAATTCAATGTTTTAAAAAGGCGAATTTTCTTTATAAAGTCAATGATTATGTTGACTTTTGAAGGCCAAACTTTCTACAGCCTTAAATACGCTAATGAAAGATCCAAAAACTATACCAATACATAACGACATGATTATGAAATTATAACAAATCTATTGGTTAACAAATTTTTACTCGTTATTGCAAAATAATGAACTTAATATATCTGACATTTTCTCCCTACCCAGTTTACCCTTATACATTTTTATGATGTGGACTGGTCATTGTTATTGAATCGTAGGCAATTTGATTGGATTAAGTTGTTATTAGTTTACCTTCAAACTTGTTTATGCTTTTCATACATGACTATTGATTAATTATAGAACGTGCATGAGCATGAATGTGACCGGTAACTAAAATGACCTTCAAACTGGACACTGGACGAGTCAATATTATGTTTTATCAATGAAAGTTAAGGTATGAAAGGTAAGAATTGCCACTTATTCGATTTTCACAAAATTTTCGGAATATACAGTTGGAAAGGTTATTTTTTAAAAGCCTATTGTGAAGAGTAAAGAGAAAGTTTACAAATAATACGTTTTGTTCCATTAAACAAGTCATTTTCGTAAGAGAAATACCGAAATATATTTTACGCACGACTACGGCAGGTAAAATTATTATTTATCATAATAAAAAAAAGCATTTTTCAGTCTCATTGGAATATGTTGATTACAATTAATCCCAAACTTAAGAAGTAAGTAACTAAAGTCAAAATATGTCCGATCTGCCTATTTCTGCACATCAAAAGTCAATACGATCGTTTTAAAGTCAATTTCGTCTACCTCACAAAATCTTGTTAGGCACTATAGTAAAAGAAAAACACTTCACTGTATAATATAACGGTAAAATAAATGATGATAATGGATGACGACCAGCGGCAAAGAAAATTAATATTCAGGACGATAATATGTAAATATAATAAGAGTATTAACCCCGTTTTTTACTAAATTCAATTCAAATTCAAATTCAAATATTTATTGTCATATAAACTCTGAACAATAAGTTTGTGACAAATAATATAAACATACACAAAATACATTTAACAAACAAAACCATGAAAACAAAAAAAGCAAAAAAGCAAAACAATCTATCTATATGATATATAAATATATTTTATAAATAAATCAAGAGTCCCCTGTCCTCAGTTCTAATGCCTGTTTAAAATAGGACCCTAAGCTTTCTACTTCTTTTGAGGTTGATGGACAAAGAAGATATTTAATTTTTTCATTTTCTTGCCAGGACATAAAATCTGGCATATGTTTAATTACATTTCCTATAAAGTTATCTCTTAGTTTAGCAATTTTTTTGCAGTATAAAATAAAATGGGCTTCATCCTCCATTGTATTACAGGATGTGCATAGTCTTTTTTCTCTAGGTATTTTTAAATGTCTTCCTTTTTCTATCATTAAATTATGATCGCTAATTCTCATTTTTGTTATGTTCCTTCTCTTTTCAAAAGATTTACAGTTTAAGTAGTTTTCCATTTCTAAATTTTGCTTTAAACTTTTATTTATTAAATACAATTTACTTTTTTTATCTATTTTTTCTAATTTTTGTTCAAATATATTTGTGTAGAAATTTAAGAATTGATGTTTTAAGGTTTTTTTTAACAACTTTGAGTAATTTTTTCTTTTGTTTTCCTCAAGAATGGATGCGTCCATATTTACCTCTTTCAAAATATTTTTAACATATGTAAACCAGGTATAGCAACCTGAATTATCTAAACTTTTAGAAAGTAAAAAGGATTCGTATAATAATGGATTAATTTCAGAATTTAGTAATCTTGATAAGTAAAGTATACTTTGAGTTTTTATATGCAACTCTAGTGGGTATCTCCCTAGCTCTGTTCTCACAGCTATGTTTGATGAAGATTTTCTTGTTCCGAGGATATATTTACAGAAAGACAAATGTAATTTTTCTAAACTTGATTTATCAGTAAAATTAAGGGGGTCTATATTTGTTTTGGAAATATTTGCACGTTTTTCTGCTCTAAATTTTGTAACATAAGTATCCATATAAGTTATTTCTGAATTATAAGTGGCTATTGGTTTAACTATAGAATCAAAAAGACTGCAAGCTACTTTAACTGGCAGATTATTTAAGGAACCAGTATAGAGGGGGCGGACAGGGGGGTACCCTTCTCCCTTCTCCCACCCCTCTTCTCCTTTCTCCTACCCCGTTCTCCTTTCTCCCATTCGAATAAAACATCTCCATTTGAGATATTTTTTCTTGAAATATTAGAAAATTTTTTAAAAGGAGAGATATTTTATTTTTTCTCCTTTCTCCCAACCTTCCTCTCCTTTCTCCTACCCCCTTTCTCCTTTCTCCCACCCCCTTTCTCCTTTCTCCTACCCCCTTTCTCCCTGTCTCCCTTACCCCTGTCCTCCCCCTCAGTATAAGTTTTAATGGCAAACATCACTTTCCTTGCTTTATTTACAAGCTCTTCAGAGCTATGCAATAAGTTTCCATTTGATTTCACAAGAATTCCAAGAAATTAATACTCAGAGACATTTGACAAACTTTCATTTTTATATTTTGATAAAGATGTTTCCACTTTTTTATTATTTTGCTGCAGAATCATTGTTTTAGTTTTATTAATATTTAAAGTTAATTGCCATTTTTCACAATACTTTTCTAAGTTGTTCAGACTATTTTGTAGGCCTTCTTTACTTTCAGATAATATTAAAAGGTCATCAGCAAATTGTTAAGATCCTACTTTAGTATCAATTAGTTCTAATGGACAGCTATTTTCATTTGAAAACTCTGCATCTAAATCATTAATAAATAAATTAAATAAAGTAGGACTCAATGAATCCCCTTGTTTAACCCCTTGTGTGATTTCAAAATATTCTGAATGCCACTCTTGATGCTTGAAGGCAGATTTTGTTTCCTCATACTGTCCTTTAATAATATTAAATATTGTTTTCCCTGCTCCTGCCTTATACAGTTTATAAAGTAAAGCTTTTCTCCAGACAGAATCAAAAGCCTTTTTTAAATCTACAAAGCAGGCATATATTTTATTTTTATTTTTGTGTAAGTATTTGTTTATTAAAGACTTAAGCACAAATATACTATCAGAGGTTCTGTGATTTTTTCTAAAGCCAAATTGAGTATTACTTATAGTATTTTCCATCAGTTTAATCAATCTTTCATTTAATACAGCATTAAACAATTTTGGTAAGCAACTTATCAGAGATATTCCCCTGTAATTATTAGGATCAGTTTTTACTCCTGATTTATGCAATAAAATTAAGTATGAGTATTTCCATTTTGATGGGTAAATACCTGTATTCAAAATAAGGTTAAACAGTTTAACAATACTTTTGATAGACACATTTTTACTAAATTTTACTATTTCATTCATAATGGTATCTGGGCCAGGCACTTTTTCTTTTTTTAGCTTACTAATAACATTTTTTATTTCAGAGTATTTTATTGGAGCATCTGTTTCTCTGTTAGATATTATGTTTTTTTCAATATTAACAAGTTGTTTTTCTATTTCCTCTTTCCATTTTATATTTACAAATGTGGGTTTTCCTTGGTCCTGAATATGCTTCGTAATTATTTCTTCATCTTTTAAAATTTCTGGCACTTCATTACCAGTATTTTTTTTGTTTTTCATTCCTTTAAGTATTTCCCAATAATCTTTAGGTTTCTTATCAAAACTATCTGTTAATGAGTTAAATATTTTCTCTCTGTATTGTGCTTTTTTAAATTTTACCATTTTTTTAAAACTTTTTAACAATTCAAAAAATTTCTGTTTAAGTTGATTATTTGGACATTTTTTAAGTTTATTTCCAATCCTGTTTATTTCTTTTTTTGTCTCATATACACAATTGTCTGACCATGCCTGTCTATATTTTTTTCTCTTACTTTTAATTCTTTTTGTAATTTTACAAGTAATATCAGAGATATTTTCAAAAATGTTAGTTAAATTTTCAGTTGCACCATCAACCCCTTTTTGATTATCCTGATACTCATTTAATTCAAACTTCATTATATCATTTTTTATATGCTCTGACATAAGAGCTTTAAGTAGCAAGTTATGTGAATTTTCAGTCCATTTATATCTTTTAAAATATTTCCATTTTTTTTTCTATATGACTTTTAAGGTCAAAAGTTTGTTTTATATTACAATTTAATGTTAACTGAATCTGTACATGATCTGACAAGTAAGTAAAATCATCAGTTTTAAAGTATTTCACTGAGGACAGGAGACTTTCACTTATTAATGCATAATCTACAGCACTGTATCCATTTATTGACATATAAGTATAGTAGCCTAGGCTGTCCCCTATAAATCTGCCATTTAATATGCGTAACCTTGAGGCAATACATAGTTCTAATAAGGATTTACCTTGTACATTTGTTACATTATCTTGATTGTTTCTAGAAATTTCAGTGTCGACTTCATAATAATTTGGTATTAGATTTTTAGCATCAAAATTATTTATTTGACAAGAATCTCCTGTAATAAAATCAGGACATTTACCAGTCCTTGCATTCATGTCCCCCATTAAAAGTATTTTTCCTTGTCTTGCAAAAGTACTGATCTCATTTTCTAAAAAGCTATAATCATTTTCAAAATAGTTTGAATTTATAGGGGGAATGTATAATGCACATAATTATAAGTCTTCTTTGAAACCAAAGAATTCCTTTTCAAGTTTTAGCCATAATCTATTTTGTGATTTTGTACCATTAATATTGGTTATACCTTTTGCTATTTCTTTTTTGTAATAGACAATAATTCCTCCACTATGTCGACGTGCTTTTTTTTTCTTTTTGCGTATTTTTGAGAAAGTATTGTAATTTGATATTTTATAATCTTTACACTCCCCTTTCCAGGTTTCAAGTAATATATTTATGTCACTTTGAATTTTATCTATAAAAAAATCATTTACTAGACTGACTCGCTGAGTCGTTTTTTTTATCGTGTAAGTTCACAAGATATTCAATTTAGTTCTCAGGAAGAAAAGTCACCCGACCCGGATACATTTCCGACTCTGAGCCGGCCAGTCTGTGCTCTTACTCTATGATGCCACGTGTTTAGCGTTGAAATAGAATACCAATTTAATTAACGTACATGTATTTGTTTGACCCGTTCGGGATTCAAACAAATGACCTCCCGGTCTCGAGGCGAACACCCCCACACGAGACCAACCAGGAGAGCGGTAGTGATCGGTAGTACAGAATATCATACCAAAAACTAAAGTACAATACACAATACAGTTTCACAGAATTCTCACAGTTACTAAAGCGAGCTAAAAGTATCTAACCTAAATTAGATGCGTGAAATGATATTGTAAACTACATGTAAACATCGATGATCGACTTCAGGGTAGATTTTATGGATCAACGCTCTCGGCAAATTAAAAAGTCTTGCATCTATTATTTGAGTGGTCCGAATGTTGCCAGCTGTTGCAAGTCTTTTCTGTCCTTATTCAATATACCCTCATTTTCCAGTGGTGTTTAAAAGTTTCACGTCCAACCTCACTGTCGACCTCCTATTGCACGACCTACCTGTTGTATTTAAAATTTATGTGTTATAGTCATGAACATGCATGAAATATTTGCTACTGGACGTAAAGCCGCAAACATCAACCAATCAACTTAATTAATTCCCCTGTACTAGTACTTAGCACACAAAGACAAGATCTTGTAAAATGCTATAATGTACAATTTCCATTAAATTTTTATGTTTTTTTGGTTTTTTTTTTCTCTTCAATATATTACATAACTGACTGCTTACTAAAAAGTTTTAAATATTTTTTTTACTATGGTTCTTATCTACTGTTTTAATACGATTTATAACATATGATTTTTTTTGTCAGACAATGATAAAACTAAGAAAGATAAAAGGTTTTTTTCAGGTGTTTTTGCTTCATTTAGACATGAAAAGAGAATAACGGACGACTAAATTAAAGAGTTTGTTTTCATATGATTCATTGAACTTGCGAATATATCCCACCTAACACGTTTTGATCGGGCCAGTGAAACCTAGTTTAATACGGTTTTATTAATTGAAGTTTGCATGCACAGTTTTTATTTAAAAAAAAAAACCAAATAAGGCAAGATCTATTAATAAATTGGACTGAATAGACAAAACTAATTATTTTGCATTCGCATGTAACGTAATGTAGGAAAATTACCGAATCAGAAACAAAATGAACATTTACCGGATGAATACTGTGAAGAACCTTATGCATTTAGGTCTGTTCGATTAGAAGTTCCAAAACAAGCTGTTTAAAAGACCTAATTGTTTGAATAGTTTACTTACTGTTTTCTAAGGTCTGATCTTTACGAATCTATTTCATGATTACTGACAGATCAAAAACATCAAGTATATATAGCAAGAACTTGTTGGCCAGAATATTCATTGGTCAGTTATAAATGAGGTCTGTATGGGGGTTTGATTGCCTCATTTATTAAATAGGAAATCGTTATTATGAAAAGTTGGCTAAAAATATAAATTTACCCCCGAATTTTGTAACACTATTATTTGGTGTTATTTTAATGCTAAAAACAATTATGATAAATAAATAATTATATGATGTAATGTCATTTAATCGGTCCGTTTTCATTGCAATTTGGTAACTGTTAATTGTATATATCAGCCTGAGTACTGTTTAACTATCATTAACGTTGAACATATTTAGACTCGTCCAATTCAGGGGAATTAGGTTTCTGCAAATTCTTTTTATGTACTTTTCTTATATTTTTGACGGTTTGTAAGTCAGTAAAAGTTCAATGATTAAGTTAATATTGACATTAAAAGACCTCCTCACAAAAAGGGCTGTTCAAATCCCCTCGCCCTTCGGGCTCGGGGATCTGAACACCCCTTTTTGTTCGGAGGTCTTTTAATATCAATATTAACTTATCACTGAACTTTTACTATTACTTATGATATAGTTTTCAAGGCATAAATAACAAAAAAAAAGGTATAATTTGTCATTTAAGGGCAATAACTCCTATAAGAAGTCGTCTAATAGTTTTGATGTACTATTACAATTGGTATAGCTCATCATTCTGATTATTTTTGACCCGTCAGATTTTCCCTTTGTATACAAGTTACATGTATAACGGTTTTCAAATTAATGCCAAAAACTTTTATATTACTCCTAAGTTCTATTTTTAACAGTATCAGCCATCTTGGTTAGCAGGCGTGGAAAGATTTTGTAAACTAGATATTATGATGATTGTGGCAAAGTTTTGTTAAATTTTGGCCAATAGTTTCAGAGGCGAAGACGACGAAGACTGATGACGACGCATGATGGACGCCAACGAGCCCAAGTGATGAGAAAAGCTAACTTGGCCTTATAGACCTGGCCTCACGGTCATAAAACTTTCGAGCATGATTTGTGTACTCAGACTAAAAAAATAACCAATCAAATTGTTAGATTTCATGTTTCGAGCATGATTTTTGTGCTCCGAGCACTGAGCAAAGTTTTATGCCTTCAAGACCAGCTGGTGAACTTAAATTAAACTATTTCAAACAAATAAACCGACATGGTTTGTCGACCTTTTCTGAAAACATCATAACAGATAGATTTATTACTTAAACTTCCTTTCACTTTTGCTATAACTGCTGTAGGTTTTGAGACACTAGCAAACACTGCTTTTGTCCCCTTTGTTCATTTTTAGCCATGCCGGCCATGTTTGTTGATGGATCAGAACTTCGGATACAATTTACAAACTAGGTACTTACTAAATTTCGTCCAGTAGTTTCAGATGAGAATATTCTTGACGTCGACGAAAGCGACAGACGACGAACCCCAAAAAATGAGCAACTCGATTATCATATAAGAATTGATATTCACTCGGATGCTCTGAATGAATATCAAGTAAATCTTGTTCCACGTATTTAAAACGTCATGTTGCTCGTACAAGTACGAATATATTTCGCATTCGGTAAAGTGCACGTGACAATCGACAAAAAAAAAGAAAAGAATGATCTATATTACATATTGAACATATCTGCTGTTTCATTTGACACAACTATTCTATTACATGTACAGCCACCTAAACAATGATGGCTTCCATTACACCTTCGACAACATGTCTAAATACTTGATGCAATATCTTCCTTGTAAGGTGAAGTCCTTTATTAATAAAATCATGATAGAAAAGCCAAATACATGTATAACAAAACTACCAAATTCCAAGGCGCATTCAAAAAGGTTAAACACAAGCCCTTAAATACAGTATCAAATAATTTACTTAATATCATACATACGCTTACAATTAACTATTAATCAAAAAGTTCAACGATAAAGCAATGTTATACAAAGACAATAAAAATCAGAGCAATCAATGATAACAAGATTAATCAATTTCAAAATGAAACAGCGGTATTTGGCTGAGATGGATATTCTAATATGTAAGGACATAGATAAGCATTGTTGGCAAAAACGTTTCCGTGAAGGATTAATAACAACTTCCATATCAGGCAAAACTGATTTTAGATTGATTTGGCTACTGTATACTAGCTTATGTTCGCGGATATTATATTTCGCGTTAAGTCCTTTCTAGCCAAATTCGCGGCGATTCCATTATGCGATTTTTAAATGTACTTGGTGTAATTATTCAATATAAGATCCAAATGTTATATTTTCGAGACGATTTATATATTCGCGTTATTTTTCTTCTTGCAAAAATCGCGAAAATAAATCGCTCGCGAAATTAGTTGGTTTACAGTATTTTGGTTATATTGCCGGCCAACTGTTTCGGTCCTTATACATTAGTGGCCTCGAATTGTTCGGCTTTGAGCTTACCTGATGGAGATAAAATCAGCATAAAATATGCATAGAATTGTTTCATTTTTCAGTGCACTAAGTCGATTCCGCTGCAGGTAGACTTTCAGTCTGAGATGGTTTCACCACCTCAGATGACTGTACTTCTATAACTTACATCATGTATAACACACATTTATACAATTGTATCCGTTTATAATATGAAAAAATATAGTAAACTTATATTTCAATTCCTTCAGGCAATGTTCATCTTGTATAGATTTGGCTAGGTTTTAAGGTCCTTTTCGGTCGAACATTGCATAGCCCGTCAATTATTTAAGTTTGAAGTCTAATACAGCATCGGCTTTCAAATATTTGGCTGTGTACGTTCCCAAATAATGTTAATCCAGAAAAGTACTTAGAAGACTGGACTTATAAATTTAAAAGTGTTGTCTTATAATTTTTCGTTTTCAATATTGTTTGTAATTGGTTAACACTATCAATTTTAATTATCTTATATTTTCAATGTCTTTACGGTCGAAAACAACTCGTTTTATTTTTGTCAATTTAATAAACAAAACAAAAACAAAGAAAACAACAACATGTATTCAGAAGAACTGTGTTCTATCGAGCGGATTTGCACGATATATTACTACTCTTTATCTTTGCAACGTGATGAAGATATAAAATTTGATACTAACTGTTGATGGTAACTGGTGGTGTTGATGTTACTTTCAGTGTTGTTACCGGTACATCTGTTGGCGGTGGTGTTAACGTTGGGGCCGGTATTACTGAAAGTAAAAGACAGTAATCATTTATACCTTTCCTGTACCAAGTCTGCACTACAAAAATCTAAAAGTCTGAAAAGACCAGTTTTTGTCTTAATTTGCATGAATTTTTACTTGACATTCTCCAAAAGTATGACTTGTGTCTTAATTTTTCTTGACAAATTCTCATTTATATCAAATTTGTATGAAATTTACTTGACATATTCTCGACATTCTGAATATGGTCTTAAAATCTCTTGACATATTCTTGACATTTGAATACTGTCTTGAAATTTCTAGACATGTTCTCGACATTCTTATTTTTTCTCAGTATGGCTTGACATATTCTGAACATTTTGAATTGTGTCTTAAATTTACTCGTCAGTTCTGAGTTTTACAAATCATTACCAATATTCATGATATAACTTTAATCTTTATTTCTCTTTATATAATATACAGTTGTTTCAAGTTACACTTCACAAATAAAAGTTGGGCATGTAAAATAATTGAAAATTTGGGTATATAAATATCTATACAAATGCATATATGGCTATGAAATCTAATGTATAAAATAATTTAAATGTGGGTGTGTTGATATAAAACAATTTAAAATTGGGTTTTTATTAATAAATAATTACAAATTTTGATTCTTAAATCTTATAAATTAAATGATTAAAACCAATCATACTGAATACATATTTCAATCTACATTCATAGTATTCAATGTTTATATGGTAAATAATTATTGTACCAAAATGTGGCTTATATAAATAGCAAATTGTGATGATATACAAATCATTCATTTAACAGAAGAAAAATTTGTGTAATGTCATCTGTTGGAATATGTATTAAGTATTACACATGGACAGGATGTTCCCCATAAAAGTAAGGTATTCCACACTCCAGAGTACACGCAACTGTCAAATAGAAATTACTGATTTACCTGTACTTAACCATACAACTTATTAGTTGACCGACCATGTCACTACAATTGTAAAAGTTTGTTCGTATATGAACATGAAAATCATCATTCTGATGAAAATAAATTGAATTAAAATTGATTTTCTTCATCAAACTTATAGTGTTAATTATTTTAACATAAAAAACAATGAATATTTCCCAAATATTAAAAGAAAAGTATTATCTTCTCCAGGCATAATTAAAAAAATGTATTTATAATTGGTCCATTTTCTAATAAATGTATTATATGTCTCTGATTTTCTATAAAAATCATTGGTCTCAAAAAGACATGCATAATATAGATCTAAACATATTTTCTTTTACGGAAGGAGTTATCACAAATATTTATGTTTGTTAAAAAATTATAAAATTCAACACTCAAATTGGAATAAAGAATGTGTTTTGGTTGTCCTAAAAAACGAATAAGGTATTTGAATCAAGATGGGAACAAATTCTTTGACCTTCACAAAAGGTTAAAGGTTAAAGAAAGCAAATTTGACTGGCAGTTTTGCGAACAGTAAAAATATAAATGTTGTTTGTCAGTAACTTCAACTTATACTCCAAGTAAAAACAATTAATTCAACGTTTAATAAAAACAAATCAAAATTAAACTACATGGGGGATTATTCAGGGTATTCCAATTTAGTTGCACCAAAAGGGTATCTCACTATACCAAATTAATCCTTGATTTTTCAAAGTTTAGTTTAGCCATAATAAGTATATAACAGCAATAGAATGTCATAATCAGTGCAGAATAAGTCTGTTCACATTCTAAGGCGAATTTATATTGTTGAGATAGTGTCAAGATATATTTAAGACTGTCAAGAATGTGTCGAGACATATTCAGACATTATTTAGAATGTCAAGAATATGTCAAGACAGATCGAGACATTATTAAGAATGTCAAGAATATGTCAAGACACATCGAGACAAATTTAAGACAGTCAAGAATTGGTCGAGACTAATCCAGACTCTTATCAGATGATACAGGATGTGTCGAGAAATTTTAAGACAATGTTCATACTGTCAAGACACTTGTCAAGAAAAATCAAGAACCTTATTAGACAGATTAATACTATGTCAAGAAATTTTAAAAATTATTCAGACAAATTAAGAATGTCGAGTAAAAATTCATGCAAATTCAGACAAAAACTGGTCTTTTCAGACTTTTTGAATTTTGTAGTGCTGGCGCCTCTAACCTATATTAGTCTTTTGTGTTTTTTTTTAATTTTAGTTCATTGATATGCTTTGGAGTTTAGTGTGACGTACAATTTTAATGAACTAATATACATTTGAAGGAGCCAACTGAAGCCCTCATCCGGGATCGGAAATTTTTCGCTGTTCATTAGGGGTCTTCGGATGTTTTCTGCACTGTGATCGGATTGTTGTTCTTTGACATATTTCCCATTTCCTTTCTTACTCTTATCAAAATAATGTAAAATTCAAAAGAAAAAACGAACAAAGCATACATTTTTGTTTTGGGCCAGCTGAAGCACGCCTGCGGGTGCGGTATAATCTCGCTGCATTTAAGACCCATAGGTTGCCTTCGGCTGTTATCTGCTCTTCGGTCGGGTTTTTGTCTCTTTGATGCATTTCCCATTTCCATTCTCAATTTTAAAAGATATTTTTTATTCCCTTTTCACACATTTAAGGAAAAACACTAAATTAAACGTAGAAGGAGATGATACATATATATATATATATATATATATATATATAAGTCTGAAAATTATACCAAACAGTGTTAGAGTTAGATTTTATACTGACAAATTTTTGTCCGTCCCTCAGCGGGATTCGAACTCACACCTTTGATACACTACAGCACCAATCGCTTAGCCTCATGTCCAGCGCTCTAGACCACTCGACCACATCCGCTATATAAAAATATAACTTCAATAGTCGTAGTGTTACCTTGTCACGGAAGGTGAATCTAGAGATAGACATGAGACACGTGTTTTTTAAGCGTGTGTAGATGTTATATTATTATTTTCATACACAATGTATTTATTATTTGTCAGCAATCTAACTCAACAATTTTTATATATCATATAGGATCATGATTCATTTCATTATACAGTCACTAGAAATAAGTATATTTTACAAACAAGTCTAAACAAGTGACAAACCATACAATATACATGTCCACTGGATCTAAGAGTGATATAGATACAAGGTTAATGCAAATATTTATATAAGTCTGAAAATTATACCAAACAGTGTTAGAGTTAGATTTTATACTGACAAATTTTTGTCCGTCCCTCAGCGGGATTCGAACTCACACCTTTGATACACTACAGCACCAAACGCTTAGCCTCATGTCCAGCGCTCTAGACCACTTGACCACATCCGCTATATAAAAATATAACTTCAATAGTCGTAGTGTTACCTTGTCACGGAAGGTGAATCTAGAGATAGATTTATATATGGAGGGGACAAGGTCTCTGCGCAATACTAGGAGGTGTTGTCGTAGAAGTTAGAAAATAAAGTACAGGTTCCAGCCCCGGCGCCGGGGAGGAAGTTACGAATCAAATCTACTCTAACATCGTTAGGTTGATTTTCTAGGCACTTTATATATATAGATTGCCTAACAATGTAATTTTAACACACTATTTGGTATGTAAATATAAGAATGTTTAAGATATTTACAAAAGGATGAAAATAAATGCAATATTTCGCTAGACCAACTAGCTGATAAAGCGTGCATTTATCCATGTGAAATCGGATGTAGATGATAAGAAACTTTTGCAGCTCAACGTCTATGTTGCACTTAGCTGCCTTGAAAATAAGAAAATTTTGCAGCTCCATGTCTATGTTGCATTGGAATTAAGCTGCCTTGAAAATAAGAAAGTTTTGCAGCTTAATGTATACGTTGCACTTGGATTTAGCTGCCTTGAAAATACATAATTGGTAGTTGAGGTAAGCAACGTCCATTGACCAATATTGCGGGATAAAAAGGACGATGCTTTGTTTTAAATTATAATATTCTTTTTCTTTCCTGTATCTCTTCTCGTTAAGACCATCAGGTTCTAAAGTGTGGAGTTGGTGGATCCAAAAGTTTTCTCGCCGTGGGACACCTGTCTACATCCTGTGCCGATGATATCTCTAATAACGGTCCTTTTCAGGGCCATCAATATTTTAAGAAGAATCAACCTTTGTTGTACATAAGAGAATACTAAAACACGAATGACATGTATTTTTGAACGTCAACTTGTGTTTGTTACTGACTCATTAAGTAAGAGTAAGTGCTTTTACAATGATTCAAAATACCCTTCCACTGTTAGTTCGTATTAGCTGCGCCCTCAGTGAAATAACCTTCTCGTGTTGACAATTTTGGATATTCACCTTTTCAACGGGCCATTATTGTATGTTATATGTCGTTTGACAGTTTTGACTTATAAGAACAAGTAGTAGAGCTCAACATTCTGCCCTTGTCAGATTTTCTCTGAAGAAAAAACTCCAATTAATTCCTAGGGGTCATGTTAAACGAAACTTTAAAAGCAAAGATAAAATGAGTCTTCATGAAATTCCAAAATAATTTGACTTTTATAAAAAAAAAAAAATGGTCCTAAAAGTACAAAATAGAACAATTCCAAAACAATACCCAGATCTTTTTACTCAAACCTATGGAGAATATTTTTTAACAATCGTTGATAAGATAAAAAAAAATTGATAATTAATACTTTACTGTCAGTACTTCATCGCAATGTTGTATAGTATTCACAGCTTTTATTTAGTTTATAAAAAAGTGTTTTAAACAAGATCAAAACATGTTATCTTACTCGCTTTTAATCATTTCTCAACAGATAACATCATCTTGAAGGAAACATAAAACTCACTGAATATGGGTATCGGTGTCGGTGCTACGGTACTACACAATGGAATTTTACAACAAGGATTTAGGTAATCTTGCACCAAAAAACAGTTTGGTGGAATCTGTGGGTATCTTGGACATCTGAAATAAGACACTGAAAACAATACATTTATGATAAATTCATGATAGAAGTTTACATTCAGTTGTTGTTGACATTTGATACTAAAATCTATGATGCATTAATTGTTTATGTTTAATTCCATTTTCAGCACTCTTGGTTCTATGTTGGAAGCCATTTTTTATTGGTAGAGAATGGTGGTGTAACAACAATACTCAATTCTAGAGATTGCAGATCGTATCCCTACAGAGAATAGCAAACCAAAAATCCAGTAAAAATGCGGGAAACTCCTCGATCAATTCTATAATAGCATGCGCAGTAAATCATCTTCACCACATGTTTAATCGTTTGGTGAGTTCAATGATCTGGATTCAAGAGCTATAGGAGGGGTTGATTGAAAGAGAGTGTGGTTTACGATACAATTGTATTTACAAAGTTCAACATTCAACAATAAGCAAAACCCTTACTGCATAGCAAGCTGTAAAATAATCCGATGTGAAAAAATGTAAAATTCAAACCAGAAACTCATAACTGATCGAAGAACAAACGAACAAACGCAAATTAAATGTTATATTCAGCAATAAATGAAAAGTAAAATTAATTTATTATACAGTAAAAAAACACACCTGATTTGTGTATAAGAAGACAATTAATTGATTATTGCATTTATACTGCCTGTTTTCAAGATACATGTTTACTGATAATTTATTCTTTTCATATTTTCTGTCCATCAAAGTTTCAAGATAACAGACAAAATTGCTAAATCAGAAAAACAATTATTTGTCTAAAATATCTTTTGGAAGTAGTCGCTTTTAAGATAAATGCATTCATAATAATTTTGCTATGGACAGTTTTCCTATATATATAACATGGTTCGGTGATTTAAAAAAGTTCTTACTTTTCTGCACATCTGTACTGACCGCTTGTTCCATCCATACATGTACAGTCGTAATCACAACCATCTTGCCATTTTTGACCTGTGGTATATTGTCTACCTTTGTATTGACATGTTCCTGAAAATATCATCGGTCAGGTGAATTTGGATACTATTATCAAGTTAAGCGAGATATGAAAGTTAAGCAATAAGCAATCAGTAAATTGAAGACCTACAAAAACTATTTCTAGAGGTGTCATACGATTTAAGAGTAGAAGTTTTAATTATTCAGTGATGGAATGTTTCTAGTTTTCACATCCTCGAAATTCATATATTTTTGTTTGTTTTTAAAATTGCATACATTGATGGATAAAAAAACACTAGAGGCTGATGACATGTATGATAGAAAGAGAGAGAGAGAGAGAAAGGGAGAGAAAGATAAGAGAGAGAGAAGTGTAAATAGCAATGTGAAAGTTATTAAGTCGAACCTGTGTAATGTCCTAAAAATTTACTATTTCTGGAGAGTACCCCAACAAAAAGTTGCCCGCGCCGGTAGATGACTTGACATGAAAATCTAAACCTATTTAATTCTTTTATTTCTCTTTGCTTTAGTTTTAGAGATGAAAGCCAAAAACTTCATTTGACTCCTATGTTCTATTGAAAAGAGTTGTTTTAAGTATTTTCAGAGTAGAAAATTAAAAAAACATTATAGCCTTTCAGCAAAAAGGTTAAGATAAACATTTTAAGGGCAATAACTCCTTAAGTGGTCAGTTGACTATTTTAATCATGTTGATCTAATTTGCTGAATATTTATAGCTATTTGTACTGTCTTTACATATTATAATATTACCGAAAATAGCCAAACATAATAAAATTTAATAACAAGAGGCTCAAATAAGCATGTGTCGCTCACCTTGGTCCACAAATGTATATGCATATTCAACACAGAACACTCTCCAACGTTTTGACAATAAAAGAATTCATGACAACAATCTGTTTTGTTGATCATGTATTGCATGTATTGCTTATCTTTTAGTCTGTTAAGTGTCATTTGCTCTTTTTTAATTTTTTGCTCAAAACACAGAAGTTGGTTTAAAACATTTCATATTTTAAGGGATATCACTCTTACAAAGAGTGACAGTCTTTCTACTATATCGGCATTAATCGACTTGTCAGTAGATCTTGCTTTGATCATCATTTTCATGAATTTATTGTCTATTTATCTATTATAGTTTTTAACATATAACATGTAAAAGGTAAAACGCATAATCAAATTCATGAAATTGTAACAATAGTCATCAAAGGGCAATAATTACAGAAAGGATTAATTGGACAATTTCTTCTATTTGTCTTTATATAGAACTCGTATTGCTGATCTTTTTTTTTTAATTTTTTTTAGTTTCTATGTTTCTATGATAATGTTTAAGTAATAAGGCAAATACGCCAAAAAGTAGAACTTTTTCATCATTTATATGAATTAATTCTCTATCTATCTATTATAGTTTTTTTAATGTTTGATAACATGTATAAGGCATGCTGTTGTGAATACTTTAACAAAGAGATACATGTACCATTTACTGTTGTACATCGAGTTAAACTCCTTCAAAATCAGTTGCCCCACGACAAATTGCCGAAAAAAATTACATTAAAATTTTGAAATGGTTCTATTAACGGACCTACAAGTAGCTTTTGTTTAGGTCAATGGATATGGTGTACACACCGTTTGAAGCGATGACAATTACTCCAGTCAAGCACAACCGTAAAATCCTCTCACGGTTTTCATTGCAGAACCAAATGTTCTGCGTGTGTAGATTACCAGCCGTGGTTCATGTTTTTCATCTTTCGAATTTGTACGATATATTACTCTTTATCTTTGCAAGTGTAAATAGATATCAAAATAAATACTAACTGCTGATGGTCACTGCTGATATTGAGGGTGATGTTAGTGTTGGTATCGGTACAGTTGTAGGCGGTGGTGTTGGAGCAGGTGTTACTAAAAGTATAAAACTCATTATTAAAAAAATTGATGTAAAATTATTACACAAGTGTACATCACTACTGCAGACCAAATCATTAAAATTCCATTAAAATACCATTAAAATACCATTAACAAACCATTAAATCTCATGAATCCATTAAAATCGTCCATTATCTTTTGTCAGAAAATAATTAATAGTTTTGTAAAATATGCCATTAAAATAAAGATTTATGGCAAGCATTAATGAAATTACTATTACTTTTTCATTCATTTGACTGAAATAATTGTCTCTTCACGAGATTAATGGGCATTAAGATCATAATGGACATTATTTTTTCTGTAGAGAAAAACGTAACGCCCATTAAAGTGATAAATAATATCAAACTAATGGCCACTAAATTAAATCAAATAAATGTTATGACTTGTTTTATTTTTAATGACCATCTATTAGTACAAGACCTATATAAGGACCCATTACTTTACATAACTTATATATTAATGCCCATTACCTGACATTATTTAAATGTTATCATTTTAATGACCATTAACCAGCCTAATTTATAAATCAACGTCTATTACTTTAAATGATTTTTATATTAATGCCCATTTCATGTCTTTTCCATACTCCTAGCTATAGCTGACAGGTTCTCCATTACTATATAAGATTTTTTGTTTGTTGTCCTTTCCACAGTATCAAAGTTTGAAACCAGGGTCAAACACTGGATCTTCAAATGTTTCTATGCATGCATGAGAGTTATAACCTGAACTTGAGCGTTTATGATGAAGGAAGTTACTTATTTCTTAAAAAAACATCCGAAGAAACCTTCACTTTTAGGATTTCCTTTCAAAACACCGAAAGACGAATCGGTTTCATCATTGATGATCTTGAACGATTACAGCTAGATTATTTAATAATTTTTCTTGAACCGTGATGAATTTCATGATGGAAATAATATTTTTGAATGCTGCTGTTCATCTTATTACATTCTCCTTCACAATTCTTATTTAGAGCTATATTTTCAGATTTAGATAAAACAACTAATTCCCAACCTAACAAAACAAAGAAAAAAGATCTTGTATTGCTACTCTATATAAATACAAATGTATGAAATCACATATGACATAATAATTAGGTCTTTCCACCTTTCCGTGGAAAGACCTATTGATTTTGTTCTGATTATTATTATTATTTTTTTGTTCTTCCACCTAATTTTTTTCTTGCCTAGTATTGTTGTTTCATAACGCTTACATATTTGGAATATGATATCACATAGTTTATTCGCTTTAAAAATTTACAACAGCGTAACAAAATACTTTACGGTGTAAGAGTTATCTCCCCAAACACTGTTTTCCTTGTGGCCACTACTCCTTCGCAACCGTAAAAGATTACGACAAATTTATTTTACCAAATTGCTCGTTCCATCTTCAGGATAAGACTATTCATTTGGACTGAAGCTTTTTGGAGACTCCACATGAGAGTTATTCCCCCTTTTTCATTTGATTTAAGTGATATGCATTTCTAACTGATAAACCATAAGTGATAGAGACCTATGGTCTTAAGTTTTGAGGTCCTTGGTCCAAAAAAATGAAAATTAGGTCAAGGTCAAAGGTCAAGGTCATGTTCTAAATTTTGATTTTAGCTTATTTTCACTGATTTCAAATACCGTATGACATATTGACAAATAATTTTTCATAAATTGTTAGTTGCAACATGCCCTTTTTTGTATATTTTGGTTGAAAGGGTGCGCAGACAATAAATGGGAGTTTTTGCCCATCTGACATTTAAAATTACGCGTAAAGTGATATTACTCTTTAACCAAACATATTAAAGACCTAGGATCTTTTGATTTAAGGTCCTTGGTTTGTGACCTTGAAATTAAACAATTGGTTTTTAATTTTATATATTATCATATGTGACTATAAAGTCTCCTTCTATCTAAACCCTGATCAACCAATACTACAACTAAAATAAAAAAACAGGAAAAAAACACTATATATCCATATTGCTTGGAATGCAAGATTCCAATAAAAAAAACTATACCCACAAACCGATCACAAACCGCCGTCTCAATATGATCAGCTCAAATACGACAAGCTTTTTAGAAAAACTATTACTTGCAAGGTTGGTCGCAAAGAACATATTTGAAAATGGATTCAACTCTGTAAATTTTGACAGACCCGAAATTCCGGATAATGTTAATCGAACGTTGCGGAAATTCTGGTCCATCGTTTTTAATATTTTATATTCGCTGGATGTGACGTTTCTTTAAAATTATGGGATACGATTTTGAAAGCTGAATACAGAAATAAAATATGTATTTGCCAACCGCAAATGGAATCGTATCTTATTATATCATTTCTTTTTGATGTTTCTGGAAATATTTTGCATAAATAAGCACAAAAAAAGGTAGGACTTTGAAATTATGTAAAATTATTAGCCGGCAATGAAAATTGCATGCAAATGTTGAGTCTCAAAGTTCCCCCAAAAATATGCTCTCAAAGTCCAGACGTAATAACGTCGTAGGAAGGCGTCCCCAAAAAATAGCTTTGCAGACGTCATTATTATTTGGACTAGTGTACACCTTGCAAGGTTTCCATGCCAGTCAGACAGTTTTCACTTGACCTCGATCTCATTTCATGGATTTGTGAACAGGGTTAAGTTTTCGTGGTGATGTCCACATCACTGGCAGGCCTTGTGTCATCTGACTTTGATCATATTTTCATGGTACAGTGATCAAAATTGGGTTTTTGAGTTTTGGTCTATTTCTAAAGGGGGTGGTACTTTAAATTGGACCCTACCATGCATAAATTTGAATATTTCTAATAATTGCTCAGGTTATCTTTCTTAAATAACCACCACCGACCAAACTCAATTAGAAGAGCCTTCCAACCCCTACAATTAATTCAGCAGTGCCTTCCGACACCCCCCCTCCCCTTTACAATTAATTCTGGAATCCTAATATATTATACATGAATTATAATTACTTAATGAAATGATTGTAATGTGTATATATTTGACTCTGGAAGGATTCATGATCATCTGCTTTAATATGCATATGCCAATCGTGTAAATTATCAGCCCATTAAAGTAAGAAGCCAGCCATTAAAGTGTTTAATTTGTGGCTTGTAAAGAGTTAAATGGCAATTAAAATACAAACACATCATTAAAGTACAAACCGGCCAATAAAGAAGAAATGATCCATCGATGGAGATAATAATGGCCGTTACATTCTTTTATAGATGTATCATTACTTTTTCATGCCAAATTTAATGGTTATTTTTTAATGCCCACTATTATGACTATCTAGTCGTTTAAATTGCTATTAAAATGCAGGAATGACCATTAAAAATCCCATAGAAAAAATGGTGCTATTAATAACGGTTACATTTAATGCACATTAAAATTTTGAAAACATAATTCATGCCCATTAACTGTTATAAAATAGAAATTAATGGCCATTATCTGGCAAATTCATGCCCATTAATATATTTATGAAAAAATTTAGTGCTAATAATTAATGGCTATTATTCCAAGTTTCAAGGCTTTATTTAAGGGTTAATATTAATTTTTGTAATGGCAAGACGATCGATTTAATGGCAATTTAGCACATTAAATGTAACCGTAATAAATAGACCTGATTTAATGGGTATATTTCATTGCTCATTAATGGGTATTCTTACAGTAATGCATATGGTCATGATTATATGGGTATTATATATTTCAGTCTTTTGCACTAAATAAATATTCCAAGTTCTAGAAGAGCAGACGATACTACAGATGCGAACATTATCTTCAGTTCAATTAAATCTTCCAAATCATCACAAAATGTATCATTTGTTATTGATTTCACAGATCTTACGTAACGGTCAACTTAACTAGCCCTTTGGTAAAATGGGTGGTTTGTGTAGTGTTACTTGTTGTATCGGTATGTATGATATACATGACCCTATTCAGCAGTTCAACCTATGCTTAAAAGGGTGGTCGATTTGATTGTCTTAGATATATAAATACACAGCCACGTTCAGTTTGAATGGGGACGTTCAATCAAATAAAGGGAAACTACAAACATTAGCTCTACACATTACAACAAATAAGGCCGGGAACTACAGGGGGACTTTTTCAATGTCTATCTTTTTATAGCATGCTCTCATTTACCTGTTGCAATTGAAAGTTATATTCTTACCAATGTCAACCCAGTCTACATATTATTGTATGTATGTATGATTTTATATTGCTAATGTGACATATAGGTACAATGGACCGGGTGTAAATATTAAATCGCTATGTATATAATTGTATAGATATATGTTATGATACACTTGACACTAAAATCATTAAACAGTAGTTCTAACTTAAAATGACAAACTAAAAAACTAACCATTTAAGGTGGCTCGGTACTATTCGACTGCGCATAATTTCACGCATGAATTACAAAAAGTATTTGTTGAAAATTCGATATAATTTTTTTAAATATTTTGATTGATTAGAAATGTTAAATCATTGAAGTTATGTGACTTATATAATATTTTCGTTATTATCCGTATTTGTTAAAGGGTCAAAATGACATTTCATCCATTTTCACCATTTTCCCGCTAAAATTTGGGTTTTAAGGTAATATATATTTTTTTCCTTATCGGTGACCTATGTTTTTTATTTGCATATTGTTTGAAGCTATATTTCAGCTTTTTATATTACAGTTTTGGACCAAGTGTCATAGAGCCTTTTTTTTATATTCCGATACAAATATGTCAACACCTTTATTTTCCCTATCATTTCATTGAAAAATGGTCCCTTTTACATATCTGTTTAAAAGTAAAATTTTTAGCTTAAATGGTCCGTGACCCCCTATTTTTTCGACCAATTTGATTCACTTTCAGTGAAGAATAAATTAACAAAAAATATGGCACTTTTGATAGAAACTTTGAATGGGCCCGAGCCACCTTAAAATGGTTGAAGTGTTTTGATTTGTTTTGATTTTAAATATTTTCGTCTTTTTTTTCGTCTTGATTGTTTTCATTGTGTTGACCGTACTGTAACGAATTTGACCTACCAAATAAGACTATTTACCGGGTTTGTAATAACATGAGCAACACGATGGGTGTCACATGTGGAACAGGAACTCCTTAACCTTTCGGAGCACCTGCATACATTTAAGTATGTAATACGTACCACAGTAATCTTCATCTTCAAATGATGCACAGTCAAAACTTCCATCGCATTGCTTGGCTATCGGTATACACGTTGCGTCATCACAACGGAACTCGTTATATGCACATGTCTTTCCGCATGTACAGGTACAGGATGTTCGGTCCTCAACTTCGGTTTCATCCTATGATTTAGAAAAGATGATAAAAAAAACACCATGTGTTGCATTGAAATTATAACACTTAAGTCTGCCATGACTATCGCATAATAATTTATAATTAGGATCGATTAAGAACTGAACTGATGATATCAGCTTTCCTATAGTGAATTTTCAACCTTTCATTAGCGTCTGCATACAGTGGTTGTATCGCCTTGGATAAAGGACGATGTTAAGCTTGCATTTTCTATTATGTTTACCGTAAAGCGGTTTGCTGCATAAAATAAAAGTTATTTGACCAATGCCTTTTGATACCCTAATGTTATCCCTTCACATTTTTCACAAGTAGTAATCGAATATTTACATCACAAAATGAGACAAATATTATTCATTTACTATGTATTCATGTCTCACCAGCTTCCAATGAACAAAATAATGTAAACCGATTGCTTCTTTTGTTTAATTTTTCAATGTTGTCATTGTGTCTTTTTTAAAACATGAACATTCTCACCCCACATGTTCCCATTTTCAAAATGAAGATCACATGAATACGAATCAACGTCAACACAATATGTTTTACTGGTGACTTCCTTGTTTATGTAAAATATGTTTGTTTTTGTTAAAACTGAGATTTGGCACAACCAATTCTTTTGTAAACCATTTTATATCGAAAATTAGACACAATTATCCTTAAAATAGGAACCTAGTTTGAGTTTGATATTCCAAATGACATGACAATGGTCTATTTGTTTGTTATAGATGTATATATTTTAACTTTTACTCTTTATATGAATATCTTATAGTCATGCAAGTGAAACTCTCAAACGAAGTACAAATCTTACTAATTGGCATGATGATAGACATGTGAACGGATAACATTCAATTGTTCCATTAGAGCACCAGCATTCGTCACAGTCTCTTCCCTTTATATTCACAAAGGTTTCAGACTACAATAAAGAAAACATGGACAGGATAGGCGTAATAACAATAACGGTACCAATTTTTCTGCACCAGAT